>NC_050581.1:202376767-202687813 GCF_011100635.1 Trichosurus vulpecula | reverse complement strand
AGCCAAGGGCTCTCTTCTGCCATCACAGACTGAGGGTCACTAGGAGGGGCAGAGGGATTCCCCCCCACAACCTGCTCTGAGTTATGGGGACACCGCCAAGGTGCGGCCGCCCAATGGGGAGCTCTTCTCCTGATCCCCTCTAGATGTCACCAGAAGACCAGGTCGCCTCATCACTGGACGTCACCAGGACTGAAAGGATGGAGTGGTCGCTAACCAAAGAGCAGGGAAGGATTCAAGTCATCCTGCAAGGATTGGGCACGTGCTGTATACGGGCGATAGTCACAAGGGAAGAGCTCCACCAGTGAGGAAATGTCAGACACCAAGAGCAAGTGTAGGATAATGAGCCGGCGCTCAGGGAGCCTTGGGCCGGCTCATTTGTGTGTCTGGCTCACAAAGGGTCTAGGCTTTAGAGCAGGGACACCTATCGAAGAGCAAAGCCCCAGCTCGCTCCTCCTTCCCGCCTCTCTGGGCCTTAGTTCCGCCCCAACCCCCACCCCCCCGACACCC
Source organism: Trichosurus vulpecula (assembly GCF_011100635.1). Taxonomy (NCBI): domain Eukaryota; kingdom Metazoa; phylum Chordata; class Mammalia; order Diprotodontia; family Phalangeridae; genus Trichosurus; species Trichosurus vulpecula. Next base: position 202,687,306 of record NC_050581.1, on the reverse strand, counting down.
CGGAAAAATGAAAGGGCCTTTGGGGTCCTTCTGGCTTTCTCCCCCATGGCCCGAGAGAGGGGAGGGCTCCTCTTGCCAAGCTCCCGAGAGTCCACTGGCTCCTGGGCCTCCCCGTCCATCCCCAGCTGTTGCGGAGGCAGGGCTCCAGCCCTGGGCCAGCCAAGGCTCCACGTCAGCTGTTCACCGGCTGCCTCGGCTCCTTGGGGGAGAGCTCCACGTGGCCCGGCAGGAGGGGCTGATGCACGGGGGAGAGCCCCCTGTGTGGGCCCTGGCTCCCACGCCCACTGGCAAGTTTGCATGGGCCGGGGCGGGGGGAATCCCTCCACTTCCACATCCCCATTTCTGGAGGGGACTGAGCTGTCAAAAGCTCCTGAATTCCAGGGCTAACCAGTTTATTCCTTCCCCACGTGACCCTAGTCACAGCATGAGGTAAGCATACATTGAGGCTGGCGAGGGGTCCAGGGAGAGGAGAGAATCTTTCTGAGGTCGGCCTGCCTAGAAAACCCAGCACAGTTAAAGCCAAGCAGCAAACGCTGCTTTAGCATTGCTGGGCGGGAGCGGGGGACTGGGGAGGGGGGCGGAGGACCGAGTGGGGAGGGCCTTTGGGCTTTTAAATGCATCCGCTCAAAGTCAGCTCAGACAAGACTCTGCCCCGGAGCAAAGACCACAAACGAGCCGCCAGCAAACTTTCAGTCCTGGCCCAAGGCCAAGGTCATGGCCATAACACTGTGTCTTTCATAATACTTTAAATCACTTTTCCTCCCTGACTCAGCTGCGTGATCTCCAACGTCCAACGTGAGCTCGCTCTGACTCGGGAGCAGGAACGCCGCTGGGAAAGGCTGAATTCCCATCTGCGTTTTCGAATGAAGTTGGTTTGGGATGTCCTACGACCCCAGGCCTGGAGAACGAGAGGGGGGAGGCGCCAGGAGGGAGGGGATCACTGGTCGTGAGTGGGAAGGGACCCCGCTCCCATTTAACAGGTGGGGAAACTGAGGTCCAAGATGGTCACACAGGGAGGAAGCGTCAGGTCCTTTGCCTATTTTCACCATGCTACGTCCTCCTACAAGGCCGCCATTGCTGAGGGCTCTGGCTCTGCGCCATCTTGTGAACCACGCACACGCGTGTGCTGAGTGTGCATGAATCCGCTCCCACGGTGACCGGCTCTGTGCCCCTGCACACTCACCCCGCCTCAGGGTCCAGTGATGACACCGTCCCCTGCCAGGGGGTCATGGAGCTCCACGGAGATGGTGGAGCTGCCACTGTCCACACACCCCCAAAGTACTGCGTCAACCACAGCTGGTTAGTCTTCTTCACTCTTAGACTATTCATGATGGTGATAAATGACTCCTCAGTGCATGTGGCCACAGGCTCACCGGCTGTTGACTATGGCCCGCGGAGGAAGCGGCTGGCACCGTATGACCCGGCAGAGCCGAGGGGACGCTGTGATTTCTGCAATGAGCATTTCAGCTCTAAGGCGATCGATGGCCCCAGGATTGGCCGGACGCCTACAGGGGGTCAGGGACTGGCAGTGACGGAGTTTCACCTCGGAGAGACGGCTTCAGGCTCTCTTTGCTTCATCTCTGGTCTAGCACGTGGGCTATCCTCAGTCAGCAGGAAGGGAGTGGGATAACCGATGCCTGGGGACCAGAGGCAGCTGCCACCTTCTTCAGGAGGGCCGGCTTGGAGGATGGGGTGGCCGTGACCCAGGCCCCTGTGGGGCTCTGCCCAGTGGCCGGGCCACACTGCTGGCTTTCCCAGGCTGCCTTGCAGAGATAGCAGATCAGCTTTGGTGGGAATAATGGGGGCTGGAGAGAGAAGGTGTGAAGTGAGGGGCCCTCAGCACAGATCATACAGTAATCACTTAACAATGCCCATCCAGGTTTTAAAACCAGCGGCTTCAAAATTTAAAGTGGGGAGAAGGGAACAAGCATTTATTAAGTGCTTACTGTGTGCAACACACACACACACACACACACACACACACACACACACACACACAAATATCATCTTGTTTGAAATTATAAAGGACCCCCCAAAACTTCAGGCTTGCTTCTAGAACAAGTTGGAACTTTGCTCCTGAGGCCAGTGCACAGGGATCACTGTCCCCCACTCAGAACATCCGTGGGCCATACACAAGGCCCTTGGTCTGAAGTGAGCCTTTCTGCACATGCATGACCTATGTCAGATTGCACATGTATGATCTATATTATATTGCTTGCCTTCTCAAGGAGGGGGAGGGGAAGGAGGGAGGGAGAGAATTTGGAACTGAAAATTTTAAAAACAAACGTTAAACATTTTTGTTCATGTGTGATTGAGAAGAAACGGGGAAAGTCTGTCACCAGAATTGCTCCCTACCACGTGGTCCCTGGACTGTGGGACAGGACCCTGGGGGCCAATGCGGACAGTTATAGACAGAAGGTGCCCAAGCTACAAGCGAAGGAAGAAGGTGAAGGAGGAGAAGCCTGCTCTGGAGCAATATGTGACCAGCTGAACGCAGGGCGGGACACCAGGAGGGAGCTGAGAAGACCCTCTGGGAGCTGGCCCAGCCTGGGTCTGTGGCCATGACAGGGAATGCTTGGGGTCAACCATGCAAAAGCAGCAGCGGGCATGTTCTTACCAGGGTTTCATGATTTTCTGTAGCTTCTGATATCTCCTGAAAAACAAAAGCGCAGAAATAAATGAATAAAATGGTAAAACCTTCCCTGGGGGCAGGAGAGAAGCAGAGCAGCATCGACCTGTTGAAATAAAACCCATCAAAGCTGGGCTGAGGGCTGTCCAGGGCAGAACCATAGTCACGCGTGACCACAATCACTCATGACCACTCAGAAATTCAGTACAAGTCGACTCCACCAACACAGCATTAGGTAGCAACAGTGTAGGCAGCCCCCACCTAGGGCTCACAGGGACTGGGGTTACAGATAAAAAGACATAGTGACCAGGGCTGCAGACAGGGGGCAGACTGCAAAGCTCTGGGTTCAGGAGTCAGCGTAAAGGCCTGGCTTTGGATTCTGCCCTGATACATGTTAGCAGTGGGGTCCTGGGCAAGTCAATGCCCCACTTCGATCTCAGTTTCCTCAACTGTAAATTGAGTCTCAAAGCCTGTCATACCAACCTAGCAGGACTATTGCCAGGATGCAGTGAGGTATTGGGCAAATACTAAAGCATTAATATCAATGGTTGTTGGGCAGCTAGGAGGCGCCATAGTGCACAAGTCTGGAGTCCAGAAGACCTGGGTGCAAATCCAGCCTCAGACACTAGGTGGGTGACCCATGGCAAGTCACTTCACCCTGTTTGCCTCAGTTTCCTCATCTGTAGAATGAGTTGGAGAAGGAAATGGCCAACCACTCCAGAATCTCTGCCAAGAAAACCCCAAATAAGGTCACAAAGAGTCAGATAGGAATGAAACAACTGAACAAGAACAAATGAAGGGGAAGTCCCATTTTGGCCCCATGGATAAACTCATCCTTTGGTTCTGATAGCTGAAAGCAAAGACTAGAGCAGGAGAAGGACCTAGAAAGCAGTCCACAAGACGCCCAGGATCCTTCCTAATGGACGTACAGTTAACATGAATCAATGACTCAGTCACGGAGGCTACAAACGCCAGTGAGATGTTAGATCCCAGCAGAAAGCCAGGATGACCCTCACTCTACACCCTGTCTGGATCCAACCTCACCTACCATACTGTATCCCTCTGAGGGCGCCATATTTTGTGAGGGACATTGGCAAGCCTGGGCATGTCCAGAAGAGGACAACCAGGAATGGTTACAGGTCTTAGATCATAGGACATAAGGTCAGCTGAAGACATGCGGAATGTTCAGTGCCCTTAACACATTCCTTCCCACAATTTTCCTCTTCTCTGGTCCCATGAACCACACCCTCCCAAGCCTCCCTCATCCCAAGTCCCCAGGGCTTTGACCATTCACAACACTTGGGTGAAATGGGAATTATTCGTTCTACTCCTCCTGGTCAGATGGAGTGTTGCCAGGCTTTAGCATCTGCCCTGTCTCTATGCCCTCCAGACCTTCAAGCACAGTCAGCTGACATCTCGACCTAAGAGCCCTGGGCCTTGCCATCGGCCCTGCGAGTAATCTTTCTTTTATTTGTTATTTACCCCAGTTATAGAGAAAGTCACTGCCTGCTTGTTCTATCAGTATCCTCAGTGCTTGGCACAGGGATAGGCACATAGTAACTTCTTAATAAATGTATTTTCATTCATTCATTCATGGTAGACACTTGAGAAATGCTTATTGAATTGAACCGGAGTAAATTGAAGTGAGTTGAATGGCCTGCCTCCCAGCTAAGACAGACTTGGTCAAGCTCACCCCAGTGTGCTTGGTTCCCTTGACCTATTGCAAAGGGTCTTGCTGCCCGCCTCTCATGAGGGTCATCCTCAAATTCTGTGTAGAGGGAACAGGCAAGGTCACACACAGGGTGGGTCAAGCTCCCAGAGGAGCGATGCTGCTCACTGTCCAGCAGGGACCTGGTCACCTTGCTGACAGAGTGCTTCTGGGTAATAATGGCACCATAGCCTTACAAGCCATGAAGTGGCCTGGAGTTCATTAGAGCTTTGCTGCACTTTTCTGGCAGCTAATGAGGACCCCATGGAGATGCCACATTCCCAGAACAGCCCTTCCTGGGGAAGGATTCAGAACCTTCTGCAATCTGTCCTGGCCAGTGGGGCGTGGCTGCATGGAGCCTGGAGTGGAGCAGGTGGCCCCCAGATGTGGCGTTTATCAGGCTGTTGTGGCTTCCTCAGCCTCCAACAAAAGGCTAATGAGTTTGACCAAGCAGCCCCTTATCTAGACCGAAAGCCCACCAACCTCTCATTCTGAACGATTCTGGTAATGGGCCACGAGTGCTCACAGCCTTTGTAAATGGTGTCTGTCAAATGTCCCCAGAGTGACTCAGAGAGCAGGAAAAGCCTAATTACATTATGACTTCCTCCAAGATGCATCCTTCAATTGTCCTGTTATTAACAGCACCCAAGGAAACCAGCTAACATGTGCAAACGGCACCTGCCATGGGATGCCTCAAGCCCAGGGCTCATCTCATGGAAGATAAATGTTGGAAAAAAATGCTCATAAATAAGTGAGAGAGAGGGAGAGGGAGGGAAAGAGAGAGAGAGAGAGAGAGAGAGAGAGAGAGAGAGAGAGAGAGAGAGAGAGAGAGAGTGTTAAAGAGCAAGGCAGAGACAAAAAGAGACAGAGAGATAGAGAAACACATAAAGAGAAAGCGCCAGAAGCAGGCAGAGCACAGGCATGAACAAAACCAAGTCAGGGACTTTATAAATTAATAGACTTTGTTTTTCCCTCTGCTGATAATACGTCTTCCCAGGGTGGATGCTGTGACTTACTCATTCCCTAATAACAGAATTTTCCTATTCCATTGCCCAGGTTGGATGGAGAATGGACTCTCCCTGCCCTTCATTCTTGGATCAGAGGCTCAGAGCATCACAGGGTTTCCTAACGTGTTCTTAGAGTTCCTCTACTCCGGGGGCCCTTAATCCTTTGCTTGTCCTGCACCCCTCTGGTATTTCATGAATGGACACTGTGGACACTTCTCTGCAAAGTGCTTAAAATAATTTAAATTTCATAAATATGTAATTCTTTTTCCTCCCATGTAAGTTCATAGACCCTCTAAAATCTATCTTCATGGGTCCATGAACTCCAGGTTAGGAAGCTCTGCTCCCATCCAGCCTCTTCCCCTTACAGATGAGGAAAAGGAGGCAGAGAAGGGAGGACTGACCACAGAAAGAAGCTGAGGCAGAGCCAGAACCTGGGGGGGGATTCCACCCTGTGTCACTTTTCCCCTAGTGCTAAGGGATGCTATAGCCAGGGTGGGCTATATGGTATATTATACGCATAGTGCAAATATTCATCTACAAGACAAGTTGTATTATATAATGGATTGAGAAGAGGCCATTGAGGCTAACCAAGTATCTTCGTTTACCTCCAACAAAATTTCTTTTCACTGCGGCCATTTTTGAGAAAGAGGCTACTAGGGGGCGCTATAGTGCATAAAGTGTGGGACCTGGAGTCAGAAAGACTCATCTTCCTGAGTTCAAATCTGACCTCAGACACTTCCTAGCTGTGCGACCCGGGGCAGGTCACATAATCCTATTTGCCTCAGTTTCGTCATCTGTCAAATGAGCTGGAGAAGGACGTGGCAAACCACTCCAGTGCCTTTGCCAAGAAAACTCCAGACGGGGTCATGGAGAGTCAGACATGACTGAGATGACTCAATGACAGCAATTGATCTCTGGCCAGTAATATTTTCCCCCATTGCCAGGTGTTTCTTCCACACATCTGTCTCAATAATAGTCACCATGAATTCCACTAAATTCCTTTTGTGTGGCCACACTGTGGTGTGGAAGTAACCTCAAGCCTACCTACCAGCTGAGCAGAAGCTTGGAGGACTCTAATAAAAATAACAACTCATATATAGAGAATTCTTTGAGGTTTTCAAATCACTTTACATACATCACCGGGGGTAAGGGAACTTGGCCCAGGATCAACCAATTCTGGTCCCCTCCTCTCCAACTGATGAAATCACAGGAAATAAAGTACTAATACAGGTGTGAAGCAAAGTCCAAAGATGTGTCTACATCCAATTATCACTTTACAAAGTATGAATCAATTCTTGTTGATGGAATTAGACAGGTAGTTTGTCATCAGCTGGCAAAAGAATGACCACATCCTTGGTGGCCCATAAAAAGTGTGTTTCTTAGACCTGAAAGACAGGTCAGGGACTAGTTTTATGCAGCAGTATCCCTCTATTGCTACCAGAGGGCAAGAGGGAGAAGAGATGTTTTTCTCCTCACCTTCCCCACAATGGCCATGGAATCTTGCAACTGAGTTGCTGCCCCAATAGGAGACATTGTATCCATAAGGAAGCACAGAAAGAGACTAAGTCAGCAGAGGCACCTCTGAGGCATGTGACCCACCAGCAGCAGAAAAGAGAGCCAGCTACAGATTCACAATCAGAGAAGCCTAGGCTGTTGAGAATAGAGCTGGAGAGGGAAGCAGACCTAAAGAGCCAGGCTGAACAAACTGCACAGCACAGACATAACCCAGAGGATGTTACAAGAAGAGAAAGCCTACTGAGGCCCTGCAGTATCGGGGGTATAAGTGCCCTTGGGCCAAATGTGCTCAAAATCATGCATGATTCACTACCAGTACATTCAAAGTTTGTATCCACTCTTCCTACTGATGTTGTGTGTATTTGGGAGAGGGTGCATTCCAGGTCTATGTCTTTTATTTACTGTTTGTAGTACACAATTTTAATGAATGCCTTGGCTTTGAGCCCTTTCCTACCTTTCCAGTTTTCTGACACTTTCCCCTGCCTCTCAGTGTACCCCAAACTCTTTCATCCAGTGAGGCTGGCCTCCTGGCTGTTCTTCATTAAAGATCCTCCATCTCCCAACTCTGGGCATTTGCTCTGGCTGGCCCCACTGCCTGGAATGTTCTCCCTCCTCATTTCTTCCTCCTGGCTTCCTTCAAGGTCCATCTAAAAGCCTACATTGTGCAAAAAGCCTTTCCCGATCTCCTTAATGTCAGTGCCTTCCTTCTGAGATTTTCTTCTATTTATCCTGTTTCTATCTTGTTTATACAGTTATTTGCATGCTGTCTCCCCTATTAGACTGTGAGGTCCTTGAGGGCAGGGATTGATTCTGTTTTGCCTTTCTTTATATCCCCAGTGCTTAGCATAGTGCCCAACACACAGTAGGTACTTAACAAATGCTTTGTGATACGCTGACCAACACTGTCATCATGTGTCATCACAGTGACACTTGCTGTTTAGTCACTGTCTGACTCTTCATGACCCCATTTGGGGTTTTCTTGGCAGAGATACTGGAGGGGTTTGCCATTTCCTCATCCAGCTCATTTGACAGATGAGGAACTAAGGCAAACAGGATTAAGAGACTTGCCCAAGGTCACACAGCCAGTATGTGTCTGAGGCCAGATTTGATGGGGGGGGGGGCGGGCGGGCTAGTAAGCTATAGACTTTGCAGTATAGATCTACAAAGTCCCTTTGACTTTGGTAATAGCTCCCCTCCCCACTCCTCAACCTGCTAATATGAGTGTGATTTGGGGCAGATGGGACCCAGCGTGGGGGCCAAGCACATCCTTTGTGAACATCCCAACAATGTCTTGCTATGGTTAACACAGGTTCCAAGTATCCTCATTCTAGATATAAGATTCACTAAATGATTTACTCAGATGCAGAGGCCAGATCTGAATGTAGTACTCCTCAAGCCCAGGTTGCTGTCCACTAGATTAAGTTGGCCCACAGGGCCAATGACAAACCTCTGCCTAAAGGCCAGTCAGCCTAAGCATGGAGAGATTTATGGGCAGAAGGCTGGCTCTCAGATTTTTTGGGGGTGTGTGTGTGTCACCATAACCAAAAAATAAACACAAAATCAACGAAACATAAAATCAGTCCTCTCCAACACTTTAATGGATATTCGATAAGAGGGAAAAAGCCATCAAAAGTCAGCAACTTCTTAAGATAATCTAAAGTCACCAGTATAACTGTTCCTTTTGATATGTGACCTTTGTCTAACAAGGAGTCAGCTGACAGACCACCGATCTCAAAGTAGCATGGGGGAGTGGAAGGGTAAGGAACATAGGGTCCAAATCCTACTTCTGACATTTACTAGCGATGTGACAGTGACCACATCACCCTTCCTCTCTGTGCCTCAAATTTCTATTCCATAAAATGGGTTTGCTGGAAGGAAAACAATTTGTAACACTTGAAGTCTAGAGAAATGTGGGTTATTATTTTTGTTGCTGTTGGTATTTAGACTGAAGGACGACTCTCAAGTTCTCCTTAGAGATACGAACAAAGAAGCTGGAAGAGTTGGTTTCATCGTCTGTTCAAAGGCAACAAGAAATATAATTTCATGGAAACAAAGTCCACTTTGATTTCTGATATAAAAATATAGCCTCAGGAGGGTACCTGCATCATGTGCACCGTGAGCTGCAGAGGATGGAGGAGAGAACCTTGACCAACACCCTCGAGAGATCCTGCAAGCGAGGCTGACCTCCCAAGGTTGGGGCGGGAATTCGATGAGATAACAGACTTCATAGAGCTTAAGGTACTATAGAAAAGCCAGGTGTTAAGTAAGTGCACATCCCCCTTCATGCTTGTGGGCTTCAATGCAGGGGAGGGGGGAGGCGAGGCACAGGGAGAAAACGAGCTAGGTCAGAAAGTAACTTTCCAAACCAATGAAAGAAAGGACCTGAAGCCTTAGAAGCTACCAAGAAGCTGCTCATTCGCCTGTGTAGCCTGATTGTCTTCTTTAAAAAAGGTGCTGGAGACCCCAACCAGGAACAAATGACAGAGAGGATGAAATTGATCATATCGCCATATCGTCATTGACAGAAAATAGCGGGCTCCCCATTCTGAATCGTCTGTCTTGGCCCAAGTCAGGCTTTGCTACTTAGAGCAAAGGTCAAAATACGTGCTAAAATAAAGAAAGGATGAAGATGAGAAGACACTGTGTAGCGTTAATGGCATCCAAACTGCCCGAACAAGTCAGACTCCAAAAAATGGGAACCAAACAAACGTTCAGACACAGACTCTAATACCTTTTCTTAGAGAATTTTAGTGGATGTGAAACCGTAACCACATTGAGGAAATCCAGAACTCCCTTAGTGCGCAGACACAACTGAGAGATGCGGTATCATTTACAAAACATTGTGGAGGTAGAGCACGGCTTATACATCTGGTGCTGGAAGACAGCCTCATTAGGAGCAACGTCCCCTCACCAAGGAGGGAATAAAGGAGCTTACAAGGAACTTGCCATGAGTCACAGCTGAGCCGAATCATCTTCAAAACATTGCTGATGAAGCCAGGAGGACCACAAACAATACCAAAGAAGCCTCTCTGCTGGAGGGGTGTCCTAGCAACGCCAGTGACTGAGAGGCAGAGAGAACATGAGAGGTATTGTTGCTCATTTTTTTGAAGCATTTCCCTCAGTATATCACAATTCAGCCTTGAAGACTCCCTTACAAGTGGTCTCCCACACGTGTGAAAATGGTAGATGGTTTTGTGATCGAGGCAACCATAGAGATAATTTTGTTCTGTGGTTTGCTGATGTAAGCACCACATAGCACAGGGCCACACAAGAGTCCGAACAAAATGAGGGGGGCCCCCTATTAAAATCAAAGTTCCTATTTACAATGACATTGTACTAATTGTGTGGAGCCTCTGAATATTTCAGACCTTTATTAGTGAAATCCTCAGAAATAGGAAGGAGCTTAGCTTTACTATCCACACCAGAAAAGCAAAGTGGATGAAAAATTCACATTGCCCAGACCCTAATGTGATGTGAAGCAGAGCAGGCAGCTTGTTGAATGAATCCATCAATAACTGTGATTTGGACAGACACGGCAGATGGACAGTAAGCTCAACCCAGAGCTGAGAAGGGGGCGGGGAATGGGGTTCAATGAATGAATAAACATTGTATTCTCATCGTCATCATCATCATTAATAATCATTATTATTTTATTTATCCATTGGATGGCATTTGATGTTTTCAACTGAGCTTCAACTAGTTGCCACTCTAAATTCCATCTCTGGAAGACCAATATATTCCTGGCAACACTCTACGGCTCATTCACAAAAGGGAAATGGGAAATGCAAAGAGGTTCCAAGGAGGCTGCCGTAGATGACCATGTCACCCTGGCTAGGAAGTGATGAAAACACATTCTCAAGGACGTGCGCTCCTGGAAGTGGAAGCAGGCTGGTCATACAAAGGCAATGAGAGACAATAAGTGGGCAAGGGCATTTTCACTTGAACCCCAAATATTTAAAAACAGAAGGATGGCCTCCAATGTATTATTCCGTAAAGCCTCTATTTACAGAAATCGCAGAAGATAAAAAAGACTAATTACGATTAAAGACTAAAAATTAAAAAGACTAGTTGTGGTTTCTCTGCACCAATGAAGGGAGAATCCACTCTCAAAAAATCGTAGCTCCATCAAAATAGCTAATTTAACTTTGAAAAAGAGTCTCACAAGTTCAGAAAGAGAGACGAAATTTGTTCACAAATTAAGGCTTTGGTTTTACAGCCTCCTGAAACCCACTCGTTGGGGTTGTGAAGATTTCTTGGGGGCATAGGTTGGACTAGATGGGGACTGTTCTCAATTCTTTGACTCTATGATTCTATGTCGAGTCAAGTAACATCACCAAACATTGATGCTAGCCAGGCACTGTGCCATGCACTGGGGTTACCAAGGGAGGCAAAAAATTGTTCCTGACTCCAAGGGAGCTTACAATCTAGTGGAGGAAGAGAACAAGTGAGATGTACACAAGATAAACAGAAATCATCTCAGAGGGAAGGCACCAGCATTAAGGAGGCTCAGGAAAGACCCTGGACCCTTGACTGGAACAAATGGAACAACGTATATCATGAGAGGGAGACACTTCTCGAACCCCAGCCTTTCAGGAACCCTCCAGGCCAACTCAGACAGAACAAGAAATCCTTCTGCAACATTCCCAGGGTCCAGCTGCCACCTGAAAGTCTCTAGTGAAGAGGAATGAGGATGAGAACTGCCTTTCATATAAAGTTTCAAATGCTCTCCCTCCCACAGCAAACTGGGCCATTTTGGGGTATCTTTAGTCTTGTCTTAGACAAGAAAACTATTGAACAAGCTTGGCACAGTAGGTAGTGAATCAGTTTAAATGACCAAATGAATAAATGAATCAAGGAAACAAGCAAATAGGTGAATAGCCAGTGAACTTCATTATAACTCAGCCCAAGGGAAGCTCTCCCACCAGATCCCCTCAAAACCAGCCCACATTTTTCACAGGACTTCTAAAGGGAGGAATCCGAAAGGGAAGGCCACAGCTGGAATCCTGCCCAGTATTTACAACTAACAGTCTTTTGACTAGCGCTCCTCCATTCATGTGGCTTTATATTTCAATGGTTTCCCAGGACATAAGAGCACTTCTTACTGTCTTTTGTAAGAGGCTTGAATGGCCCATATGAAAACCTCTTTTCTTCCTTGTTTTAGTTGGAACAAATCATTTGAACTAGCCCAACCAATCTGGAAAAACAATTTAAGAGCAGTCAGGAAAAGTCACTAACCTGTTTATACCCTCTGACCCTGGACTCCCACAAATGGGCATATGCCCCAACAAGGTCAAAGGCAGAAAAGATACCAAAATTTTCATAGTCACACTCTAGATGGGAGCAAAGAACTGGCAATAAAAGGGCTGCCCATTCATTGGGCGATGGCTGTGGTAGATGAACGTAAGGGAAGATTAGGATGCTGTAAGAACCGGCAAACAAATAATTCAGAGAAATGTGGGAAGATTTGCAGGAACTGATGCAGACAAAGAGGTTGAAACCAATGGACGATATCTACAGCTTGAGCGCTGAAAAATGAAGGGAGGCTAAGGTGCTGCAGTTTTGCAGTGATCGATTGTTCTGAGAGAAAAGCAGAAGAAACATCCCTGCCTGGGCTAAGAGAAAGGCGGGAGTCCGCAGGCACGGAAATGCTGCCGCTTTCAGGCACGGTCACTTTGTCAGCCAGGTTTTGCTTAAATTTTTCTGTTAGAAGGGAAGATTTAAAAAAAACCCTGTATTTAGATAAAATGATTTTATAAGGCACAAAACCCCGCAGAAGGAAGTCGGTACACATGCTGCTTCTAACGATGAATCAGTGAAACATCTTCCTTCCTTTTCTTTCTCTATGAGTAACTGAAATCTGTGCCTAAAAATACTCCTGAGCACCGATATAGCACTGACTGTCACAGGGACTGCGGAGTGTGATACTGACATCACCTCATTAATCCCACACAGTGTCCCAGGGAGATGGGAAGCCTTCAGTGAAATCCCAAGAGAATCTACCTGAATGTCAGGCTGGCGTCTGAAACCTCTAAGCTATGACAGGGTAGAAATGCAGACGACGTAACAGCCGCTGGGATTTTTATAGCCCTCCTCTTAAGGTATCTTATCTCACCCAAGCCTTGCAACACCCCTGTGAGGCCAAAGCTGCAAGTATTATTAACCCTACTGTACAGGTGAGAGGACTGGGACTCAGAGGGGCTAACTGACTTAGCCTTGGTTACACAGCCAGTAAATGGCAGAGGTAGGATTTGAAACCAGATCTTCTGGCCTCTGAATCCAGTGCTTTCTACCGTATGGCAGCGGAAAGATGCTGGTGGCAAATCCAACACACAGGATGAACAATAGTTCCTCCACACCTAGAAAGTCGTGCAGAATGCACGTGTACTGAACTTTTTTTGAATGCTGATATTTCAGAGTTCTTGAATGAGTAACTAGTTCCACATGCCTTCAGTTCCTCATTATCCACACCCTATTTAACTCTCTCTATATCGACTTATTATAGACTAGTTGCTTTTCCTATCTTGGTCATCTCGAGTTCCATTTCCACTTCTTCATGAAGTGATCAATCCAAGAACAAGTATTTATTAAGCACCTACTATGTGCCAGGCACTAAGCTAAGCCCTGGAGATAAAAAAGGAAGCAAACACAATCTCTGCCCTCAAAAAGCTTGCATTCTAATGACGCTAACCCAGACCTCTTATGTTAATTAAGGCGGTAACTCCGCTGAACTTGAAGGTGAAGACGTTTCTTATAAACGTCTTTGCAGATCTTTTCCAATTTTATTCTCTTTGTCGTCTTCCTTCTAATGTCCTCCTTTAACGCCCTTGGGTTAGCCTCTTAGCTGGGTCTCTCCTACTTCTGCCCTCTGGGACCAAGCAGAATTCCAGCCTTTCTCCCACGTGGCTTGAAAGCAGCTCAGCTGGTGTCTGAAATTGGAATCTTCTTCAGCTGATTTAGCTGATCTTCACACTGCGTGAGCTCTGAATTGTGACTTTTGTTCTAACAAGATAGTGGCGAGGCTGTGCACAGAGAGCTAATTTAGGAAGGAATCTCACATCAGTGACTTGTGATCCTCTAAAATAAGACCAATTTTGTTTTTTGTTATGTTCTTTGGTGCCTGCTACCTTCACAACACCTGATTCTTTTCTTGAAGAAAATGTTTATGATGTAATATATGCACATGACTTCTGTATAATCTGCATGGCTTCAATTTCTGTTGCTTCTTATTATATTTTTGATACATTAACATCTAGTTCATAGCCTTCGTACATTGAATAAAAATAATCAAATATTCATTATATATTTATAATTAATTTATAATAATTATATTAAAATTAAACAAATTTAAGATGTATTAACACACATGTTTAATGACATTCTATATTTTAAACTGTTATATGTTATATCTGAATTCTGTTTTTCACCATCCTTCCCTGTGCTCACCTCTGCAATGTAGTCACTGAATATCAGAGTAGTCACTGATTTAATTTAATCTGGAGATTCTTACCAAGGTCTTGAATTAATTTTTCTACTTTATAATCTGCTGGGTCAGCATGCTGCCATTCAATCATTTCAGTCCTGTCTGACTCTTCATGACCCCATTTGGAGTTTCTTGGCAAAGATACTGGAGGGGTTTGCCATTCGTTCTCCAGCTCACTTTCCGGATGAAGAAACTGAGGCAAACAGGGTTAAGCGACTTGCCCAAGGTCACACAGCTAGGAAGTGCCTGAGGCTGGATTTGAACTTAGGTCCTCCTGACTCCAGGCCCAACACTCTATGCACTATGGCACCACCTAGCTTCAGAGTAGGCATATAAGCTACAGTGACATTCATGGTGAAACTATATAGAGAGGGTTCTTTGGATGCCCTGTCATTTCCCACCTGGCTGCTTTCCTAGACTTCATAATCACTAGAAACTCATCATTCTGCCAGAGGAAATCCACTCTGAAACTCTCGCCTCCTTAGATCACCTCTCTCCTGCTTTCTCCTGTGTGGCCTCACCCATCAGATTGGGAGCTTCCTGGGGGCAGGCACCAGCTGGTGTTTTCCTGTGTGTCCCCAGGACTCAGCACAGCTTTTGGCACATAGTAGGTGCTTAATGGTTTCTAACTCTCAACTCTGGTGGTCATCTTTGCAGATGTTTATCACACATAGCCCAATATCGGATGAAGGGAAGAATATATGAAAAAGTATTATGAAATGCTCACTAAGTGCCAAGGAGTGTGCTGACACAAATATAAACAATGAAGGCAGTCTGTGACTGCGAGGAACTTCCATTTAACGGGGAAAGCAGCACTGAGAGCGAAGCTGGGAGGGCAGGGGACAGGTTCAGTGGCATGACTTGGAAAGTCTATGCAGCCCAGTTCTGGACCAGATAAGGAGAAAGGGGCCCCATCTGCTGCAGAAAGATGGAGGCAGCATGGTTTGGGAATGCCCCGGAGGTATTTGTCGGCCTGGCTTCAGCGCCCTGGTTCAAGCAGGGAGAGCACAAGAAGAGAGGGCCATAGGGCGGGTTTGTCTTTAACATTCTTTTCTAAGGCACCAAAATAAAAGGAAGATGACCTGGGAACTATATTTAAAGGCCCCTAACACCTAGAGTGTTTAAAGGAAGGCAACCAGGTTGGGGAAATGCCTGGAGTGAAGGACCTGAGAATGGTTAGCTGAGAAAAGGGAAGACTCAAGCATTGTCATCGGTGGAAAGGATGAGCCTTGTTATGCTTGGTTCCTGGGGTCAGAACTATGAGCAAAGAGGTAAAATTGGGCTTGATATCAGGAAAATCCCATCAGCGTTACCCCTGAGGCTCATGTGCCCCTGTGGGAAGCGGCGGGTGGGGGGGTGCTCCCCCACTCACTGGGGTCTTCAAGGAGAGGTCGGATGAACCTTGGTTGGGAAAGGTGTCATCCAGCCTCTTTGAGATGCTGCAATAAGAGCAGTGTGCTCTGGGATGGCCGAGGGGGCCTGTACACACCATCACATTCAGGCCTACAACCATCCTGTTTGGAAGCTACCAAGGGTTATGCACAGAGAAAAAAGCTCAGGCCCCAAAACGTTGAAGTTTGCCCGTGGGCAAAAAAGTAGTCCGTGCTGAAGGTAGGATTTGAACCCAGTTCTTTCTGATGCCAAGTCCATCACCCTGCACCTTCCACTAGGCCATGATAGAGAGACTTTTGGGGTTCCAGAGACTGCTGATTCAGGAAATGAAACTAGGCAGTGACAGAAGATATTGATCTGAACAGAAAAGGGGGCCACTCATGCTGAGTCAGCTCTGGAGACTCCCAGCAGGGTCCCTGGGGGACATCACACTTAAACAAATGGTCTGTGATAGTCGCTACTCTGAAAACCAAGGTCGGGAATAGGCCTTTTGAGCTGAGGTCTCCGCTGGTGACTTCAGCCCAGGGTGCTGATGGGGTCAGGCCAGGGGCGGGCAAAGGAGGGAGTGCTGTTACATGGCACTATCCCACATCAGAACTGAGTCGGGGGCCTTGATTTTTCTTTCCTGTATTCTGCCTCTCTGGCTTTCTCAGACTGGCACATGCCCATTCCTATGTGACCTTGGAGATAAGATGTCTGGGTCTGTCCACTGACGACCTTGAACGACTTCAGTCAAACTTCATACTGCACAAACCACCAGTTAGGCCAGGTGCTGAACAGGCTGCCAGGCAGGGGGATGCTAAAACCAGCTCGTGAGAGCCAGTTGTTAAATTTTCAGTGAGAGCATTTATAACTCAGAAATTGGCAACTGCCACAAATCAGGGCTTGGTTTAATGTTTTGTTGACTGTTAGTAATGAATAATAAAGTGAAAGAGAAAATGTTAAAAACACAGATTAAACTTAAAAGTGCTATCCATACATCCCTCCCCCCAAAGAGCTGATTGTCAAACATTTACCAGCAAGCCACTCACTGGACAAAGGCCTAAAAACCAGAAAGAATAAAATCAATGAGGAGCCCAGACAAATCAACTTACTCAGTTCCACTTTCCACCATCTGGGTGAGGAGAGAGATGCCGTCCAGATTGATAAACTCCTGGGCAAAAGTGATGTCCCGGGAGTAGCTGGCTAAATCTTTCAGGGCCTCCAACTTGGCGTCCATGCTCGAAGACTGGATCCTCTCATGTAGCTGCTGGGCATTTTGAGCCTCCCCAGGAACAAAAAGGAACACAAAGAAATCCTCACAAAGGGAGAAGCTGACATGTGGGGGGTGGGGCGGAAAGGGGCATGTACTTCACCCCCAGGGGTTTCAGTAATGGGAATAAATGATGCTTTTGGCAAGGCCCACAAAGTGAGAGTGAGGGCAGAGGGGCAACTAGGAGATCAGCCCCCATAAAATCTCCAACTTTCCTGGGGATAGGCTGGGTTCCAAAAAACCCAATAATTTCCCTGACACTCTAGAACCCCAATGTATGGGCTTAATGAGCTCCCAGCTGCCCCAGGGTTTCCAGCAGCCCCACCCTCCTCCAGGTCCTAAGTGCCTACGCAGGCCATACATCCAGGAAGAAGTTTCCATGGCCACCTCACTAAATGTTTGCCCTCCCAGAGAGCCCTCTGATGTACTCTGGGCCTCTCCTTCACAAGCCCACTAACTGGGGGAGATTCCAAGGAGTCCTTGGAGAACAGGGCCAGCAAAGCCTGGAAACCTTCACTTAAAATATTCCCACTTGGCTCCTGACAGGAAGGTGGAGGGGGATTGGCATTGTCTAACAGCAGCCCCATTCCTGTTGGTACTTAATTCACTGTCATTTCTCATAAGCCCCCTCCTTCTACTATACCCCAACCCCAACCTGAGGGCATTCAGTATTATGGTGGGGACAGGAGAAAAAAGAAAACCCTGAGAGTCAGGAAGGAGAAAAGGAAAGGGAAGTATATTGTTCCTGTAAAATTACCTAAAGAAAGTCTCAGAGGGTGAGTGTCTGGCTTTAGAGTCAGGCTATAGCTACTCCCTGTATGATAAGTCCCTTCCCCTTGTGGGCCTCACTTTTCCTCATTTGCCAAAGGAAGGGCTTAGATTTCCCTTTCAGCTCAGAGCCAGCTGCCAGAGCTATTGTCCAACTCCAAACCCCAGCAGCTGATTCCTCTGACAATGGCCAACATTCTCTATGAGACACTGCTTTTCTCACTGTAACTGATAGAAGGTTTCAGAGGATGCCAAGCCCTTCAAAGAAGGCCTGTGCTTGTCATTTAGGGTGGGCTCACATATTAAATGGTGAAGGATCACCCTGGTCAGACTGGGCTCAGAAGGACCTTAGTCCTCCCCAACTGAAAGAAAAAGAGGATATGCTAAGTAAGGTGAGGCTGAGGAAGGAGATCTGCAGACCAGGTCCAGGAAGAGGCCTGGGAGCAACAAGCCTGAGTCCTGATTCAAACCCCAGGCCTGCTAGTTGCCAGCTGCAAGACGAGAGGCAAATCTGTGTGCAAATCTTGGGTGCCTCATGGAACTAAGAACTAGATGGATCCTTAAGGAAATCATGGGTTTGGAAGAAAACAAAATGACTGCAGACGTGGGGTTTCAGGGGACCTTAGGGGCCCTTGAGGTCACCCGCCCCCTTATTTTACAGGCAAAGCTGAAGCACATCAGGGTTAGCTAACTTGTCCAGGGCCACAGAGCTAGGAAATTTCTGAGGTGAGATTTGAACCCAGGTTTTTGTGACTCCAAGCACAGGGCCCTACTCACTGTCCTGGGCTGCCTCTCAAAGTACATAGACACAGGTTCCAGTAACAAGAATCTCAGGTCGAATAAAGACCAGAAGTAATTTTCAGGTGATGGAGTCAGAATATACAGTGCCAAACAGGCCATGGCAGTCCCTGGAGGGATGGGCCATTCTGGGAGGGGTCTCCAAATGCTCCCCACCATTTCCCACCTCCTCTCCACCACAGAGGATGATGTCACCCCTATGGCAGAGTTACTGACCAGGGCCAAAAGGACTCGGGACCTTTGACTCCAGATCTAGGAGGGCAACGGGAGGCCCTGCCTCCCTAGCTCATCTCCTACAAAAGAAGTCAAAGACATAGGGGTGGCCCATGTAGCCGACAGCTAGACGCCCTTCAGGGCCGGGAATGTTGTAGGCCTTGGCATTCGCTGGAGTTGTGTCTGTACTTCCACCTGTAAAATGTGGATTATTTTAGAAGTCACTGAACTCAAAACAGGAGAGGAAGAGAAGGAAAATGGAGAATTCATTTCAAATTTCTACCACCAACTTCCTCTGTTCTGGTAAGGGAATGAGCTCTCTGTCTGAGATGGAGGAGGCTGATATTGGCTCACAGACAACTTTGGAAGGAGAGACATCTCATGAAGTCTGACCCAGTATGATTCCAAAGTGTCCCATTGGCGGCCTGACCATCATGGCAGCCTGAGTGGTGGGGGGAAGGGTGGGTCCGGGAAGAGCCAGGAACAAGACAAGCTCCAGACCAACTCACGGGGGAGGTCGCCAGCCGCAGAATGGCTCCATTTTTAATTTCATTTCGATTCTGAAAAAAACGAAAAGAAAAAGAAGGTATTGGCAAAGCATCACCCAACGCACCTGGCTCGCCAGCACATGGTCTGGTCTGTCTGCTTACTCTTGTTTAGGTCATTTCCAATTCTGGCTTCGAGGACTATTTTTAGACAAACCTCCATCAAACAAGCAAATAAGCAGCATTTCTGGGCCAGGCGCTGTGCTAAGGCCTGGAGATACAAAGATAAAATGGAGAAAACTCCTGCCCTCCAGGAGACGACCTTCTCTCAATAAGTAATGGCTAGCATTTTTACAGTAATTTAAGGTTTGCGCAGTAGTTCACAATATGACATGAGTTAACATGTGCACAGATAAATATCCCCCTGGGCTTCACTTCCCTCACATGTGAAATGAAGGAGCTGTGCTGGGCTGGACGGGCTCTGCCTTGGACAAGGAGCCTTTAATGCTAATCCTTTACTCCTCTCAATGCTGGTGCCCTTTCTCTGTCTCATTTCCAATTCACCATGTATATGTCTGATTTGTACATAGTTCAATTTGATTTGATAAATGTTTATTTAGTGCCTACTTGTGCCAGGCCCTACGCCAAGAACATGGTTTGTTTGGGCAAGACCGTACGCTCTAGGAAGGCAGGGACTAGGGACTGTCTTCTGACTTTGTAAGTGCAGCTCCGGGCACATAGTAGGAGTATAACAAATGCTTGTTGACTGACTGACTAGATCTCTGACGCTCTGATCCTGGAGTCACTGTGCTAATACAGCCTGGATTATTGTGGCAGAGTCACAGACTTCATTATCAGAGCCCTCAGGAGTCAACCAAAGCATTCCTGCACCCAAATGGAAGGACCTTCTAAAAACACCCAGCAAATGGCCCTCTGCCCTCTATTGGGTAACCCTTCCCTAAGCAGGAAGCCTCTACCTCCTGAGGCAGCCCAGCCCCCTTCCAGACAACTCTCATGGCTAAGAACCTTTCCCTTTCCTCTAGCACCAAGGAGAACAAGCCTTGCCTTTGCCCCACACGACAGCCCACCACAAAGTCATCCCTTCTCCAGCCTCCTTAGGACCAAGAACCACCCTGGTATGGCCCGGCAGCCCCCTCAGCTGGCAAACACGTGGCTGCTTTGCCAAGAAGAGAGACAGGACGTCTGAGGACAACAGGAGTTTAATTTGTAAATGCATTAGCAAGATGTGCCAGAGGGCACTGATGGTAAAGTCAAAGTAGCAGCCCTGCTTCAAAAGCAGACCCGACAGACAAAGGGGAGAGGCTGACCCAGAGGCAAATGGGACCATGAGGAGGCAGAATGATTGGGGAGGCATTTTGGGATCATCTTCCAGGAGGTCTGAAAGAGGGGACAAGTGGGGAAGATTCCAGACAGGACTGGCATCCCCCAGAGACCATTGGGGGCTCATCGATGGCTCCTTCCAGGTCTCCTTCCACCTTTCCAGAATCCTGGGGTGAAGGCTCTTCATGTGAGCCAGGGGATATTGGGAGAACTGAACTGGACCGGCTCCTCTACCATGTCAGCCCGACAGACGGAGACACACGTCCAGGGCTTGTTAATTTCCAAAAAGTGGAAATCCAGCCTCAGAGTCCCTTCTCCCAGTGTCTGTGACAGATCTGTCACAGCGTCTGACAGATTGGCCTTGCTTAGTAACTGTGACATTTAAATTCATTTCAATGCATACAATTTCATAGATAAAGAACTTAAGTTTTCTGTAAATGAAATAGCAGGTTTCCAGTCAGTCTTTAGAAGAAAAGAAGGCGGCCTAGTGGTGAGCTCCGGGCTGGGAGTCGATTGTGCCTCAGACACTGGTTACCTCTGTGCCCCACATCACAGGCACAATCATGAGCATGAGATGAGATTTGTCCAGCCCTCTGCTGACTCTCCAACGCTAAACACGTACTGGCTGACGCTGGTGTTTCTCCAAGTCTCCAAGACTGAGTCTCCCCCTGAAGGATCCCACATCCTACTGGGAGGAGGGGGAAAAGAGGAGCTAGAAAGACCCCTAGAAATCACTGGGCCCAGCGCTGTCTGCTCTATCAGAGGGGAGGGAGAGGGGAACAGCTAGAAAGACCCCTGGAAATCACCGGGTCCAGCACCATCCACCCTATCAGGACTTCCTGCCCCTTCATCCTCAACCACTCCTCCACTCCTCTGGCAGCGGGTGCATGCCCGGCCTCTGGCCCTGTCTCCTGCTTGGCTCCAGGGCTGGATCTTTGTCACCCTCTGGCCATCTCAGCATTCTATGTGCACTCTATGTGCACAGAACCCTCCCCTTGTTGGACACTCCACCAAAGCTGTGCTTATGCAGCTGGGAAAAACACTGGTTCTCAGCACGGCCCGAGGACAACGAGGGGAGTGAAGGATGGGAGGCCTGGAGAAGTGAGGGTCTGGACTCCTGTATCAGACTGCACTTATCCCTCCTACAGGTCCATCTTCTTCCTCGATTGCCCATTGCTCTAATCAGTGGCGATGTCCAGGGACGCTGCCAAGCCATCCTCTCTAGCTTCATGGTGTCTGCAGATGGAATGAGCTCACCGGCTGGACCTTCATCCGAGTCACTCGCACAGAATGATGAACAGAACTGGGCCAGGGACTCACAAATACCCATGGCCCTCAATGTAAAAAAAGAGTCTGTTAGAAAGAATCTTAGGAAGCATCGAGTCCAGTGCTCTCATTTTACAGGTAAGTAAACTGAGGAAGGCCTCTTTGGCCAAGCTCGCACAGCATCACAGGCTCAGAGCTGGGAGGGATCCTCGGGGTCGCCTAGCACATCCCTCTCTACTGACAGAAAAGAACAGTGAGGCCTAGACTTGTCCCAGGTCACAAGGCTGGGAAGGGGAATGATCTGAACTCGCGTCTTCCTGACTCCTCGTCCCACCTTAATTTAATCCGCTATGGGACTAAATCACAGATTAGGCCAGAACACGCTTTAGCCATTGCTCAGCTCAATTCCCTCGAATTAGAGACGAGCAAGCTGAGGCCCAGAATCCCTTGAGGTCATTGAGGTAATAACAGTCAGAAATGAAATTTGAACCCAGGTCCTCTGATTCCCATCCCCAAAGGATGGCTGGGGACCCTAGGATACCATTTATGGCCCTTCTGATGACCGAGCGCCTGGGCTGGCTGCCTGACCCACGGCGACATTGTGCAGTTGAGGTACAGGCATCATTCCACATCTGTGGCACTGACATACTTGATGCCAGCACCAGCCCTGCCCGGGTCTCAGGAAATGGTTATTGGGGGGCTCATTAGGGCTGCCTCTGCTGCCCAGGGAGCATCAGTGCCAATGGAGGAATAAACAGGCCCAAAGCATCACTGTTGAGATGAATTAAATCAGACTCACACTTATTCACTCTGACTAAGGGCAGGCCAAGAACATGATTGCAAAATGTCCTGGGACAAAGTGATCATGAGATGTTTGGCTACCACCCCCTCCCTGAGCCTGCCTCAGCAGACTGACCCCACCTCCCAGCTGGGAAGGAAGGCCCCCAGACTCTGGGCTCCCCCCCAATCCTTCCCCCAGAAAACTTGGCTTCACATCATCGTCCCCTTGCACGATCCAGCGGAGGCTGGGGCCTGGGGGTGGAGGGGCCCAGCCTCCTCTAGGATCCAGAGCACTGACCAGTGACTGCAGATGGGAGACACAGGGCCCTGGGGAATCAAACGGACCCGGGGAAGGGGCATTTAGCAGAACAGGATCATATGATTAATCAGTCACTCAGACTCCGGAGACCCTGCTGCCTTGCTTTAGAAATCGGCTCCAGGCTCTGCCCCCAGCTGACTGTATGCCCAGGGACAAGCCATTTCTTTCCTCATCTATAAAATTGTGGGGCGGGGGGGGGGGGTTGGAGGAGATAGCGTCTGAAGTGCCTTCTGGCTCTAAACCTGGGGCCCTTTGCCTTCTGCCCAGCTCTCAGGGGAGGAAGCCCTCCTGGTCCTCTCTGAACACCCACCTTGGGCTGGGGCACCGTACTGTGACTCACAGTTATGAATGTCCGTCTCATGGGATCCTAGCTCCAGATGTGGAAGGAAATCTGGGGGCCAGAGCTCCAGCCCGCTCACTTTACAAATGGGGAAACTGAGGCACTTCACATTTAAGTGACTTGCTAGGGCTCACTCACCTAGTCAGTCTCTGAGGCAGGACTTGAACCCAGGTCTAGCTCTCTCCACTGCCCCATTTAGCCACTTTCTCGTAAAAGTGCATTAAAACAAGCAAAGCAGTTGGGATGACTTAAAAAGATCTGTGTACCCCCCCAACCAGGGCATGCCCCCTCCTAGCCCAGGTCAGCTGGTATCACCAAGGAGAAGGTCTCTCAGCAGCCTGTGGGGGAAGGGCTTCTTCCAGCCAGAAATCCCCTTGTCCAAGAATGCATCCACACCAGACAGGACGCTTCTTTAAGGAAACAGACACAGCCTCAAGCAGGGACCCTGAGTCAGGGGGAGTCCATTAAAGAAGCAGGACCCAGGAGGCCCTAGCCCTGCTTTAATGAACACGGGGCATTTGCCCCGCCTCCCCAACATAATGCCTGGAGGTATTAGGGAAAACTGAGAGAAAGGGGAGTCTGGGAAAAGCGGGTTTTGTGTCCAGACTCCCAGCCGAAACCCTAAACTCTTCCCATGACAGACAACACTGATGGGTGAGAAAGGGCCACCTCTACATCCCAGATACACCCCCTCTGCCTTCACGGAGGTGCCTGGACTGGGGTTGGGAAGACCTGGGCTGGGTGTTCCCTGGGACCTGTCACAGGCTGGACATCAGAGATCGAGAGCTAGAAGAGGCCTTAGAGGTCATCACGTCCAAGGACCTCATTTTAGTGCCAGGGAAACTGAGGAAGCCCACAGTGGTGCAGTGACTGGCCCAAGGTCACACAGGCAGCAGGGCTCACACCCAAGTCTTCCGACCTTGGCACTTTGCTTCTCACTATACCCTCCCCCCACTCCACCCCACAAAGCCTCAGTGTCCCAGTCTGTAAAATGGAGGTTAAAGACCTCCCTCCCAGAACTGTTGAAAGACTCAAATGAAGCTATGCACGTAACATCATTAGGAAGGTTATTTATTCATTCTCATCACTTTTCCAGTCCCAGCATCCCAGGCCCACCCAGGAAACCTCACCCACCACCCACAAAACAAGCCTAACACTAGTCCTTTAAAAGGGGTGGGGTATGGTAGTGGGGAAAATAGATACTATATATAATACAAACACATTCTTTTCAACAATGAGCATTTATTAAGTACTTAGTGCATACATTACTATGTGCTGGAAATCAAACCAAGCCAAGGGATGGGAATCAAAGGTAAACGGTGATGAGAGAACCCATGAAAGCCCCCACTGGTTCCCTTCATCCTGCCTGCTGTGACCCCCCCATCCTGCTGTAGCTCCCCTCCCGCCTGCCGTGCTCCCCTTCCTGCCTGCCATGGCCCCCACCATCCTGCCTGCTGTGCCCCCCATCCTGCTGTAGCCCTACTCCTGACTGCCGTGCTCCCCATCCTGCCTGCCATGGCCCCCACCATCCTTCCTGCTGTGGCCCCCAACATCCTGCCAGCCGGGCCCCTTATCCTGCCTGCCATACCCCCCAACATCCTGCTTTCTGTGGCCCCTCATCGTGCCTGCTGGGGCCCCCTAATATTCTGCCTGCTGTGGCCCCCCTCCCACCTGCCACATTTGCCTTCAGAGGAGGCCGCATCACACTACCATTCAAAGGAGGTTCCCTCCAGAGGATGCCTCTGCTGGGTTTGGGTTTTTTACAGGAGACAACTCAGTGTCTGCACGGACCTCATGAATGGATTTTGCAGAAAGATCCTGAGGCCTTTCCTTCCCCACTGGCAGCTGTCTCCCACACCAGCTCGGCCCCCTCATCGAGGCAGACAATCACTTTGTTGTCAGATGTCCACAGTGCGGCTCGTCCTGTTCTCCAGATCAGGATGCAAGAGCCCAGCTTCTGTCCCAGGCCTGGGGCCAGGAGAGGTGATGTGGCAGAGGCCTGTGCAGAACACCGGCCAGGCCTTCCCAGGCTCTTATTGCAAATGAAAGTGTTTATTTGACTAAGCTCGAGCCAGATTCTGCTTTGTTATTCTCATCCATCATTTCATCATCTCCGAGATTTATTTCAGATGGGAAACCTTCTCCTTTCTCTTGCATGACTGTCTGCATTCTCTTCAAGGTTTCAGCCTGAAAGAAGTCCTGGGGGCTGGGAGGAGGAGGGCAGTATGAAGTGTGCTTGTTGCTAGGTTATGCTGGAATGTCCCTGGGAAGAGAAATGGGGGCGACAGTTTGGGGCACATGGACATGTCCTCTGTGGCACGCTCTGCCAGGGCACATCAGCCTCCCCAAAGTACACAGGACAAGCAAGGAGATTGTCTCAGTCAGCGCCTGGGGAATGGGCACTTCCCGTTAGATGGCCACAGAATTAAAAAGGAATAAGAAGCTCGAGAGAGGAGGCCTACCTTGGGGGAAAGGGCACAGGACTAAGGAGAGCTGTACATATGGCATCTTTTTGCCAACCCCATCGATCACAGATTCCCCTACCCATACAAAAACCCACATTTTCATCCCTTTCCCTCTTTTTTCTTTCTCCCTGTTTTTCTTTCATTCACCTAATAGAATCCTGATTTAACTTCATTTCAAACCCACACAGAGGTGGGGCAATTGGCAGATTTTGATCCTGCTGGTCCTCCATGGAGAGCCAACAAGCACTGACAGTCAAGGGTAGGCATTTCCCACCTTGATGATTTTTCTTTGTATGGACTTACATGAAGTAATGTTGGGAGAGAAAAGAGGAAAAACTAGAAAAAAACAATCTTGAAGTCGGCAGTGACCAGAATGCCTAGACCAGGTCACGGCCAAAGCAAGAAGGCCCACGTGGCATCATGTCTCAGAAGAGGCCATCTGGCCTACAAGTGGAACACGAGGGGTCCAACTAGGATGTGTTGGGGACGTCTAGTGCCTTCAGATTCTATAAACTACTCATGAGTGAAGGGAGAGAATGAACAGCACTAACCCCAAGGAGGAGCTACGCATGCCCAGATGGCCCCAAACTCAGAAATGTTCACGTGGCACATTATCGACTTTCTGTTCTTTGTTAAGGGAGCATGACACAATGAACGCAGACTCATCTTGGAGCCAGGAAGACCTGAGTTCGAGTCTCACTCCTGACACCTTGGACACGTTTTTCACTTTCTCTGTGCCCTAGAAAACCTTCTGAAACTCCAAGTTACAGTTCAAGTGTTGATCAGGGTCCATGGAAGAAGTTTCCACACAGAGAATTCCCTACACAGAAGAAGCCAGAGGTCTGCATTTAAAAAAAAAAAAAAAAACATCTTCTCCAAAACTCACACAGCACGAACATAGCATAGGGAGTCTTTTCTTCATCATTCATCTCTCTGACCCAAGAGTCTCCTATGAAAACAGAAGCCAGTCTTCCCCCTACCTGGCCTGAATTCCACTCAGCAAGCACTGATAGAGCTTCTCCTGTATCTTGGTGACAAAGGAATGACACCTAACATTGACACAATGCCACAATTTGGTGGAGAAACCAACAACCGTTTATTAAATGCCTGCTATGTGCCAGGCTTTCAGGTAAGCACTGGAGAAAAGATGTACGTTTGCAAAGTCACCAAAAAATGCACTCTATACATGTGTGTGAGTGTGTGTGTGGGGGGGGTGTATGCGTGTGGGTGTGGGCGCGTGTTTAATAAACTCAGAGAATCCAACTCTGGAAAATAGCTTCCAGAGCATCTAGTTAGTTTAGCATCTCCATTTTAAGGATGGCAACAAGGAAGTGATTGGTGCCCAGCTGAACAGCTCCTCGGTGTAGAGCCCGGCCTAGAAGCCAGGGCACCTGCCTTTTTCCAGGGCAGCATGCTAGCTGTATGCAGAGCGAAGCTGCAAAATACTGAGGGCCTTCTGAGTGAAGAGAAGGAGGACCCCGGAGGACAGACGGCTCAAAGAAGGCCTTGTAGATGAAATGAGTCTCGGGCTAATCCTTGGAGAATATGTCCAGAGAAAACAGAGGGCACCTACACAGAGGACCTCGGAGGGATGTCAAGGGAACAAGTGAGAGTCGAGGCCAAGAGACAAGTGCCCATCACAGAGCCCTGGGGAACACAGTGTGTGCGTGGGGAGTCTCCTCACAGCAGGAGATGGGATATTAGTCCCTCTAGGGTCAGGGACTGTCATTTTTTGTTTTTGTGTTCCCAGCAGCAGCATGATGCCTGGCACACAGTAGGTGCCTAATAACTGTTTCCTGACTGACTGAGCTGGGTTGGGGACTACTGAACCATTCAGCCAAAAGAAGCCACGAAGACGGGCTAGCTGAGGCCCATCATGTCCAGATATCACGAGCTGATGGGGAGGGACAGATTCCTTGATCAGTCCAGTGATTTTCAGCATTTTCTTGAGCTCAAAGGACTGTGTAGGCGTGATCTCATTTAGTCCTCACAATAAACCTTCAGTAGAAAGCATAACTTTTTATGCCCATTTTATAGACAAATAAACCAAGGCTCAAAGACACAGACTGATCTGCTTCTAGCATAAATCATAGTGAATTAGCTGGGTCCCACTAACTCCGGGTGCCATGCCACTGCTTCAACATTGGATGGAAGGGGAAGGCAGAAGCAGGAATAGGCCCTTCACCCTGCAGCCAGTGGTCTTTCACATGGTCCTTCATTTCATCATTCAGACAAGATAAAGGGCAGCTCATTAGCCTCCTGTTACCCCGGCACTCACCCAACCTCCCAATCATCAACCATGTGCTAATGGTCAAATCTGGGCTGGGAAGGGCAAGGTGGAGGCTGTGGCCTAGAAAAGCCCCGCATCCTGAAGCTGAGCATCCCCTTGTGTCGCACCCCACCCTTGTTTAAGCGGTCATCCCAGTGGCCATAGCAGCTGTCATGGGAGGTACCATCTTTATTGGCGCTGAGTTCATCATCTGGCAGCTTCCCTGGGCACGGTTGACCGGGGTGGGCATGGCCTGGGGGCAGCATCCTCCTCTTTGGAGCCCAAGTGGTGCCTTCACTCACGCACTCCATTCATTCATTCATTCAGCTCAAGCACAGCACAATTCTAGGCACTGTGGGGGGACATGATCAAGAAACATAAGCTGTGCTGCATTTGGTGCTCAGTGACAGCTGTCACTTGCTACTGGTGTGCTCTTGCATAAATCCCTTATACAGTTTGAACCTCAAGTTTCTCCTGATCTGAAGTTCCAATAACAACCATGGTGGCTCCCTGTATCCGGCCCTTTGAGGGTGACAAAGCACCTTTTGCACAGCCTCCTCTGCAGCACCAGGTCAGGCGAGTCATCCTCCACCCTCTGTCTCAGGTTAGCTCAGCTGCCCAGAGGAGAAGCTGGGCTGAGAGATTAACGACTTAATAAAATCATGATGTAAATGCAATATAAAAATAAGGGTGAATTTTATTGGCCTCAAAATAGTTCTTTTTAAAATTTGTTAATTAAATCAATTTTACATTAATTTCTCTTTTAATTCTGTTGCTGTCAAATTGGGTGCTTGAGTTCAATGCGATAATTAGGACAATGTAACCACAGATTTGCCGTTGGAAGAGACCTTGGAGAGCATTCAGCCCCAAATCCTTGTTTTACAAATAAGAAAACCAAGGCTCCGAGGGGCAGTGACTAGCCCAGGGCCTTATGCTGAGCTAGACTTTAACTGCAGCCCTCCTGCTCCAAAACCAGTCACCTCCATTCTTCACTGCGTTGTCGGTCTCATTTTTTAAGCAGCGAACTTTTAAAATTTCATTAAAGACTTGGAAAAAACATTTTTTTCAAATTTCAGCAGCCCTACAGAATCACAGGCAGGCTCTCTCAACTGAAAGGGGCCTCAGAGACCATCTAATCCTCTCCCTAGAAAACAAGAACGTTTTATAGCTGTGCATGAGAGCATGAAGGGAGGAGGAGCCTAAGGCATCCACAGGTCAGCTGCACCTTGCACCTCGGATTGTCCTCAGATAAGTCATACCCTCCCTTCTCAGCCACCACCACCTTCTACGCTGGCTGCTGGCTCTGCTTTGGGACCAAGTAGACAAAGCCAATCCTCCTCCACCTGACAGATATCCCTTCGCTTTCTCCCACGTCTTCTCTCTTTCAGGCAAAACATTCTTCAATTCCTTCGACTAAGAGTCTACTGCTGCGTGCTCTCCACTCTCCTTCCCTGAATCTCCTCTGGATGCGCTCACTCCAACTTGACAATATAATACCCTTCCTACAATTTGCCAGCAGACACAACACTAATAAGTTGTCCTGAAAGGGTGGGGGACACCAAAATCTCCCCCATTTTGGACACCGTGCTATTCTTAAGGCAGCTAGGAGAAACAGACGAAGAAAGGCCTGTAAGGATGTACATATCTAGGGATATCACTCTCTTCTGTCCTATACCATTAATCTTTATGTATTCTATACCTATTGTTACCTTTAATACTTTTAAAATTATTTCTGTAATTTAGTCTTTGTCTCAAGCATTATTAAGCAAGTAATTTCAGTCTTCATCTAATATATTTATCATTATTTTCACTGTAATATGATGGATAAAGAAATTTAAAATCAATGTCCTTATTCCATGATTAATTTTTGAAATAGGCAGTGAATATTGAAAGTGACAGTTTATTCATTACGTTTCTGGTTCAATTCTTTCCATATATCTTTGAAATGTACGTTTTTTTCAGCATTCAAGTCATGGATATAATTTCTTTTTGCCTTATTTCCTGTTTGATTTTTCATATTCTATTAGCAGGATGTTGAGGTCGCCCACTAGAATTGTTTCTGTAATTGCAATTTAGCACTAGTTTATTAAAAAATTTATTTTTTCTACTACTGAGAGTATGTATACTTCATTCATTGTCAAGAGGGTCTTTAAGAATGACAGTGCTGGGAATTGTGGGAAGACAGAAGTGTGGTGGGACCTAAGGGAGCCCAGATTCCCTATACACACCCCAGTAAATCTCTAAAAAAAAATGCACCAGAGAGAATAATGATGCAGAAAGCCAAGGAAAAGTTATATGTGCCTCTATCTGGTTCAGAATCCTCCTTATGCTCTAAGGAAAGACCAACCAGATCAAGGGGAAGGCAAGGCATTCATCAGCAGCCTGGACCCTTCACAGGAAACAAAGCCAGCCCAGCACCTGTTTCGGTGCCCAGTGAACCCAAGCAGGAGACAAGCCTATGGAAGCACAGAGCCACACTAGTGTAGAGAGTGCCTGGGCAGCCCACCCAAGCTACAGCAGGAGAGAGAGTTAGGCCTGAACTGCAACAACCAGGCAACTTGTGCCTAACCCAGGAAGAGCCACAAAGGGCCAAGGCAATACCTGAGAAGCTAAGAACTTGGGGTCTAGCAAAAGGCCTGCTACCAGTGTGACAAATACCCTCCAACAGGGGCCTGTGAAACAGCCAGTGTCCAGCTCAGGACAGGGAACCTAAGGTGGGCCTCTGGGAGGAGGAACCAAAATCCGGGAATTCATAGAGAAGGCAGGAGCCTCCTGCACTGATGGCCACACAGGCCCTGCCCAAACCGTGCCACAGGATGAAAGGATCTGAGCACCAGGCGTCCAGCCAGACATGAGTAAACAGAAGAAAATGCTGAACACCTGGAGAAATTCTGTGGCCCGAGAGAGGTCCAAGAGGTAAAGACAGGAAGGAGAGCATTAACTCCCCAAAGCCAAGGGGAGTCTCAGAGTAAAGACTATCCTGGCCACACGAGCACCTGGGGGAAACAAAGGAAGATATGAAATGTCATGTTACATACATGAACTAACAGCTGGGTAAAGAAGTACTGCAAGATGAATTAATAGCTTGGAAGAAAAGGTATCTAATCCAATAGTTGGATGCCTTGAATATCAGAACGGGTCAAACCAAAAGCTATCATTCCATGATACAAGAAATACTAAAAATGAAAAGATTGAAGGAAAAAAAAATTGAAGAAAAGGCCAAATATATACTGTTGAGAATGAGGCTGTCCTTCTTTTCCTCTCAATGCCTTTTAATTTGAATTCCACTTTGCTTTGATTTCCTGGGGGTAACCGAAGCCTCCTAAATATGACCTCATCTGGTCATTCTCAATGTGCAGATTCTGTCTTTGGAGTGTTTACTGTTAGCAACATATTATGGTTTTGAGGTTTGGGGTTTTCTTGGGCTTCTCCCATAAATTTTATTACATTTTTTTTCTTTTTTATAGAGAAATTCAAGCCATTTACAATCAAGGATATAATTTTTAGATTGGTTCTTCCTCCATCATTTCTCCTCTCATATACTTTGTTTTATCAACAAGGAGTATTATCTACAGTATTTTACTGGTATTAACCCAAAGGCAATATTTGTGCAGACACCCACCCATGTCACTAAACATGGTGCCTGCACTCTCATTATCTGTCCCATTCTCTTGCCTCTCTCTCTTGGATCACCCCACCATGTTACCCTGGTCTATTTTGTATCTATTTTGAAGTTCATAAACAAATTGTTGTTTTTCTGTCTTAATATCCCTAATAGCAACAAAAATGACAGCATGTAACACGTGTGCAGCACCTACTGTGCGCCAGCTGGCCGCTGGAATTAATTGGGGGGGGGGAGGGGCGATATGGGCAGACATGCTTTTGGAACTTGCCTTGGAGGCCGAAGGGACGATGGGCTGGAGCCGGGAGACCTGAGGCAGGCTAGATCCCCAGCAACTACTCTGACATAAGCAATGATTGCCTTTGACCCTCCGAACAAGGCGCCTGAGGTGGCTCTGGAGTCCAAAAACCCGAGTTCAAATCCCACCTCTGACCCGTACAGACTGTCTGACCTTGGACAAATCATTTCCTCTCCCTGGACCTCAGTTTCCTTATCTGTAAAAGAAGGGCTTGGACTAGAAGCCTCTGAGGTTCCGACCTGCTCCAGACTAGCTCTAGACTAGCTCTAGGTCAGCTCTGGGCCAGCTCTAAGCCTAGCATTCTATGAACAGCTCTTGGACACAGCTGTATTAATGGCAGCTTTTTACCGTATGTTCCTTTGTTTCTTGACTTACTTATTTTCTCCCTATTGTTCAGCACATATTTACACTCCTGTGTGTCGTCTGTTAGAATGGAAGCTCCTCGAGGGCAGGCATGATCGTTCTTTGTCTCTCTACCCCCAGCCCCGAGCACCTTGGCAGCCACAGAGCAGGCACCAAAACGATGCGTGTTTATCGAATGACTGAGAATCCGCTCCAGCCTAATAAGGAGTTTGGGAGCATTCTTCCTGCCTTCTGGTGGCTTGGGGGCAGGGTGGGGCCTCGTCCTCTCTGCATCCCCCCAGGACATGGTTAAACAGCGCATTCCTCAGTTTACCAGCTGATCTGGAGAACCCAGAATGGGCATGACCTCAGCTATTTATCTCAGTCCTACTTTCTGGAAGCAGCCGCCATCTCCGGAAAGCCAAGCCCAGGCTATGCTGGCCGCCTGGGGAATCATTCCTTTCCAGAACCCATCTACTAGGCCGTGGTCAGCCTTCAATAACATGGAATCAAAGTTCCAGGCTTCTGAGTCAGCCTGGTGGCCTTCGGGTGTCCTGGCTCAAAATCAGACGCAGCAGGGGGCGGAGGGGGGGGGGCGGCTTGCATCATGAAATCATTATAGGCTCTTTCAAGGCCCCTCTGGAGTCATAACAGCAAATGCTATAAACAACCGACCCCTTCCTACCCCAAGCATGAATTAGACAGCCCCCTCCGTCTCTAAAAGAGCGGTACAGAGAGCTGGCCGATGACCCGGCAGGCTGGAGATACGAACATCCCGGACAGAGACGAGCCGATGTCCAGCCAAAGTGGTCAGATGGAAACTGAAGGCCGGAGTTGGGTACCCTGTGAGGGAAGGAAGGTCTGTCTGGGGACTCCAAAGTCACTCGGATGATAACACTTTTCAGAAGCAGATTAGGAGGGAGAGGGGAAACTGGGTGGGGGTGGGGGCTTGGCACACCCCAGAATAAAGGAGGAATTGCTCAGGAGGAGGGGCTAAATTGGAGGCACCCGCCCCTCCCCCCGCCCCCCCCCCCCCCGCCAGCCCCTACACTGGCACTGACCCACAGAGGGTTAGATAAGGCTTAGGCACAACTTGTCGGGTCTCAGAAGTGAAAGGGACGTCCAGACCGGGAGGGCTGAGAGGAGCTAAGCAAAGGCAGGTATAGGAAGGGGGTGGGATATTACAGTGAGCTAGGAAATGATAATTAGGGGCAATTCAGAGAGACACAGGACGAAAGAGTGCCACAGAATCCGAGGCGGAAGGTTCCTCGGAGGCTGGCGGATCCAACCCTGCCATTTCACAGATGACCAAACTGAGGCTGGAGGTCACGCCCTAAGAGTGGGCAAAGTTTCGTGGGAGCGGCTGCCGGGTGAGGGAGGGACGTGCCGTGAGGGCACCATGTAAGAGTGAACCCAAGGAAAGAAGAGAGGAGGCTAGGACAGGTAGGGGGCTAAGGGAGAGGGGTGGGGCACGTGCCATATGCCGAGCTCTCTGACTCCTCGAATTGGAGGAACTATTTTTTCCTTTGTAAGTCCATGGGGGGCGTGAGGGGGAGGGGAATACCTGGAAATGACTTATCCAGTGAAAACAGGTGTTCCCCACCCCGCCCAACCAAAAAAGGAACGTGCCCCACCCGCTTTGTCCCCTGGCTGGCCTTCAGCAAATTCAGTTCTAACCACGAAAACAGAACAAGACACCCCCAAATCCTGAGGTTTGTTTTCCTGTTGACCCACCTCCTGCTTCCATCCCAGATCTGAGCAGAATTCTCCACGTGGAAAGTTCTGCCAGTAAAAGCCCCATTTGTGCCGCTGCCCTAGTGACTGGAAGCTCTGCGTCACCCTAGTGGGGACAGCCCCGCCCCTCAGTGGTCAAGCCGCTCCCCTCCCTTCATTCAGGGCGAGGCCACCAGCAGGACTTCCTTGAATGCCGATCCACGTTGTTCCTCGTGGAAACCCTGACTGACCAGTGAAGCTGGTCTCCAAGTTCCCCCCAGGCCCCTACTGAGAGGCGACAACATGAGAAACCAAAGGAAGGCACGAAACCGGGTCTGGGTGAAAAACACTGACGGCCAACCAGCTGGGTAACAGCAGGAGTCAGATCAGCTCTTCCAGGGAGGCGACAAGGCACCTGCTGGAGGCGGTTGTCTCCCTGCCTCGGGCAGAGCATCAGTGTCCAGGGAGAGGGGAAGGGGAAGGGAATAAGCTTTAATTAAGTGCCTACTGTGTGCCAGGCATCCTGCTAAGTGCTTTACAAATATTACTCAGTTGATCATCACAATATCCCTGAGGTTAGGGAGGCAGCAGACACAAGTCAAGTGACTTGTCCAGGGTCACCCAGCTAGTAAGTGTCTAAGGCTGGATTTGAACTCTACTCTTCCTGACTCCAGGCCCGGCATTCTAAGGATGGCATCACTGGACCGCTGCCTCTGAGAGCTCACAGGACAGTGATTCTGATTATAGGGCTCACAGCAGCTCCATCCTGATTCTGCCACCAGCTCCTCTCTCTGGACTTTAGGTTCCCCCTCTGAAGATGAAGGGACCCCTTAAAGGCCTTCTGGTCCATTCCCCTCAGCCCCAGAGAGAACTGACTTACTGAGGTCAGATCCATAGGGCACAGGCACCATTCAAACCTAGCTCCTCGGACTTCAAGCCAGAAATCTTTGCATTCCATGATCCTGTACTAGGTGTTGTGAGGAATCAGGAGGGGTCTAGCTTTGGGTCCCTGCCCTCAGAAACCAGCCAAGCCCTCCAAGTCCAGTAACAGACAGTGCCCAGAGCAGCTGGCAGACATTCAACAGTCCACGGGCGCAGGGGACAAGACATCCCAGGCATCCTGCCATCCCTCCTCCCCTGGTGGATGAGACAAGCAAAGGCTGCTGGGAGCCCCACAAGGCTTTCTTGTAGGAAGAACAATTCTGACTTATCCTCGAAGCCAGAGCAGGCTGAGGGTGGGGGACAGAAAAACGCCAGGCACGTTTGGGGGTGGCAGAGGAGCGGTGGGGAGAGGCAACAAGCCACAGTGGAGGTATACCAAATGTGCCTTGGGTTCAAGTCCCACCACTGACACATGCTGGCTGGGTGGCTTGACTTCAGAGCCTGGATCCTACGCTTCAGAGGAGCTGCTGACCGGCCTCCAACAAGGGCTCTCTGCATCAACAGAATCGCTCTTCAGAATAACCAGAAGAAAATCCAGGTGGATGGGAGCAAACTCACTGATGCCAACAGTCCACAGAAGGGCTCAAGGGCACTGGGCTCTGGAAACTCCAAGACTGGGTCTAGCCCAGCCAGCTTTGGCCCACCCAGACTGCACCATCAATCAGCAAGCATTGATTAAGCGCCTACTGTCCGCCTGGCACTGTGCCAGGTGCTGGGGAGACAAAAAGAGGCCACAGACAGTCCCTGGCCTCAGGGGAAGCAGCCAACGGTACCCCAAAGCTGTCCCATCCTGCTCCTGAGCAAGTCACGGCCAGCGGTCAAGACTTCAATCCCAGTGTCTGATTCCTACAGTATCATTTCTCCTTTTCTTGAAGGATGAAGACACAAGGGGGAAAAGTAATACAAAGTATGTTATTTAAGGAAAGAAAACCGTTCTATTGCATCAGTTCACTCACTCTTTGGAGTTATTAAATGTACCCAGAAGCATCTGGGCAGAGGTCCAAAAACACATAATAAAAAGAGACAGCTAAGCAAAAAAAAAAAAAGATATCTATTTAACAACAGAACCCACAGACGAGTGGGCCAAACACACTGCTGCCCTGCTTGGGTAAAACCCCCATCCCAGAAGTCTAAGCCTTAGTTTGCCGAATCTGCTTCCCAGTGTTGCCATACTTATCCCCATCCATCTCCCTGGGTGTACACGACTCTCTCAGCTTTCTGATCGAGGCTCACTTGAGTATGACTCTCTCAAAGGGGGAGGCCGCTGGTTACAAATGCGTTTCAAAGTTAGCCACATGAACCAGCAGGATGCCTCCCCAAGCCCAGGGGAGTGGCTCACCAGCAGGCCCAGCTCCACTGACTGGGGGCAATGAGGCAGGGCCCACAAAACCAGAGGAAGAGTGGGGGCCCAAGAGCCGCTCGGGGTCCTCATTCATTGCTGTTGCTTTCTGCTCTCGCCCAGGCTGGGGTGGGGGGCAGTGTGAGTGCTCCAGACTCTCCCAAAGGACATGCTGGTCCCTTTCTGTGACTCCTGCCGGGCTGCGTCCAGTGTTACTCATGAAAGTGGGAGGGGGGGAGAAATCAGTTGGCTCACTCTTCAGTCACCTGCTGAGGCCAGAGGCCAGAACCCCAGAGATGAGGGATCTTGGATACCCAGGCCCTGGATCCCCCAGACTCAAGGAGGTTCCCAACAGGGAAACCACCAAGTACCAAGCCCTCTTTGCCCCCTCTCCTCAAGGCCATCACTAACCCAGTTCAGTCCTGTTCCTTCCTCCTTCTCACTTCATTAGCCTTGACTTGGGGGGAAGGAGAAAAGTCCCCAAGGCTCAGGACGACTTGCCATGGGCAGTCTTGGGGATGGCTCCTGCTTGATCCTACGCTAATTATAGACTGAAAAATGTAAGAGGATTGGAAGGGACCCACTATCCGTGGAGCCCAAACCTCTCATTTTGCTGAGGAGGGAACAGGCTCGATGGTGAGGGAGGAAGAAAGGAAACAGACATTTATGAGGCTCCTCTGTGCCCGGCACCATGCTGAGCTCAACAAACATTCTCTCATCTGATCATCACAACAAGTGGGGAGGGAGGAGGGAGGGAGGGAAGAAGGGTGGAAAGGAAGAGGGAAGGAAGGAGGGAAGGAGGAAGGGAGGGAGGAAGGAAGGAGGGAAGGAGGAGGGAAGGAGGAAGGGAGGGAGGGAAGGAGAGAAGGAGGGAGAGAAGAAAGGAGGGCGGAGGGAGGGAAGTCCTGTTGTGATCTCCGTTTTACAGAGGGGGAGGGAGAGCGGGTAACAGGGAGATAGAGGAACGTGTCTTGCTCAAAGTTACTCAGATATCACTCATCAGGCAGGATTTGAACCCATGAATTAAGGGAGCAGAATAAAGCCACCCACAGACTCACGAAAGCTGCCAGATATTGTTGGACTTAATTACTAATTGTGTACTTAATTACTAATTACTTAGCCCAGCGTCTGGTACATGGCAGGTATGTGCAGGTAAATGTTTATCAATTGACCCTGTGTCCATCTAACATGTACAAATTCATAGGATTTCAGGAGGAGGAAGGGTCTCTAGTCCCTTTCTGAGGTCTCCTGCAGCATTCTCGAACCCTCCCCCAACCCCCCCTCCCCAATGATCTGTCTGTACTGGAAGGATTGTAATGGCGAACCCTCCCCCACCCCCACCTCCCAAGGCAACCTGTCCAGCCTTGGAATGCCTATGATTGTCAAGATGTTCTTCCTTACTTCCCATTGAAACCTTTCCTCAGCATCCACCAACTGCCCCTGAATCTGGCCTCTGGGACCAAGCAGAAAACCTCTAATCAATTTTCAAAATGGCAGACTTTTAAGTCCTCAGAGGCAGCTCTCATGTCCCACCCTAAGAGACATCCAAGGGCCAGAAGCTGGATGAGAAAGCCAGTATCCAGGGAGGCCAGAAAGACCAGAGATCCCCCGGGCCCACCCATCCACTGCACAGCTCCAATATCGAGGACAGCTGGTCCTTGATCTAGCTTCTGAGGCTTGGGGGCAGGTCTGAGTTCTGGAGGTGGGACCCTGCCCCGGGTGGCGGGCACAGAGGTGCAGGACAGTGGGCACAGACAGGACGTGTGGTCTCCTACTAGGCAGCCTCCCTGAGACTGAGAAGAGAAAGAAGCCTATGCCTCTGGCACCAACAAGTTTCTCTCCTGGGTGGTTGGTGGTGTTTTCTGTCTTGTTCTGCTTTTGAAAAGGAAGCGGTTTTGGTCTCTTCCCTCCTAGCAGGTGTGAGGCGAGGGGTTCGTTTGACCTGCCGTATGTGTGGATCCTGAGACCTGGTTATTAACATGATATCCTGCAATGGTCTCGGCAGAAAGCCCATACCCGTACGCAGCAGTAACAAGAGTATTAAACAGCATTTGGAGAGCGCTTGAAGGTTTGAAATTTTATCTCATTTTTCCCTCACAACCACCCTGGGAGGCAGGTACTATGATTACCCCCATTTTGCAGTTGAGCAAACTGAGGCAAGCAGAGGTCGAGTGACTGACCCAGGGTCCCACAGGTAGCAAATGACTGAGGCCAGATTTGAGCTCAGGTCTTCCGGATTCTAGGTCCAGAGCTCTATCCACTGTGATCATACTAAAGTTCAGATCTGACCCTGTCCCCCCCAGTCGATAAATTCCAGTGGCTCCCTATTTCCTTCAGGATCCCATCCAAAATCCTGTTTGAGCTTTCCAGCTCCTCACAGCCAGGCCCCCTCCTCCCTTTCCATCTCTTCACAGCCGGGCCCCCTCCTCCTTTTCCAGCTCCTCACAGCCGGACCCCCTCCTCCCTTTCCAGTTCTTCACAGCCGGGCCCCCTCCTCCCTTTCCAGCTCCTGACAGCTGGGCCCCCTCCTCGCTTTCCAGCTCTTCACAGCTGGGCCCCCTCCTCCCTTTCCAGCTCTTCACAGCTCAGCCCCCTCCTCCCTTTCCAGTTCTTCACAGCTGGGCCCCCTCCTCCCTTTCCATCTCTTCACAGATGGGCCCCCTCCTCCCTTTCCATCTCTTCGCAGCTGGGCCCCCTCCTCCCTTTCCAGTTCTTCACAGCTGGGCCCCCTCCTCCCTTTCCATCTCTTCACAGCTGGGCCCCCTCCTCCCTTTCCATCTCTTTACAGCTGGGCTCCCTCCTCCCTTTCCAGGCTTCTCTCACCTTGCTGGCCTCCCCCTCTTCTGTGATCCAGTGATTGTGGCCTCCTGGCTCCTCCTCCCACAAGACCCTCCCTGGGCCCACCCTGAGGATTTTCCCCTGGAACGCTCTCTCTCCAGATCCTCTGTGCCCCTTGGCTTTCATCAAGTTCCAGCTACAATCTCAGCTTCTAGAGGGAGCATCTCCTCGAACTCCACAACCTTGGGACCTTGGGAACGCCTCCAATTTATCTTCTATATATCTTGTTCCATTAGTCTCTGCCCTCCCCCATTACAGGCCAAGGACTCTATCCACAGTGCTCAGCATAGTGGCTAGAACATAGAAGGCACTTCATAAAAGCAAGCTGACTTGACTGGTCAGAAAAGAACATTTGGGACAAAATTTAGGATGGTTTTAGACCCAAGCCGAGAATCAGAGGGACCTCAGAAGCTGACCAGCCCAACTCCCTCTTTTTCCAAATGTGCAAACAGAGACCCAAGGTCATAGAGGCAATGGAATAGAAGCTGGTCCTCTTGACTTTGGCTAATTCCTTTTCCTGGTCTCCTCTGGCCCTGCTCAGAGTCACTGGCACTGTCCTACCTGATCCCGTCCTGATTCTGGGCAGAAGCCCGGATGATGGCTGTGCCATCTATAACCACCACCTCCACGCCTCATCAGGGTTCTGTTACTCTGTAAATGTAGCTCTGAGAAGGGGTTCTTTCCTTCTGGGGACATGATCATTTTCCACGGGCCTTTTGGTATTAAAACAGGATAGTGCATTCAGGGATTTTCTCCTGGGTGTTGGTTCACTTTTTTCTTAAGGGAAGAGGAAAGGTGGCCTGGTTGGATAAGTTGGGAAAAAACTCTGTGGATTTTTTCGCTTAATATTACAATGACACTTTCTAAATGTGACCCCATCTAGTAGGTACTTTTGGGGTGCTGATTTGCTCCAAATGATCCCCAGGCAGCCTGCATGGCTGGTGAGAATTGCTACTTCCAAAGTTACCCTATTGGGTGCCGGCATTTTCTCCAAGAAACACCTGTTAAAATGGACCATATACTGAGAGCACAGAAGTCACGGCACTGCCCTGGAAGGCCTATGAGAGCTATTAAGCCTCAGGTCACTTGCCACACCAGGGCCCCCTGAAGGGTCTGCCCTTCACCATTCTGCCCAGGGCCAGCTCTCCCAATAACATACAGCTACCATACCCAGGCGGGTCATCTCAATGTTTAAGAAACTGCCATTTCTAGTAGTGCAAATCTCCTAGTTGCATCACTGGATTTTCT
The DNA here is from genome assembly GCF_011100635.1 of Trichosurus vulpecula. NCBI lineage: Eukaryota > Metazoa > Chordata > Mammalia > Diprotodontia > Phalangeridae > Trichosurus > Trichosurus vulpecula. The sequence continues at coordinate 202,646,937 of NC_050581.1, read as the reverse complement.
ACAGCAAGAGTCTGTCATAGCAAAAGAGGGTCAAAAATCACATTAGAAGTGAGCAGTCAACCTTCAGTTGTCCCCATGGAAACATTCAGGGGAACCCTGAGCTGGCTTTCTCCTATCCTCCCGTCTGCTTTGAGGCCACTTCTACCCATCTAGGGGAAAGTCTATCACACAGTAATCACGCCCTTCACCTGTGCCAGGCACAGGCAATGGACCAACACCTCCCCCCAAAGAGCCTACATCCTACCAGGGAGATAAATTCCCTTAGGGCAAGCACCTCTCAGTTGTGTGACCATGGTTCCCTCAGCGGGTCAAATCTTCCACTGTAATCACAGAATCGAAGAATTACAGAATTGGAAAGGACCTCAGCCACCACATAGACTAAGCATTATCCAAAGCAGGAGTCCCTCAGCGAGTGCTGGTCCCAGGAGCAGCCCATTTTTCTCAGGACAGCTTTAATTCACATTAAGTATGGTGCTTTTTTTCTAACATTAAAAAAGAATCTACCTTCCCATAAAACACAAAAATGTAAGTGATGAGATGACACAGAGCCATCACTGGTTCTAACTGCACCCTCCATGGTAGACAATATTTGAAGGCAGTATGCATGTTCTTAGCTCTAAGCCTTCTCTCTCCTGTTTAAAACTCTCCTGCTCCTCCAAGTCACCCTTTATGCCCAGGCTTATGCCCTCCAGCATCTGGGCTCACCTCTTCTGAACCACCTCCACCTCCACCTTGCCAACATCCCTTCTGAACTATAGCCCCAGAACTCAGCACAGCAACCCCGATGTGGTCCAGCCGGAGCAGCATGCACAGGGAGGACTCTCAGTGACCTTGTCCTGGGAACAGAGCCTGTGATGAATTAGCTTTGGGGCTGCCACATCAGGATGACTCAGGTTGTACTTCATGTCCACCCAGCCCTCTAGATCGTCTTTAAATAAAGCGGTTAAGAAATAGGAACTTGGATAGGAAGCTTACATCAACACACTTCTCACAAAACAATTGTAACTAGGCGTCTCTGATCTTGTCTTTGTAGTGGAAGATCTTAAACCAAGAGGCGGGACTTTATCTAATTCCTCCTCGATAAAACCCACTGCTGAGCATTAGTCTGCTGGTTCGGGCTGTCAAGAGCTTTGGGGATCTTGAATCTGCCATTCTCCCTGTCATCTGTCTCTGAGAAGCTGTCTTTACATCGCTGCCACTCAACACTTTATTAGTGACTTGAGTGAAGGCTGAGATAGAACCTTCTCCAACATGGTGGTGACACAGAGGTAGAGGGTGTAGTCAATAACTAAATAGAATGTAGTCCACTCAATACAACTTAGCAAGTATTTATGGAGCACCTACTGTATGCCAGGCATTGTGCCAAGTACTGGGATACAGAAATAAAACCAAGCAACCCCTGCCCCTGTGGAGTTTATATTCAAACAGAGGAAGAAGCAGGTATACATAGAAGTAAATACAACTTAACCCAAAGCACATGGCAAAGTAAATGGGTTGAAAGAGAAGGAGACAGTAGCAGGTGGAGGGATCAGGGAAGGCTTCATGCCATAGGGGACACTTGAGCTTAGCTATAAATGGAGCAAGGGAGTCTACGAGGCAGAATAAGGAAGGAGGGCATCACAGACTTGGGAAAACCACCCATGAGCAAAGCCACGAGAGGTGGGCATACACCAGTACTAGAAGGAGGAACGTCATATTGGTGCTAGTGGTGGTGGTGGTGTAATGGTGGTGGTAGCGGTGGTGATGCTGGTGGTAATGGTGGAGGAGATGGTGGTAAAGCAGATCGCCAATATTCTCTTCTTGTATTCTCACCACCACCCTGGGCAGAAGGGGAAGGAGTGCCATGTGCACTTGGCGGAGGGCCCAGTCAGAGTGGGAGCATGGACTGAGGAGATGGAGGGCCCAACTAGCTTCAGTCTTGTAGCACAATGACATTTCCCATTGAGGAGCATCCTGGGGAAGGAATCAGAGTGCATTGCTGATGCACGACCTACACCTAGCAGTAACAAACTCCCAGCCAGAGGTGGAGGGCTCCTGAGAAGGCTGATAAGATAACAGCCCCCTCCTGATAGAGGGGGATACTGAGATGTCAGTATGGGTTTTTGGGAATTCATTTTGCTTAACTAGGCATGTTTGTAGTTGGGGTTTTGCTCTTCCTGACTTTCCCGATTGGTAAGTGGAAGGGAGAAAAAGGGAGAAAATAAAGCAAAATCTAATTTTTTTGAAGAGAAGATATTGGCTTGGAGTCTTTCAGATCCTAAGTCAAAAGGCCCTTAAAAGGGTGAAGGGACACCCACTGCCTGGGTCTGCCCACCCAGGAAGGCGCTGTGGACAAAAGCTCCGCTGCAGGGAGAAAAGCAGAGTCTTTGGAGAAATCGAATCAGGACAATGCGCAGAGGAAGTTAAAATGTGTCAGAGATGGTTGTCAGACTCGGGCTTCCGACTGGGTAGTGCTGGGAGAGGAAGTCAGAGGAGCCGAATGGGAACTGACCAGAGATAATTGAAGCCAACAAATAACAATCCACTTCAGGCTTGTCGTCCATCGATTTTCTCTTTGCCATGGGCTTACTGTCCTAATCGGTTTCACTTGGGGCAATAAAATTCATTCAGCGAATACTGATAAATAGGTATTTATGTACAAAGGGAAGACCTGGAGGCCTTGAAAGGCCCTCCCTGGCTGCCATCCGAGCCCCCAAAGAAGGAGGGAGTCCCTCCCCGCTAGCCGACTCTCAACAAGGAGTCATCCAGCCTGCCAGGGGGAGGAGCCGGGCTTTAGAGGTTGGAGGCTGAGATGCCGGCCAGACTACTAACTACGGTGGCGTGCGTATCTGAGGGCTGGTTCCTATCTGCTTCTGAGACTGGCTTTGGTGACCTGTAAATCCTGGAATGCCGAGCCCCACTGATAGGAATGGTGCTCAGCAAATGGTCACTCTCCTTGATGATGATACAGAGCACAGCATATGAGGGTCAGTATTCTCAAAGGGTGGGGCGGGTGCCGGAGGGGTAGGCACGCTGGGGCTCCAGGAGCCAGCAAACCTTGGACATGTGCCCCAGTCTGGCGAATGGAGGCCCAGGAAGGGATTGCTTAAATCAGCCAGTTATGGGGAGGGGATGCAGCACGCTGGAAGGAGTCTGCATTGGGTTCACATCTGTCTGTCACATCCTTGCTTCGGCAAACCCACCCCCACTGGAGGCTCAGGCTCCTTGACGATAAAATGAGAGTCAGCCTGAAGGACCCCAAAGGCCCTGTCCAGATGGAAAACCCTTCCTTCTCCCTCTAGATTAATTTGTTAGCAAAATAGTCATTGAGTGAGCCACCCAAACTAACAGGAAGCCGTAGAAATGCCTGGGACAGCCTTCAGGGAGCCTTCCAGCTTCCTCACTATCTGATTCGTCACAGAGACAATCCAAGTACAATTGGGCAGCTGCTGTGTCTTTAGCAACATGAAAAATGAGCACCATTCTCATGAGACAGACAAAAGCCCAGCCTGCTCATGGTGAGGATGAAGCTGTGCCATGGACTTCTCCCGACTCAGCCCCAGCCCCTTTGGGCAAGAGTCAGACACTGTCCATAGAATCAATGCTTTAGAACCGAGAGAAGCCCCCTGGCCCAACCCCCTGCCTTTACAAAGGACTAGAGAGGTCAAGAGCTCCCCCAAAGTCACACAGCTAGGGAACAGGCCATGGTCTCTTGACTCAACACCCAGCCAGACCAGGGTAACTTCTCTGCCAGCTCACCACATGTCCTACCTGGAAGGCATCCTCTCTCATAGTTCTACCAGCTTGGGCTGGGGAAGACATTTCCAGGTCCATCACCCAGTCTATTCCCTCCATACCTCGGGCCCTTTTCCCAACTGTCCTAACTTATAGTTTCAGGATGGGCCTGAAGGGGAGAGGAGAGCTGGGCCACAAGAATGAGTCCAGATGGAGCTAGGCCTCATGGAATGCCACTATCGCCATGACTGCCACTACCACCATGACTGCCACTATGACTGTGACCACCACTGCCACCATGACCACCACCAGCAGCAAGCAGAGCTGGATTCCCAATAAGCCCAAGGTCACTCTAAGCAGGAAAGGCCTCCCAAACACCCTCCTGTTCAGATGACTCCCCCCAGCTCTCAGGCCACCATCTTCTGTGCCAGTGGGTGATGAGCCACGGAGTTCTTTGAGTGTTTCTTCCCTTCACCTCCCACCTAAGGCACACTCCTCCTTGGTGACAGATCAGAGACACTCAACAGAGAATGTAATTCTTGGCAGGTGGAGCTTGTTCTGTTTGTTGTCTTTTCATCCCCAGTGCCCAGAAGCCATAGGTACTTCATAGAGTGTGTAGTAGGTACTCAATAGGATAAATATTTGTCAGGTACTTAACCAAGGTTGGCTGCCAGTTAGACAATCCCAGTGCCCGTCTTCAGCACACAGTGTCAGATGCTGTGACTTAATGCCTGGAGTCCTGTCCCCTCACTGGCCTGAGTCTCTCCCTACTCCAGTCCATCCTTTATAGAGCTTCCAGATGAATCCTCCTGATGCATAAAAACCATCGTCCCTTTAGGCTTTAAAAGGAGCTTTCCTTACAAAACATAGCGCTACAGAACACCAATGTCTCCTCACTCATGGATCCCCCCGTGGCTGCCTATTGCCTAACGAATAGAACCAGAATCCTTTGCCTGGCCGTTACAGCCCCCCACAATCCAGGATCATCTAGTCCAGCCAGACCACCCACCCTTCCCACCACACAGTCTCCATTCTAGCCAAGGCAGATGACGTCCATTTCATTCATGAGTCTCACAGCTGGCGACCCCCTCCCCACCCTCACCTCAAATATCCTCTATGGACTTTGGACATATTGTGTGCTTATTAGATGAATACATGTTGCCTCCATCAACAGAACTGAAGTTCCCTGAGGGCACAGGCTGTTTCCTTTTTTAGAAGTCTTTATGTCCCGATGACAACCAAACTGTCGAGCACACAGTAGATGCTTAGAAAACGCTTTACACATCTCACAGCCCTCTTGACATTACCTTTGCCCACCCTTTGAGCCTCCAGATGGTGATTCACTCTCCTTCCAAAGCCCCCATGGGCCCTTCTAAGATGCCTGGATGGTCCTCATCCCCACTGCTACTACTGGCATGCCTGGCCTATCTCCAACTAAGCTCCCTGAGGGCAGGGACGAAGCTGTTGGCTGTTCCAGGCAGAGCTGAATAAACACGAGAACTGAAGGAACTGTGTCCTCTCAACCTGAAGCAAACAGGGGAGCTGAGATTCCTGCCATCCAGACAGTCTGGCAATGAGGGCTTTGCCAGAGCTGCTCCCCTTGGGCTTCCAGGCCCTACCTCTTCCAAGTGGTGGAGGAGGAGCCTGGACATTGGGGAAATGGAGAAAGGGCAGAGTCACTGATGCCAAGTCTGGCAGGTGATGCCAGAAGCCCACCACTCAAGGGCCTGATTCGTCCACACAGACAGCCAGCCTTTTCCTTTTTAAAAGATTATTTGTTGTATTTGTTGCATTCTACAAATCACAGAGCATCGTGGCCCCAGCAAAGATCCCCGGAGGGCACCAGAAGGCACACTGCAGGGAAAGAGGGCCTGGCCTACTGCCAACAGGAATCCACAGAAGAGAACCAGGGCTCCAGATGGGATCGAGAGAATGCTAAAATGATGGGCTAGGAATATGGCTAGAGAGCAGGATAGCAGGGCCAGCCCAGGGCCCCATATTATCCTTTCCACATCAAAACCTCGAGAAAGGCCCTTGACATGTGGGGCAGATGCACTGTGGGGGGCTTTGGAGAAGACATGCACAGAGTCAGTCAGGAATGGGTCTCGATCTGCATTAGTGGGGGACCGTCCCCATGGATGAGATCATAAAGTCAGGGTAGTATTTGAGAGGCTACTTGAAAAGAGGAATTTGCATGGAGGGAATGGTCCCAGAGTGGATGACCTGGATGGTGAGAGATCTGGAACCCAAGCCATCTGAAGGACAATGGAAGGGACTGGAGTTCTTCAGTCCAGAGAGAAGCTAGAAAAACAGAGCGGGGTCAGGGGAGTGGGGATGGCTGTCTTCAGACAGCCCATGGCTCTGTGGAAGGGAGATTAGCTCTCTCTGTGCATCTCCAGGGACTCCTCCAGTTGGAACAGAGGGACACATTACAGAGAAATGCATTTCAGTTCCATGGAAAGGGAGCACTTTACTCCCCTCAGAGCAGGGAGAAAAAGTAATGAATTACCTCTTTTGACAGGGGGTGTTCTATTACTGTAGGGTGCAAGCAGCCTTTCAGGAGACACAGAGGGTCCTAGATCCAGAGCTGGAAGGGTCCCCAGTGCCTCCGTTTTATTGATGGGAAAACTGAGGCCAAGCATGGTTCAGTGACTCACCCAAGGTCACCCAGGGAGCAGGGGCAGAGGAGATTCCTCCCTCAGGAAGGTGGCTAACCCAGATGGCTTCTTCAGTACCTTCCAACTCTCAGTTTACATAATGTTCTAATAACATTGGAAGTGGGAGGATTTTGAGGAGAGCTGAGGGCAGCTGGATTTGTGGCTATAAACAACCCTTGGTGAAGCTGTGAGCACTCCAGGAAGCATCCCTGCAGCGCAGGCCCTGGACAGGACAGTCCAGCTCAACTCTGAGGACTGTGCTTCTGCCCCAATCTTTGGATAAGAATCGGCCTGACCAGCAAGTCTCTGTTGTAAAGTCCATACCATTGCCTGAACGTGGCTTGGAAGTGATTGTTTTCCAAAGGCTCAGTGCTAAAAGCAAGTATACTTCACACGACCAGATCTGACAGACATCCCCGAGCTTCCATTCACTGTCCATCCCAGCACCACCCCTCCCCCAGCACCCTGTACCTTCTCTGTGATGTAGAAATTGGAACTGTCCGCGTGCTGTAAGGCAAAGCACTCGTGGTTGGTCAGCGTCCACCTTCAAAAGAGGACAGGGAAGGCATGGGTCAGTGATCCCACAGGGCACCACAGGGTCTTGGGATATTCTGGGGATGGGACCCTGACCAGGTCACTTTCAGTGACCCAGGCAGCTCTCTATACTCTCAGTGGCAGATTGAGGGAAGTCTCCATACCTGGGTGTTCCCTATACCCCAGAAATCGAAATTTCCAGAGGTCTGAATTCTTTTTTTAAAAATGCCTTTTCCAGGTATCAATTGTAGGGTGGTATTTTTCTGCAGACTATTAGCCATGCCCAAGAAAAACAGAAAAATGAAAACAAGTCTGAGGAGACTCCTCCCAAAGCCCACTTCTGGCTGTCATCAGCTGGGCATGGGAACTTGAAGGGCAAATAAGAGAGAAAGGCCAGCACAGGCCCCAGTAGCCCTCACGAACACCCCACTTTTGGACTATAAAGGGCATTCCCCAGGGGAAGGATAGGGATGAGTAATTATCTTTTCCCCCACTTACGGGCCAGGGTGGGCTGCTGGGGAGCCAGGGTGCCACTTACCCATCACAAACTTCTTTTATTACTGCAGACAGTGGCTTCTTCTACAAGGTAACATGAGAAAAAGAAAACATTTGGTTAGGAAGATTCATGCCATCATTTTGAATGCAAGACTTAGGAAAACTAACCAAATGCTATCCAATTAAAGAATAAGGTTTTTTAAATTTTTATTAGTTCTTATTCAACAATGGTTCTGTTTCCCAAGTTCACAACTATTGCCCCTTCCCCTCCCCAGACAGCACCAAACCATCAGCCCAACAAACCCAAAGTCCACCATTTGCTGCCCTTTGTCACAAAGGCACGTCATCCTTGGCCAGCAGCATAGACTTCCAGTAGGGAGAACCTGAGTGTGAATCCTGCCTCAGGCTCTTCTAGCTGTGTGACCTCCAGCAAGGCAGCTAACCTCTCTCGCCCTCAATGTCCCGGACCTCCCAGAGTTGTTGCAAAGATTAATAACATGGAAGGTGATACACAAACGTCCAAGTACCACAGACAAGGGAGCGATGATGATGGTGGTGGGAATAAGGGCCAGAGCCTACGGTACAATGGAAAGAATTCTGCATCTGGACCCGGCAGACCTGGGTTTAAATCCTGGCCCTACCACACCGCCTGTGTGATCTGGAGGAGGCCACCCATGCTCTCTGGGCCTAAAAGGCTTGGACTGGATGTTTCTGAGGTCCCTGCCTGCTCTGAGTTGAGCCTCTGGGGACCATCCAAACACGTGCACATTGTCCACAGCTGGTGGCAGCAGCATCAGGACAGACCTGCGGGTTTCCTTCACAGTCACGAAGGTGGAAAGAAAGTCTGGACTTCCCTTGCAGCTTTCCTGAGCCACACAGGACACGGGAGCCATGAAGTAAACAGTTTGCTCAAAATCAAGGCCTTTCGAACTAGCCCATGTCCTCAATCAAACATGTCCTTCTATGAGCTCAGTCAAAGTGGCTGGACCCTGTCCTCCCCAAATAAACACAGGTCATAGATTATTGCACCATAAATCTAGAGCTGACCTAAGAGATCACCAGCCTGATGCCTTCATTTTACAGGTCAAGAAACAGAGGTCTGGAGGAAATTCAATGGCTTTCCCCAAATCACACAGTCAGAGGCAGGATCTGAACCCAGGCCCTCTCATCCAGAGCCAATGCTTCCTGGAGTCTCAGCAAGCCTCTATGGTGCCCCTCCATGGAGGGATGCAGAGCGCACACATGGGGCCACCTGAGAGCAGGGGAGCTGCGCTGCCCGGTGCCAAATGCCAAGCTGTACCCCCTGTCCCCCCTCCCTATCTCCCACCCCAAAACCAAGAATAGCAGTAACGGCTGCTCTTAGGCTTCCAAAGTATTCCCTTCACAACTGCCCTATGTGGAAGGGAATAGGAATGCTATTACTCCCATCTTCCCAACGGGGAAACCGAGGCTTGAAGAAGATGGCCCCTGACCAAGTCACACAGCTCACAAGTGTCAGCTGAGGCCAGGATTCAGGCCCAGGACTCCTCACTTTAGGACCCAGCCTGCCCTGCTCTCCAACGGATGGATCTCCTGCTTTCAGATCTCTCTGGTCTTACAAGCTTACATCCCATCCTTAGAATAAAGGCCCCTTGCCCTTGCTCCAATGTTCAGACACCCAGCCTTTGCCTCACCCAACAGGACTGCCACCCCCCATCCACCAGATCCCTGCAGGGACATTTTGTGTACAGGCAGTATCTCTAACACTACCTCTTCAGAACAAACAAAAAGCTAAGGAACAAACAGGACATTCTGGATAAAGCCTTCCCAAACAAATCCCTTGCAGTTGTGCACAGCTGTGAATAAACGTCAGACGTTAGTCAGCAGAACGCCATCATTCCCTGCACAGAATCACCAGGCGATCCGGGTCTCAGGGAGCATTTAGCCCAGATGCATGGACTTGTCAGGGCTCCCTCTCCCTGCCCTCTGGAGGAGCATGCTCTTTCCCAGCTCCTGCCACATAAGTGGGCAGGACTGAAGAAAAGGAGGAACTGAGTAAGGAACCCTTGCGGGGAAAGAATACAGGAACCATCAAACAGTTTCCCTGCCTCTCCCTCTCTGCCTGCCTTTCTCTCCCTCTGCACCTTTCTTTTCAGAGCCTTGACTCTCAAGAACTAATAGTATTTATTGTGAGTGTAACAGATAAACTCCCTTTTTATTGCTGACTTTGAGATAGAGAAATAGATAGATAGAGATAGAGAGATAGACAGACAGACAGATAGATTTAAAGACTCAAACGTGGCAGAAACATCCAGAAAGATTTCCTGACTCTCCTCAGAGATCCACACACAGATTCCCACAACCATCATAGATGGACAAAACATTAGAGGCCCTTCTGCTCCAACCTGTCAGCTTCCCTGACACGTGGTGATATAGTCCCTCTTCAAAGACTTCCACCATGGGAAGCCCTCTCGCTCCCAAGGCAGTCCACTCAACCTTGGGATAACTCCAATTTCTAAGATGGTTTTCCTTACCTAGAAAGCTAAAATCTGTTTTTCAGCACTGGCACTAATTGTTCATGGTTCTGCCCACTGGGGAGAAGCAGACAAGTCTCATCCCTCTGTTCCCCAAAACAATGACCATGTGTCTCAGGCTCCTTTTGTCCAGACTAAACACCCTTGGTTCTTTTAACCTCTCCTTGTAGGGTATAATTAGTTGGCACCTAGTCTCCCTCCTCTGGGCATGTTCCAGTGTGTCCATGCCTCTTCTAAAGTGTGATGCCCAGGGGGGAGCCCAGGGCTCTGGCTGGGCACCGTCCCAGGGCCCTTGAGCCTACTGCAGAATTGGTTACAAATCCATGTATCTAAGACTCTGTCCAGGGAGTAGGTCCCAATTATCCTTCAGCTCCTGGGGGGTTGGGGGAGTAATGAGTTAGGTTCTTGACCCTTTCTCTTTATAGAACAAATTCCTAGCAGCCACAGGTCAGTATATGACACCTGAGTCCTTCCTCAGCCAAATGCTTGCAGATGCCTGCACTTCGCCATCCCCAGAAGGCTTTCAGTTGCCCCAAACCCCTGAGAAGGCTCAGCTGCAAGCCCGATTGTTCCTGCTCTGCTCTCATCAAAGCCTTCTCCCTAGGCCTGTATCAGGAAGTGAATATGTGGCTCCAATAAACTCCAGGTTGCTGAGAGGCTGTGGGCCTGGGGATTTTCAAGAAGAGGAACGTCAGGGAGACAGGACTCAGGGAGGTTTTCATCAAAAAACATTTGGTAAATGCCTACTGTGGGCTAGCAGGGCAATCCACAAACACAAAAGAAAGCATTCCTGCCCTTGAGAAGCTTCCAGGCCAGCCAGAGGAGACAGCACCCACATATTGTGGCACGTGGTGAATTTAATCAAGGGTGCCTAGAGGGATATCAAAGGTAATGCGCAAGTGAAGCCTTGAAGGGTGTCAACGCTCAATCTATTCCAAACATAATTTTAACTAGAAACAAAGACCCTGTGAAAGAAAAAGACTATTTTTGGTTTTATTTCAAGTCCCTTTTGATAGCACGTCTTTTCTTTTAAAAATGGATTATGGATGAATGTTATTCAAGGATGAATAACATTGACCATAGAACATAAGGAACTGAAAGGACTTTAGAAATCATTGAGGACCCCCAGTTTTATACATAAAGTGAGGACCAGAGCAGGGAAGGGATAAGCCCAAAGTTGGCCAAATGTCACTTCTTCCAAGCAGCCTGCCAGGCTAGAGATGATCCCTTCAGCCTCTGAGATATCGGAGCTTCCAATTCTTCCAAGCCACTTCTAGGATCCTTATTTTCATCAGAGTTAGCCATGTGCATGTCTGGGTTCAGATCTGGCCTCCAGCTCTTCATAGCTGTGTGCCCATGATCATCTCTGGGTGATGTTCTCTTTTGTTCATTGTATGCAGTGGTGGTCCATACCTCCTGCCACACAGTGATGCTGGTAGATGTTTGTACTGAACTCATCATGGTCCCTTGTCTCTATGCACAACAAAGGAGCTTTGGAATTTCCCAGAATAAGCTACTCAGTTCTCCTCCTGCTGCTCAGCTCGAGGCTAGGCCCATGGTCCACCTCTCCGGTTTTTCCTCTATACATGTACAAGTTCATCCAGATTCATGTTGAACCCAGGACAGTGAGCATTCTTCACCCACTTGGTATTTCCTGGGTGGAAGGGCAGGCTAGACCCATCCCAGCCAGGAGGCTCTGCAGGACCCTGGGGCTGGAAGCCATCCACTCAGTGTAACTCTGGAGGGCCTGCCTCCTCAATCCCAGGGAATCCCTGGCCTCTGCCTGGATTTCCTCCATCACAGTGGTAAGCACTTTGGGCAGGGACACATCTCCCTCACCTGATAGAGAATCAATGAGCAAGTTATTACTGATGTAACACCTTCTAAGACTCATGAATGAATGTTCTACATATACAGATGGGAGACATTTAAAAAAATTCTCTCTCTGTTTCTCACTATCTGCCTGACACACTCACTCTCTCTCTCTCTCTCTCTCTCTCTCTCTCTCTCTGTCTTTCTTTAATTATAAATTTATTTTTTATTTTTAGTTTACAACACTCAGTTCCACAAGCTTTGGGTTCCAAATTTTCTCTCCCTCCCTCTCCTCCCCCCTCCCCCCCAAGATGGCATGTAATCCAATGTAGGTTCTACATTTACCTTCACTTTGAACTATTTACATAATAGTCCAGTTGTAAAGAAGAATTATGACCAATGGAATGAATCGTGAGAGAGAAGAAACGAAACCAAAAAAGAAGGAAAAAAAAAGAGCGAATAGTCTGCCTCAATCTGCATTCAGACTCCATAATTCTTTCTCTGGATGTGCAGAGCTTTCTCCATCATGCGTCTTTTGGAGCTGGCTTTGAACCTTGCATTGATGAGAGGAGCCAAGTCTGTCAAAGTTATTCCTTACAGATACCGTGTGTCTGTAATCGTGTATAATGACCTCCTGGTTCTGCTCCCCTTACTCAGCATCAATTCATATAGGTCTTTCTAGGTTGTTATAAAGTCCATTATCTTCCCCATTTCTTATAGCACATATACCACAACTTGTTCAGCCATTCCCCAATTGATGGGTGTCCCCTTGATTTCCAATTCTTTGCCACCACAAAAAGAGCTGCTATAAATATTTTTGTACAGACTGGTCCATTTCCCACTTGTGTGATCTCTTTGGGATACAGTCCTAGAAGTGGTATTGCTGGGTCAAAGGGTATGCACATTTTTATAGCCCTTTGGGCCTAGTTCCAAATTGCTCTTCAGAATGGCTGGATCAGTTCACAACTCCACCAACAATGTAACAATGTTCCAATTTTCTCACATCCTCTCCAGCATTTATGATTTTCTTGTTTTGTCATGTTAGGCAATCTGACAGGAGAGATGTGGTACATCAGAGTTGTTTTGATTTGCATTTCTCTAATCAATAGTGATTTAGAGCATTTTTTCATATGCCTATAGATATCTTTAATTTCTTCTTCTGAGAACTGCCTGTTCATATCCTTTGACCATTTCTCAACTGGGGAATGACTTGTATTCCTATAAATTTGACTTAGTTCCCTGTATATTTTATATGTGAGGCCTTTATCAGAGACACTAGTTTTGTTGCATTGGCTTTGTTTGTACAAAAACTTTTCAATTTAACATAGTCAAAATTATCCATTTTGCATTTTGTAATGTTATCTATCTCTTGTTGGGTCATGAATTCTTCCCTTTCCCATAAATCTGACAGGTAAAGTATTCCTTGCTCTCCCAAATTGCTTATAGTATCAGCCTTTATTCCTAAATTATGAACCTGTTTTGACTTTATTTTGGTATATAGTGTAAGATATTGGTCTATGCCTAGTTTCTGCCCTACCATTTTCCAGTTTTCCCAGCAGTTTTTGTGAAATAGTGAATTCTTAGCCCAGAAGCTAGATTATTTGGGTTTATCAAAGAGTAGATTGCTATATGTCTCTGTCTCTTTCTCTCTGAATTAAGAATCTCTCTTTATATATCTGAACCCATCCAAAGCAGATGCCACAGTCTTCCCCTCTAAGCCCACCCTTCCACAACAACTGTCCCATTTCTGATAAGGGCACCTGCAAACTCCCAGTAACCTAGACTCCAAACCACTGAATCCTCCTTGGTCTCTCCCTCTCTCATACCCTATATCCAAAAAGAGACTGACAGAATTTTAGGGTCAGAAGAGAACTCAGCGTCCTGCCAGTCCAAGTCATACCAGAACAGCAATCCTCACTATATATAACGTATGAAACCAAGTCAACCAAATGTTTTTTGAATTCCTCCAAGAAGGGGGAGGAGGCCCCCATCTCCCAGGCAAGCCATTCCATGCTGGGACAGCGCTCATGTTAGAAAGTTGTTTGTTTGTTTGTTTTTCCTGACATTAGCCTCCCTCCCCACAGCTTCTAGCTCTGCCTTCTGAGGCCAAACAGAACAATGACAGCTTCTGAATCCCTGAGCAGTGTTGCTCATGCCCTTCCCTCCTTCCCCCCGCCCCTTTGCCTTCTCCAGGCTAAATGTCCTGGGCACTTCAGCTGGGACTGATGCTCACACAAAAGCTGCCACTTTCCAGCCTCTTGGTTCCAGGTCTGGCCAATTCTCCTTCTCTGGCCTTTTCACTTCCTATTAACTCACCAAGAAACAAGATTCTCAGACTATGAATCCAGCACCCTCACCACTGAATCTCCATGCCAACATTTCCTTTCTTCTGGTTTCATAGTAAAACTTCCTTTGAAAAAATCTCCACCTTATTATATAGTCAGCGTCAAACACAGTAGTAACAGGATGATGCGTATCGTTTTTGTGCATGGTACATCCCCTCTGGGCTAATCTCAAACTCTCACTTGTACTCAAGAGTTGAATCCCAGAAGGTGCCTGCTGTCTCTGGTTCTAGGGGTAACTGTGAGTATCTATAGCTCCCAAGCCCCCACCAGTGTGCTTCCCATTAGCAATCATCCAATTGAAAACTGGCTTTTAGTGAAGGTATTTTACTAAGGTGGTAGAGTGAGAACAATTGGGACAAAATATTACCCTAAAAAATCTGGGGCGCATCCCCCACAATTACATAGTGTCCCTGAGAATAGTCTCAGATCTAAAGCACATTTGTAGAGATTATAGGAAGATGGAGGAGATGGGCATTTATATGGCATCTAGTGTGTGCTAAGCCTTTTACAAGTGTTAACTCATTTGATCTCCTCAACTACCTTGGGAGGTAAGTGCTATAATTATTCCCATGTTACAGATGAAGAAACTGAGGCAAACTGAAGTTAAATGATGGCCCAGGGTCACATAACTGGTAAGTGGCTGGGTCTGAATCGTAACTCAGGCCCAGTGCTCTCTCCCCTGCGCAACAGCTGACACTGATAAAACAGATAATTACAGCTGCACGAAGCTGGGCGGCTTTTACATGAATGCAGTCAGCCTTACTGGGATAAGAAGGAAGGCTGCTGAATGGCTCAAGAAACAAATAGAAAGCATCTCCAAGGGCAGCCCGACTGTCCAAGTTAGACTACACAGGGAGTCGGCACAAATGCGTAAGACCAAGATTCATTCCCATTGGACGAGCTGCAAAAGGACATGAACAAAAAATTCTCAAAAGAAGAAATGCAAACTATTAACAACCATATGAAAACTGATCCAAAGTCCTAACATTAAGAAGAACTCGGGTCAAACCAATTCTGAGGCTTCAGCCCCAACCCAGCAAAGCGGCAAAGACGACAAGGACAGCCGGAGAGTCAATCTTGGAAGGACTAGTGAAAGACTCACACACCCGTATCCTGCGGGTGCAGCCGAAACTTGGTCTATGCTAAGAACTGGGCAACTAGCTGGCGCCATGGTACATCACAGCACACCAGCGCCAGACCTGGAGTCAGGAAGACCTGAGTTCAAATTCAGCCTCGGACACTTCCTAGCTCTGTGACCCTGGGAGTCACTTAACGCTGTCTGCCTCAGTTTCCTCATCTGTAAAATGAGCCGGAGAAGGAAAAGGCAAACAACAGAAAACATCAAACGGGGCCACGAGGAGTCAGACATGCCCGAAGCTACTGAACAGCAGAGACGGTAACAAAGAATGCAACTAAAGCGTTAGCGGCTTCTGACCCGGTGGTCTGACTGCTGAGCGCGTACTCCAAGGAAGGTCCAGGCGAGAGGAAATCACACACACCCAAATATCCACGGTGGTGAAGAACTGGAAGCTGAGTCGGTATTCACGTAGCGGATAATTATTGATCTTTATAGAAACAAAGAGTGCCCAAAGCGTGGGCGGACTCACACGACCTGATGCAACCAGGAAAGGAAAAGGGAGGGAAGAAGCATTTATGAAGCACCTACGGTGTACCAGGAAAGGAAAAGGGAGGGGAGAAGCATTTATGAAGCACCTACGGCGTACCAGGCACTGTGTGTGGCACTTTAGAAGTATTTTCTAATCAAATCCACACAATAACCTTGGGATTTAGAGGCTATTATCACTCCCGTTTTACACATGAGGAAATGGGCAGATAGAGGTTAAGCGACCTGCCCTGGGTCACACAGCTGGTAAGCGTCTGAGGCTAAATCTGAACTCCGGAATTCCTCACTCCAGGCCCGGAGCTCTGAGTCACCTAGCTGCCAACATACACAATGAAGATGAGAACATCGGTAGGAAAAATAACAGCAGCGACCACCAAACAACCAAACCCTGAGCCTGAAATCTGGTAAATATTATGATAAAGCTCAGCCCGGAGAAGGGAGGGAGGAAATCCATCTGTCAGAGGTGGGAGACTATGGTAAGGACCACGCCACACATGTCACGCCAAGCAGACCAGTCGTTTTTGGGAAGGGCGGGAGTTGTTTGTAAAGAGAGTGAAATAAAAACAAAAGTAAATGTTTTAAAGGGAAAAAGAATACAATAAAATAAGAAGGGAGAAGGGGAAAGAGGGAGGGGGAGAGAAGCAATGGAAAATCAGATTTTCTGCAAACCTGGCCTTGGAGAACTTGTTACCTACTTCCCAAGGCACAGTGACTGGCACATAGTAGGTGCTTAATCAATGCCCTCCCTCTCTTCTTCCCTTCCTTGCTCCATTCCTTCCTTGTTTTCCTCCTTTTCTTCCTTCCTTCTCTCCTTCCCTCCCTTCTTCCCTTCCTTCCTTCCTTCCTTCCTTCTTTCCTTTCTTCCTCCCTCCCTTCTTCCCTTCCTTCCTTCTTTCCTTTCTTCCTTCATTCCTTCCTTCCCTCCTTTCTTCCTTCCTCCCTCCCTCCCTTCCTGTGTTCTGGCCTGGGGTGCTTACAGCAGCAGGGTTGCCTTAGGGAGATGGGGCAGGCAGAGAAGAGCCCAAAGGGAAAGGGTCAGGACCAGCTATGATATGGCAGCAGACCCTTTCCTGCCCGAGCCCTTCACCGATGGGGGGTGGGATGGGGCTCCCCCACAGCTTGCCCTGGCTCCCCCAGGGAATGATGTCAGAAGGATCTGCAGAGTAGAAGATACCTCCCAAGCTCCCCCATGTGCTCCCCCACATCCTCCCATATTTCCCAGTGCCCAGAAGGTGTCCTGGGCACAGTCTCAAAGGCACAGGCATCGTCTGCAGAGAAGTGGAGGGAGCACTAGCCAGTGGTACGACAGCTAACTTTGCAGTGACAGGATGTGAGTTCCAATCCTGCTTTTGCTGCTTCCTACTAGAGTGACCTTAGGCAATATTGTGGACATTGGTTATCACCTTGATCCAATGAGGGGCAAGATTCCGTGGCCTCTGGGGTTGGTCCCCATCAGCCCCAGCAGCATGAGCCCTCTAGGCTCCTTCAGTCCACATCCAATCACTGCGGCACCAATGGCCTTTTTCCTTGTTCAGGAAAAGTCAGCAAGCAAAATAGGAAGTATTTTTTTCCACCTTGGAGGGTGGAAGGAGGGGGTGAGTGGAAGAATCTCCCTGAAGTCACACCGGACTGAATGAGCCTTCACTCTGAGTTGAGTTCAAATCTCATTTGGGGGACTTTCTAATTAAGGGTCTCAGCCCCTATACAAGTCCTGGCCCCATCGCTGCCTCTCATGGCCAGAAGTTTTCTTACTTCTCAGCCTGATTGCTACTTCCTACAAAATCCCCCCTGAGCATCCTTGCTGGCATCACTGGGTAATCAGGGCCCAGATCTGGAGGCTCCCAGAGGGGATCTCACCACTTCCCTTCATTGTTCAGCTGGGGAGACTGAAGCCAGCCTAGGGAGGACATATGACTTGAAAGTTCACCCAGGTAGTTAAGTGTCAGAGGCAGGGTTTGAACCCAGGCGCTTTGATGCCAGAGCCAAGGCCTTTCCACAGTTACACCTGTTCAAACTGCCCTCAAAGGTCCTTGACCTTCACCCAGATTCTTGATTCCAGGGAGGTTTTTGTCTTCGACTCTGTCACCAGCACCCAACCCAGGACCCGAGACATGGCAGCAGGGACATAAGCAGCACAAATGTGACTCGATATTTGTTCCCTGAGTTTAGGTGACACATTTATAAGTTATCATCTGTGTGTGCTCATTTCCCTGCGTTGTTATAAACTCCTTTCTCACGGAGGCTCTCTCCTTTCCTGTTTCCTTCCCCATCGTTTCCTCCTCCTGGGCACCCACAGTGTTTACTGCATGTTCTGATTAGCCAAACAATTTAGCCCGTGCTTGTGAAATGCCTCAGATTTTCTGTGCAGCTGTCCCACATGTGTTAGTCTCATCTCGTTAAGGCTGCATGCTCAGCCCATGCTGGGGACACAGGAAGCAGCAGCCCATTCCCATTTGTGTGTTAACTGAGGTTTTACACACACACACACCCAAAAATCTAAGCTTCTTTTACAGGGTCTTAAATTGTTTTCTTGTGTTTGAATTCTTGGCTGTTTTCAAGCTTTTTTATAGTCTGTTAATAAGAAGGAGAGAGAGAGGTAAGGTAGAAATAGAAGGAGCGAGTGAGGGAGACAGAGAGAGAGACAGAGAGACAGAGTCAGAGAGACAGAGACAGACAGAGACAGACAGAGGAAGACACAGAGAGACAGACAGAAATAGATAAAACATGGAAATGGAGAAATATTTGGGTAGAGTTGGGGAATAAATATCATAGCAAGGTCCCAGGAGTGAGGGAAAGACATGGGACCAATAGCATCAGGGGATGGCATAGATACTTGTCCTAAATATGAAAGATCACATTAAAAAAGAGATAGAGAGAACAGTAGATACCATGCAAAGCCATGGTGGGAGAAGCCTTCTTAAATGAGAGATAGAGATGGTTTTAAAATATAAAGTAGGAAATTCAAATTACATAAAATTGAAAAGTTTTTGCACAAAATCAATACATCTATGAATAAAACAGATAACATTTTGAAGGAAAATACACTTATAGGAAATTATAGACAAGACATATAGGGAACTGATACAAATATATAAGAATCAGAGGCACAGAAAAGCGATCAAAGGCTAATCAGCAGGTATTTTCCTAAAGAAGAAACGTAAGCTATCAACAACCGTATGAGAAATATTTTACATCACGAATAACAGGAGAAATGAAAATCAAAGCCACTCGGAGGTTTCACCTCACAGATTAGCAACAATGGTAAATGTTACACAGGAAAGGCAGGCACACTCACACACTATCAATGGAGGTCTGAGCCGGACTGACTGTTCTGAAAATTCATTTGGAAGTACGCCCTTGAAGTCACTGACCTGTACCTACACTTTGACCTGGAGATGTCACTACCAGACCTATAGCCTATGGAGATCAATTAGCATGAGAAAGGTCCTATATAGACAAACCTGTTTCTAGCCACACTTTTTGTACTGGCAAATGAGTAGAAACAGAGCAAGTGCCCATCTCTCAGGGAATGGCATCATCGTGGCATATAAAGGTGATGCAATATTATCACCCCATAAGAAAGTATGAACAGAAAAAATTGAGAGAAATTTGGGATACGGTGTAGGAACTGATGTTGAATGAATTGGAGCAGTACTGGAAGAACCTGCCTGAATGCTCCTTCTCAGTCGCCACTGATGGCTCTTCACCTACCTCATGCCGGCTCCTGTGGGTATACACCAGAGCTCTGTGCTGGGCCCTCTTCATCTCCCCCTGTACTATTTTGCTTGGTCATCTCAATTAGCTCCCATGAATCCCAGAGATTCAATTATCTCTATGCAGATGATTTTCAGACCTACTGATCCAGCCCTAACCTTTCTCCTGATCTCCATTCTCATATCACCCACTGCCTATTGGACATCTTGAACTGGTTGTCCTGCAGACACCACAAACTCAACATATCTAAAACTAAACCGGACATCTTTCCCCTGAAAGCCCCTCCCCCTTCAAACTTCCCTATTACTGTGGAGGTTACCCCCATCCTCCCAGTCACCCAGGCTCACAACCAACGCATCATTTCCCCCTTCCAATTCTCTCTCTCACCACCATCCTTCATGTACAATCTCTTGTTAAAGCTTGTCTTTTCTGCCTTCAGAACATCTTTCACTTGCCCGCTCCATTCTCTCCTCTGGCCCTCCCACCCCTCTGGTGCAGGCCCTCAGCACCTCACACCTGTTCCACTGCTGTAGCTACTGTGGGGTGGGGAGGGGAGGGGTCTGCCTGCTCTAAGTCTCTCCCCACTCCAATCCATCCTGATTCAGCCACTACAGTGATTTCACTAAAGCACAGGCATGACCATGCCAGACTCTTATTCAGTAAACTCCAACAGTCCCCTGTTACCTACAGGATCAATAGAAAACCTTGTCTTTGGTTCTTCAAGTCCTCACCAACCCAACCCCTTCCTACCTTTGCAAGCTTCTTACTCCCTCCACCCAGTCCACCATCCAATGGCAATAGCCTTTTTGCTGTTTCTCCCCCAAAGACACCCCATCTCTCCGCTCTAGGTATTTTCTCTGGCTGTCCCTCCTGCCTGGAACACTCTCTCCTCATTTCTACCTCCTATATTCCCTGGCTTCTGTCAAGACTCTCTTTCACCTGATCCCCCAATTGTTCGTGCCTGCCTTCTAAGATTATCTACAACTTCTCCATCTATGTCTTGCTTGTGCATACTTGTTTGCACGTTGTCTCCCTCAGATGACTATATGCTCCCTAAGAATAGGGACTGTCTTTTACTAAAATGAGGCAATATTTGTCAAGTGCCTAGCACAGTGGCACATAGTAGGCACTATATATACTTAGTCTGCTTCCCTCTCCCTTCTTCCCCTATTCTTTGTAACTCTGGTGTTCAGTACAGTGCCTGATGAATAGTAAGTCTATATAAATACTTATTCCCCTCCCCCCACCTCATTCTTTGGCACATCATAAGTGCTTAATAAATGCTTCTTGACTTGTCTAGAGATACAGGCTCAAGGAGAGTCAAATAACAGAGAGCAAATCCACCCAAACTGTACACATTTCAAAACAGCAACATCAAAATCTAGGAAGAAATGACAGAGAAATAACATTCAAAAATAATACAGAATAAAGAAAATATTTTCTAGGAAACCAACCAAGGCACACTTAAGATTTCTATAAATAGATCAGCAAAACACCCTTGACAGAAACAAAGGAAGACAAAATAATTAGAGGGATATTCCAAGGGACGTGGGCAGACTTGCAGGAAACTGATGCAGAGGGCAAGAATCTGAACCAGGCAAGCACTCTCCAATACAAAGACTGCGCTCATGGAGCTGGGAAGAACCAGAAAGAAAATGAAGCCCAACTTCAGGTCCTTGTACTCTGTGCTGATGGAGAGGAGCAAATGCCCATCCCTCTTCCTCCTTGGGAGAGGAGAGGACTGTGGGTGCAGAGTGCTGCATGTGCTCTCCAACATGGCAACTGGATCCATTGGTCTTTGTGAGAAAAAAAAAGGCTCTCTGGGTGTTTTGAGAAGGGTTATCTCTGAAAATGGCTTCAATGGAAAATGAAAGGCATCAATAAAATAATGGAAAAGAGAGAGTCTCTCCTCTGCCTTCACTAGTCATTAGCTTGTTTGCTCTCTTGGCAGATGTACGCAAAGCCACCACACGGCTTTCATCTACAACACTCTGCTTTCCCTCCTCTCAGCTGGGAGAAATGGTGCTCAGTCAACATCCAGATCCAAAGCAAAGGGAACATTTGGAACATCAAAAAGCCTCATACTTTCACTACAAAAAGGGGCTCCCCAAGGTTGAACTGGAATGGATAAGTATAGACAAAAACATCTGTCAGAAGGATGGGCAGAGAATGACCTGAAAGCTGGAAACCACTAGCAAACCTCTTTTAAAATAACTGTTCGGGGCCTTTCCCTCCAAGGACGACAGAATCCTGTTTCCTAGATATTTCAAGGGAAATAGAAAAGGGCCAGAAAACTAGTGGGGGTTAGAGCTTGTCTCTAAATTCAATGGTAAGGCTTCCCTAAGGGTGGTCCCCCAGCACAAGGTAGTTTTTGATGGACTGCTGATGGCAGAGAGTCAAACTGCCACTCCTCTTGGTCCTAACAACATCCATAGGGCAGCCTTGGTGTTTGTTTCCAAGAACTGCCTCAAGAACAAATTAACCACCACTCTCAGTGGATGGAGCACAGGGTCTGGAGTAAGGAAGACTGAACTTCAGGGGATCAAATCCAGGCTCAGACACTTGCTAGCTGTGTGACCCTGGGCGACTCACTTCACCCTGTTTACCTCAGTTTCCTCACCTGTAAAATGAGCTGGAGAAGGAAATGGCAAACTACTCCAGTATCTCTGCCAAGAAAACCTCCAATGGGATCACGGAGAGTCAGACCCAACTAAATAATTCAATTAACAACAACTCAATGACAATGTTTTTGCTGAGTAGCTTCCCAGGCACACCCTAATGAGGCACAGAGTTGGGTTTTCCATGGTTTTGACCAAAGGTTGAAGTCAAGTTTCCTTGCAGAAACAGATCTGAGTGACCCTGGGTAAGTCAACCCAAGTAGCCTGGGCTTCCCTTCCCTCATCTGTGAAATGGGGATGATAAGGTCATCAGTGCCCACCCCACAAGAGCACTTCCAGAGTCCAAAGGGGGGATATGAAGGGTTTTTCAAATTTAAACCCCTTTATCAGTCTTTCGATCTCTCTCTGAGACACTGGTGAACTTCCCAGGACATCCATCCCATGGCCCTCTCCCTCTCCTCTCTGCCTTGCTGTCTTCCACCATCAGAACGTAAGCACCTTGAGGGCTGGGACTGTCTGCCTTGGCATTTGTACCCACCAAATGTGTGCTAAATTGAACCGACTTTATAAAGCAGAGAGAGTGATGGGGCAGGGATAATATGGGATACCGACACATCTGGTCAATTTACACAGGATGTCTCCCCCCCCAAAAAAAATCTGACGTTTGTTGGGCTAAACTCTGGCACAGAGGCATGATCAGCACTGTTAGTGCAAGAAGCAAGCTGCAAAAAGGCAACTATGCCCTCAAATCCATTTCTGAAAGACTACCTCGGTTGGGGGCAGCCAACAGAGACAGCAGACAGGAGCCACTCCAAGCAAAGGCCCCAAGACACAGGGAGCCTGTTTCTCTGGGCAGAGAGAGATCCCCTGATGGGTGGGAGCTGGGCTAAGAAAGTGTGCCATGCAGCAGCTTCCTATTTAAACTAATTACGCTAAATATGTAGGTGGTAAGCTCCCTCGTTTCCATGCCATTGAAGGAATGGAACTGCTGTGTCAGCACCCCATGAACTCAGTCACCCCGGGGCAAGGCCCTTGTAGCTCATTCCTAGGTCCACCTCTGCCGGGTGGTTAGCATTCTGATCGCTGTAATTCTGGGGCTTCCTTAATTAAAGCCCACATTCATACGGCCATAATTAAATTCCTGCAGACACAGAGTTCTCCATGCACACCATCTGTTAGAATGAGCCGGCAGACCTCACACTCTGGCTTCATAATTACAGTCGACTACTAAACATCTCTTCCAGATTCATACACTCCTTTTCCAAGCACACACCCAGGTAGCACCAGGCTTTCCCCAAAAACCCTATGTCTGAGAGACTGGCTAATGGACTCATCATTGTTCTTTTTCCAGGGAACAGAAGATCATTGAAGGCTAACACAGCCGATCTCTCTACCTAGCCAGTCTCAGCTCAGGCAAACTCTGACCCCCTCCTGCTTCGAGGCTTGGGCCCAGTAGATGTCCCCGATCTCCCTGCAACCACTGCACCACAAGCCCATCTGTATCTGGAGATTTGGAGCCAAATGACCTTCCTCATGGTCTCTTGGCCTGTCCTGTACCTGTGGGAAAAGGCCAGAAATCTCTTGGGGGTCACTTTAGCAAGCGCCCCCTCCAGAAAAATGTCAGATAAGTAAACTTATGTACCAGATGCTTATTAATTGAAAAAAAATTTAGAGAAACAAAGTCACATAGTGCCTTGTCTGCTATGGGCCCACACATACAGAATGCCAGAGTCTGTTTACAGGACTTACTTCCAAAAAGGAGAGCTCAACCCTCCTTGGACCAGGACGGTGACCCATGTAGCCAAAGCTCTTTTCAAAATGAACCCTGGCCATGTTTCCTCCCCTTTCTCCCCAACCCCAAGTCCAGCCAAGAGATCACAGAGTTCCTACTTCTTGCTCAGTAAATCCTGCAAGATCATAGCTTTAGGCCAGAAGCAATAAAGCCTGACTTGGAAAGCAATTAAAAAAAAAAAAACACTCAGAGAACACTGAGTGGAAGAAGTCAGCCTCAGATGCTGGGGTTGCTATGGCACCAGTGGGGTGATGCTGAGCAGGGGACGCTGTCCCTGCCTTGCAAAGGAGAAGGTGCCCGAGGCAGGGCTCTCCTCCCAGGAGCTGAGGGAAGGGTTTCTCCCCTGGGGAGGTTGTGCTAGCTTAGGAAACTGGGGCACCTCTCACTTTAAGGCAAAGTCGTTGTGGTCTAACAAGAAACTAGGAAAGTCCCTGGGGTGCAGTCCCACCTTACTGAGCATTTAGATCTGTGTCAGAGCACAGGAGCAGACCAAGAGCTGAAGGGACCTTAGCCTCACTCCCCAGTTTGACGAAGAAGAGCACTGAGGCCCAGAAAGGCGAAGGGACTTTCCTCAGATTGCACAGTGAATTAGTGACCGAGACAGGATCTGAATCCAGGTCCTGTGACTTCAGAGAAAGCCTTCTGTGTGGGCAGGGTGGCTAAGGGCCACAGCACAAGGCTGGCCTCCCAATCGCTCAGGAAAAGTCTGCCCCATGCTTTCCTGGGGACTCTGGACTCCTCGGCCCCTCCCCCACAGTGTCCATGGTTCTCTGAGGCTCTAAGCTCTGAAGCCACTTGGATGCAGGGAGGTTCCCTCATCAGTGAGGTCACAGAAGGGATCTCAGATGAGGTCAGGGCTGAGGCCCAAGGCGTGCCCCTGCTGTTCCCCCAGATTCTGCTCTTGAACGGCCTTAGAAATGTGCATCAGGGGAAATGGCCTTGGCTGCCCCACCCCGTCCCCTTCCCATCCCCTTCCCTTCCCCTCTGGTCCCAGGGCACGGGACCACAAGCTACCCAAATCCTCTTCCCAGATTCGGAGAGAAAAGAGGACAGAGTGCATCAGAAAGGAAAGGGGCTGCCAGCCGGGCTTGGAGATCTCCTCCTGAGGCTGGGCTGACTTACCTGGTCAATCTCCATCAGTTTGGGGAAGGCCCCCGGGCACTCGATGGCCACCTTCACAATGTCTGCGGGGGGCGGCATGGTCCCTGCCCCGGGCTTGCGACGCCAGCAAGAACAAGTCTCGATGCTGCCCGGGTCCAAAAGCGTCTAAGGAAGAACGGAAGACACAGAACATGAGCGGGGACAGTCCTCCTCCATCACTTCCTGTTTTCACGGGGGGTTGAGGTGCTTGAAACGTCTCTGCCCGTGCACAGACCCCACCCAAGGCCTCACCCTGAGACAGGAGGCCCGGCCGTGGGCACCCACTGAGGCCAGAGGCTATCCACCCTTCCAGGAGCCTCCGAGGGCCGCGGCGGTCAGTGCAGAGCGAGCAGCCTTCTTCTGCCGGGCTGCCTCCGGAAGGACAGATTGCTCAGGAAGTCAGGCCCGGCCAGGAAGCGGCGTCTGTCTAACCGTTAGCTGGTTGTGTGTGTGTGTGAGAACATAAATTGGCCTGCTCTAGCAACCAGGATGTCGAGAGGAAGGGGAAGGCTTCGGACTCTCATCTTCCTCTCTGCCACCCCTCCCCGCCTCCCTGGCCACAGACATGCACTCTGAGGGGGCTCTCAGATGGGTAACCCAGCAGGGCTGATGCCCGAACCTAGGCCTCTTCATTCAAGAGCAGCTCTGGGATAATATGATAATGATAACAGCTGACATTTGTAGAGCACCTACTATGTGCCAGGCACCTGCTAAGTCCTGTAAATGACGGTCTCATTTGATCCCTACAACCCTGGAAAGGAGGTGCTGTTCCTATCATTTTACTGTGGAGGAAACTGAGGCTGGCAGAAGTTCAGTGACTTGCCCAGGGTCACACAGCCAATAAGTATCTGAGGCAGGATTTGAACTCAGATGTTCTTTCCTCCAGGCCCAGGTCTCTATCTACTATACTGCTTAGCTGCCTCAGCAGAGATGGGTGGCCGGCTTCATTTCCAGACAGAAGATTGACCCAGATGAGACCCCAGATCCATCAGAGCATTGGGCATATAAACATGGGCTGGATAGCGAGGTTGTTGGCCTTAACTTATCTTATGTTGGCCACTGGGGAAGAGCTCAGGGCTTTTAAAGTGTATCCTGCTTAATGACCAATCAATGGTCACTTATTAAAGGCCACCTTGGGCCAGGCCCTGGGACTAGACAGAAGTGGCTCCTCCCCTCAGGCAGCTTACAGTCTAATGAAATTCTTTGCAAGAGGCCATTCCAAGCCAAAGGCCCCACTGGACCCTAGGCCTTGAGCAGAACCTGGAAAGCCCCCAGGGATGGATTCTGGACCTGTGGCGCAAACCTGTCCTGGAAAATAAGGCTCTGGGAGCCAGACACTGAGGAGGCTGAGTGTCCCAAGTGGATTCCAAAGCCAGAAGAGCCTCCCTGGCCAGCCAGCCCTGCCCTTACCTGTACAAGTACCCTCTCTCTCATAGACTAGAGCCTTGTCCTGGGCCGTAAGCCTAGGATGAGTCCAACCCACCCAATGTCACTCAGTCCTTCTGCCCAGCAGGTAAATCCCTCCTAAGTCCACACTCACTGAAGAAGCCCCAGTCTGTGTGCCCCAAAACATCCAGGGCCCAGGCTCAGGATGACTGTGGGGGAACATCGGTTTTATTTCCCACGAGCCTCTAGAATCACAGAACCTAGGAGGAAGAAAGCCCATCAGCCTCTGGTACGAGCTACATCTGCACAAAAATCTCCTCTGCTGTGCTCCCCACCACAGGTCATCCAGCCCAGGCCTAGCCAGGCCTCCTTCAAGCTCAGATCACCACCTGTCCTGGGCCTCAGCTTCCTCAGATTCAGAAGGGGATGGGGGAGATGCCCAGGCAGCCTCAGAAGCCCCTTCCCCAAGGTCATTAGAGGCTCAATTGGTTTTCTATTTTAGACCAAGGAGAGACTTCAGAGTTGAAGCCCAATGCCCTCATTTTTGAGACAGGGAAACAGGCCCAGGGAGTCAGAAGCTGAACCCAGGTCCAGCGACTCCTGGTCTGTGCTCTGTTGTTTACACTGTAGGTCAAGAAATAGGGAATCACTTAGAAATGGTCGCCAATTTGATTCCATTCATTTAGGGTCACATCTATGTAAGCTGAAGTGGAGCAGAGGGAATTAACCAAGCAAAGAGGTTGTGTTCTTGGTGATTTTCACAAAATCCCAGAATGTCAAGGTTGAAAGAGTGTTTGGAAGTCACCACCCCCTCATTTAGAGACAAGGAAAATGGTTCCACCTCACGGTTCCCCCCAGACCAAGATCACCTGCTGGCCCCTATCGCCCCCCCCAAGAAAAGGCATGCCCGCCTCACCCCCAGGGCTCATTCAGACTCCCCCTAAATGCCTGGATTCGGCTGATCCCAGCACAGCTGGGCACCCCAACCTGATGCAGCTGCCTCTCAGCTGGTGCCCTCAGCATGACCATGGTATGCCCCTCCCATTTGGAGGGCACTTTATGGGTACGCAGCACCCAATCTCCCTGGATTCCAGCAGTCAGACAGATGCACACATGACCGATAATAAACCCCAACCTCTCCCAACCACATTTCTCTCCAGGCTTACAAAGAACTTCCTCCTTCCACAGCCCTGTGAAGGACACAATCTTATCTTCCCTGTGTTACACATGAGAAGGCTTCTCACATAACAAGAAAGCCAAGTGGATGTTCAGTATATGAATACACAGAATGGGTGAGCTCATGGTAGACTGTGGAGAGCCTTGAATGCCAGGCTAACAGGATTGTTAGGTTGCTGTCTTTGTATCCCCACGTCCAGGGCCAGGGGCCAGGCACAGAGTAGGCTCTTCATAGATGTTTGGTGAAGGGTGTACTCATGACTGCCTTAATTCCCTTGCACATCCCAGGGCTGAGCTGTCAAGTATGAGAGCAGACGACTGCCCACCTCTTGAGCTTTGCTTGTCTCTGGGGGTCCTGGGGCAGGCCTGGTGGCCTTGCTTGCTTCATTTCTCAGGACTCTGGGCTGTAGGCTGAGCTCATGGGAGCCCCAGGTGGGGAGGGCAGGCCTTCGACAGCCATAAAGAGAAAAGAAAGGATCTTCAGCTCATTTCCTGGGCTAAATCAGGAAGTGAACACATTTCTCACCTCCCTTTTCCCCTTCTCCCAGCAGTGAGCTGTCAGGCCCCATTTTCTAGCCACTGGAGGGGGTTGGGGGTGTGGATGAATCAACTGTTGAAAACACAGGCCCACTTGGGAGTACTGAGGACTGAGGGCCTACAATGGAAATCAGGCTCCCAGAATCAAAGTGGCTGATTTACACCTGAGATGGCCAGCTCCCAGGGAGCTTTCAGGACTCCCACTGCAGGGGATCACTGGCTTTTTCCTGGCCATTTTCAGGGAATGCCCAGGGAGAACCAGTTGGATGAGGGAGAACTCCATCACACGGCTCTTTGTCCCTGTCTCTCACAAAAGAGAAGATAGGAGATCTAGTCAAAACTGGCTGTATACAAAGCAACCCTTTAGAAAGCAAAACCAAAGCAAAGGAACCAGCTTCCTCCTGGGATCTTACATAAGCATCCCTCCAGCCTCTTCCGGCTAAGGAAGCCTGGGGACCTGCCGGGGACAACACAGCCAGAGATAGCGAGCCAGGCTTTCCTGGGGCTTTAGAGAAGAGAACCAAGCCCCAGAAGCTCCTCCCCCGACCCAGGCTGCCGAAGTTTCCAGGCCTGAGCAATCAGCCCTGGGAACGCAGTCTCCCTGCCCCAGGTGCCTCCAATAGAAAGTAAAAGGGTCAGGAAGCAGCGCTTTGTAGGGTGGGATTCACACCTGTCTGTCTGTCCACTGTGCCTGCTCTCTTCATGATCAGAGGGGCTGTCTCTGGCCTTGACATCAGGCAAATGGTCCCCAAGGACCTGGCGAGTCAGACACAAGGGACAGAACCTCCCCCCAGCCCCACACTTGCCATTTCCCTGGTCGTCATAGATCAAAACTGACATTTACAACCCTGAATTTCCCTTCTTTTCTGGCTTTCCCCAAAAAGGTGGAGAGGGAGGGTGGCATCGGGGACCAGCGCATCTAATTCATATTGCGGAATGATCCTTCCCCGAAGAGTCAGAAGCGCCTGGCTCTAGCGCTCAGACCTAAAGCTTCTCTCTCCCTGGACCCCGTGGACGTCTTGGGTCCAGTCAACAAGCACTCATCCGCCACGTGCCGGGCAGGGCTCTGAGTGCTGGGGATCCGAGAAGAAGCAAAAGACGACCTTGGCTTGAGGCTCTCACCTTCTACTGGAGACAACGTGCCAACCACTGACGGCCAAGCCAGATACAGACAAGAAAATTGGGAGATGATCACGGAGGGAAGGCGCAGGGATGGAGGGGACCTGCCGAAGACCCTGCAGAGGCTGGCCTCTTCTCTGGGACTCGTAGGAAGCTTCGAGGCTGAGCCAAGGAGGAGAGGGCCTTCCAGGCAGGGAGGGCAGCCAGGGTAAATGGGAGGTGTGCCGTGTAGTGTGCGGAATGAAAGGAGCCGTGAGCAAAAACCGAGCGGGCAGAGGACGACGTCTGCAGCGAGCCTCGGCTGTTCCCCCTGCTTGGAGCGCCCTGCTTCCTGGCCTCGCTCGAGCATCCCCTCCTCCTAATATGGCCTTTCTGGATCCCCTAAACCGCTGGCGCCCCGCCCCCGCTCTCCCTCACAGCCATTTACAAAATTTATATTTGTGTTTACCTCTCGCTGGGCTGGGAGGCAATCAGAGACTGCTTTCACTATTCCATCCCCTGCAGGTAAAATCACCAATGATGGTCAGCCCTGCAGGAGTTTTAAGGTTTGCAAAGCGCTTAACAAACATTCTCTCGTTTGATCTTCGCAACAATCTTAGGAGGTAGCGGCCACGATTATGCCCATTTACAAGTAGGGAAACTGAGGCAGATAAAGGCAAACCGACTTGCCATGAATCATGCAGCCAAGAAGTTTCTGAGTCTGGATGCGAATTCAGGTCTTCCTGAATCCAGGCTCAGCTGGGCCTAGAGCTACCCAGTACAGCTCCTGGCGTACAGTAGGCATTTGGTAAATTAATGTCGGTCTATAAAATGATCCTCCATTTTTCAGCCCCTACCCAATGTTTCATCCTATCCAATCTAATCCCCAATGCATTTTTTTCAGCATTGATTAGTGATATGACACTGTGCTAGGCACTAAGGGTACCTTAACAGTCTTTGCAGTCATCAGGGATTCAACATATAAACAGACAAATTTAGATAGGGTAACTGGAGAAGGGAGGGAGCCACAGCCAACCAGGGCATCAGAAAAGGCTTCCAGGAGAAGACAGTTCCTACATGAAGCCTTGGAGGAAGCCAAGGATGCTAAGGATCAGAGCACCTTCCGGGCATAGCAGCCTCCTCTGCAAAGGCTTGGAGGTGGGAGATGGATCATCCTGTACGGAACAGCAAGAGGGAATGTCTTGATGGAACGGCAAATAGTCCAGTATGGCTGAAACACAAAGTGGGAAGGAGAGGAATAATATAGAATAAGCTCCTGACAGCTATAGGCAGCAGACAGAATTTGGCAGCTGCATAAAAAGGGAATGACTAGCTGTCACCAGCAGGCACCTAATCGACGCCCACTTCCCTCTAAAAATAGTGGTTGTTTCTTACTCTGTGTGGGCCCATTCAGAGTCTGAAATATGAAAGCATCCTGGGAATCCCAACTCTTCCTGCTGCGTACTATGCCCTGAACCCCAGCTTCCTTCAGTGTTGGTGGCTAGCAGCTATTAACAGGAGACAATTAGGCTCAAGGGGCACAGAGCTATCTCCTCTAGAGGAGAGAGGAGTGTGGGCTGAAGCAAAGGCTTTCACCAGCTGTTTGCTGATTTCATTTCATTTTATTTTATTTTTAGCAGATATTTGTCTGTCTTCCTTCTCCTCCTCCTCTCCCAACCCCCAAATCAGGTAAAGTCTTGCCCTCTGTTAACTGTAATACAACATAGCATGGAAAATGCATTTCAGTGTCAGCCCATTTCACCTTAGGAGGGTTAGTCAGGGTTTTCTTTGGGGGGGGGGGTTGTTTTGGTTTTTTTAAGTTTTTTTGTTTTTTTGTTTTGTGAGGGAGGGGTAAGGATGGGAGTTGAAAGAATCAAAGAATGTACATGTGCCCAACAAAACACTGGTAAACAGGCAGAAGTGGCCGGGGGGGGGGGGGGAGGGCATGTTGCTCAGAACTAGAAGGCAGCATTAAGGAGAAAAATGAAAGAATCCCCTGACACTCAAGGAAAAGTGAAACAGGGCCTTGGGTCACTCAGAAAACCAAGGAAGTCTGGCTGCTGTGAATAAGTTAAAGGTTTAAGAGAGGCCACGAAAGGAGGGCCTGAAGACAATCTTCTGGAGACCAGACAAATAAGTGATGGGTGACCTTGAACATGAAAGTGTGTGTGTGTGTGTGTGTGTGTGTGTGTGTGTGTGCATGTGTGTAGACCGTACAGGCAGATAAGTAAATGTGAATTCACGAATTCATTCAACAAGCATTTATTAAGTGCCTGCTATCTATTTGGCCCTGGCCCTGGTCCAAGTCCTGGGGATACAAAACCAGGAACCAACCAATCCCTGCCCTCCAGGAGCTGACATTCTTCTGGGGAGTTAGGGAGGTCACAGGGGCCCTGGGAAACCTAGAATCATTATTAGAAGGCTCAAATGTCAGGTCTTGGAAACAAGACCAAAACCAAGGGAGCTTTCAGCATTTAAAGGGAAATGAGATGCATATAGAAAAATCCAGGATTGAAAAGGAACCAGGAGAAAAAGTAGAAGGGAAGGAGCTAGAGACCCCACAAGCAACTCTCAGTTCTAGGATGGAGACCTTGGCCCTCTGGGATTCCACAACAGGAACTCCCAAGGACACTGTCATCCTCTGGCAGGTTCTTCAGGCAAGAAAGCCCAAGAGCCAGCTCTGGGCATGGAAGATCAGAGTTCAAATCCTGCTTCTAATGGTCACTGCCTCAGGGACCTTGGCCGAATCCCATCATGCCCTGGTCCAAAGAATTCGGGCCAAACAGTCCCTACCTTCAAGTAGCTGAGGTTCCACTGGAGTCTGTGCCACATTCTTTCCTCTCCCTGCTGCTCAGCACATATCACTGTAATAGTGAGTCCCCATCAACAGAATAGACACGTTCCCAAGCCAACCGTATGGTTAATTTACCCATTGGCAGTCATAGTGTCTTTACTACTGCATTACTGTTTTATCCATGGCTTTCCTTGGGAGAGAATCTCGATCCAAGGCAGGCAGCTGACACATCAGTCAAACATTCATTAAGCACCTACTATGTGCCAGCCCATGTGTCCTCAAACTCATGCCCCTTTTCCTCTTAATAATAAAAACCACCCTGGCCCAGTCTCATGGTGCGTCCAGCCTGGTAACAGCAACAACAAATGTTTGAAGGTGACTGTCTCAACTCTCTCCATGACTTGCTTCCCACAAGGGGGTGAAGCTGTAATGTCATTTGGGTCTCTGAGCCTCAGGTTTCTCATCTGCAAAATGGAGCTAAGTAATATAGCCCTGCCCACCTCAGAGGGATATACCAAAGCTCCAAGGATGTCCCGTGTGTATGAAGGCAGCCTGGGAGGTCTTAAGCATTAGAGACTCTGAGTACCAGGCAACCTTCCCAGCCGCCCATGGATCCCACCAAGAAGTCCACAGCGACCAGCAGCCTACCTCGGCTTCCGACTCCTCCGAAGCCTGCCCACGGGGACGGAGGCTTACCTCTGCTGCTCTTCAGGGTTGGATCAAAGGAGCGAGGCAGCATCTTGTCTCCGTGGCGACAAGAGGGGAATGAGAGCTGGGGAGGGGACGGGGGAAAACTGCCCCATCTGCAGCTGGCCCGGGAGCTCAGCTCCTCTGCTAATGAAGCCTCCTGGCAGTGACATCTCCAAAGGCAAGCCGGCTCCATCGTGTGTGTGACTGAGCGAATCAGGACAGGGATGTGCGTACATGCGACAGGGTAACCTGGGGCTTGCGCTAAGGTTTCTCCATGGTAACCCACTTTCCTCTGTCTAAAAAAAACCTCCTAGCCAACAGTACCTGAGCCGAAGCAACACACAGCCCCCGAACCGAAATAGGGAGCTTCCCCCTCGTCCCTCCTCGTCTCTCCACCGAGGAGCCTGAGCCCAGGTGAGGGGAGTGGGCGCCCCAGGCTGCCGAGCTCCCAAACCACCCCAAAGGACTCCCGTCGCTCACGGGGCTTTCTCTCTGTTTTGAAGACAGAGAAAAGAAAAGATGAAGGGGGAGGATGGTAGGAGGCCAGGAGAGGAGATAAAGCCCCAAGCAGCTCTGAATCAAAGACCGGAGCTTCCCAAAGGGAGATCGGAAGCGCCCAGGTGAGAGAGTCAGGGAGGAGCAGGAGAGGGGGCTGCCAGAACATCCTAGGGATGGGGAGCAAATCCAGGCACCAGAAGTGTTTTGGGGGTGACCACTGCACCTTCTGAAAACGACATTGCTCCTTCAGCCCCAGTCCTGGCTGGCAGTTGGTCACTAACCCCTGTTCCCAAGCCTACACACAGTAATTAAGCAACCACTATGTGCCAAACAGGTGCTGGGACAGAGAGACAAAGACAGAACAGTCCCTCCCTTCAGTTAGCTTCCATTCTGGGGGGCTCCATAGCGGGAAGGGAGA
The DNA here is from genome assembly GCF_011100635.1 of Trichosurus vulpecula. Lineage (NCBI taxonomy): Eukaryota > Metazoa > Chordata > Mammalia > Diprotodontia > Phalangeridae > Trichosurus > Trichosurus vulpecula. The sequence goes on along the minus strand of NC_050581.1, from coordinate 202,613,382 downwards.
CTCTACAGGTGCCCAGACAGGCCAAGACATTAAAGGAAGGTGACAATTGGGGGAGAGGACCCAGAAAGGCTTCCTGAAGGAGGGGACAGACTTCCTAAGAGGATCCATAAATGAAACTCAGGATTCCAGGAGGTGCAGGTAAGAAGGAAAATCATCCCAGGCATGAGGTACAGCCTGTGCAAAGCCCAGAGATGGAATGGCGAGTTTCAGAAACAATAAACAGGCCATTTGGGCTGGAATAAATCTCATTCCTTCAAGACAAGACCACAAGGACAACGTTTCTGACTAGGAGCAAGCTCTAAGACCTCTTTCACGAGTCCTTGGAGGAACATGAACCAGGGCAGGAAAACGAGCTCTTATTTTTATTTTTGAAAACAATCCAACAAAACAAGTTTCAAACGACTGGTAGGATTCTATTTACAATAACGAGTTCTGTGCCCTGGACTACCAGCCCAGAAAAACAAACGTTTTGCTTATCTGATTATACCAAATAATGCCATACAGGATTTCTTTGTGGTCTTAAGAGACTGGAAACAAAGTGGGGGCTCAGCAGCTGAGAGATGGCAGGGAAAACTGTGGCAGGTGAATGAAATAAAATATTAAGATGCCATGAAAAAAGGATGAAGAGGAGGAATCTGGAAAAAACAGAGAAAACTGGTTTGGATGATGCAGAGTAAAATGGGCAGAGCCAAGAGCTGTCACATGATGACCCAATTTACAATGAGTGTAAAGGACCCCTCCCCTTCCCAAGATATCAGGCTTCAGGTCAGGGAGGTGGTGGACCACCGCTGCAGAATGAGGCATACAATGTCAGCTGTGGCCAATGTGTGTCTTCATTCCAGGGAAAGGGTATTTTTTCTCAAGGAAGGCTGGGCAGTGATGGCAATGTCTTTAAAAAGCATAAAGCACCAAGTAAAGCATTAAAAAAACAAACAAACCTTTTTCTCCTGCAAGAGACAACATTCAGATATAGAGAAGAGCATGTTCATCTGCCATGAGAGGACCTGGTTTCAAATCCTGCCTCTGACCTTCACGAGCAGCGGGACCTTGAGTTACTTACTTTACTTGCATGGGCCTCAGTAGTGTGGTCTATAAAACAAGTGGGCTGGGCCACATGGCTTCTGCGCTTTCTTCCAGCTTGAGATCTAGGACCCTCTGACAACGCTTTCCCCTCCCACCTGCCTTGTTCAGTCTGCCCAGGTCAATGTCCAGGAGCCCTCCGCCCCTTTTACACGTCATGGCTGTGGACAGAAAACCCTCAGAAGGCTCCTTCCTGCCTCCAGTGGCCCCACTGCCCTGCCCTGGAGAGCACTGCCATCTTGGGGGGAGCCGGGTATTTGCATTATCATTCTCTCACTTGGGGCCAGTTTCCAGAGGCAAACCCAGATCAATTCTCCTGAGTCAGTCAGTCTTCCTTCAACCTGTGATATAGCCCAGACTCCCTGTCCCCTGAGCCTGGTGAAGAATCCTGGCTCCTGGTCCCACCTCTGAGAAATGTAAGGAAGGACTCAGACTGGACTCACCTTCCTAACAGGCCCTGTGCTCCTGGGAACTGTCCCCCTCCAGTCCCTCTAGAGGAGAGGCGGGAGCCAGCAAGACCCCTCCGAGTGGGACAAGAGACGGGAGTTCTGGTCAGAGACAGGAGGGGACGAGGCAGAGCCCATCTCAAGCTCTAGAAATGGGGGCCAGGGGTGGGGTGGGGCATGCACACTCAGGTCACTGGGTCTCCTTCACACGCTGTGCTCACCCTTCTCCAAACAGCATCTCAACTGGAAAGTGTGTGATCATAGAAACTCAGTCCCATCTCCACTCTCCTGGTTTCTGGATAACTCTTCCCCACTTCCTTTTGCTCTGTTTTCTTTACAAGGCCTATGGTTGTGGTGTGTGCTGACCCAGCAACCCCTGAGGGAGGCAAAGCCAGGCAGGCCAGCCCACAGTGAACCCGAACACAGGAAATCGGCTCCTGCTTCTCCCCTGCCCCCACCAAGAGCGATCCAAAAGCTGCTTCCAAATCGGTGGATCAGAGGGCAATGTGCTAACTAGGCCCCCTCTCCTCCCCAGCAGCCACACCACTCCAATCACCACCGGAAACCACATCGCAGTGTGTCATCCGGTTGTGGGCCGATACAGAACACCCCGTGCCTTCTGCATGGTGCGAAGGCTGGCAACAGACGGGCAGCTCAGGGGTTAGCAGCCGTGATGTCAGAGGGTGGCAAGTCACTATGACTTGCTCTCAATGCTCCAAGAGCAAAGGACTCGAGGCCAGGGGCCCACCTTCCTTAAGACTCAGTTTCCTAACCTGTGAAATTGGAACAATATTACTCTACGCCACATCCCCCACAGAATTGTGGTTAGGAAAGTACTTTGGGGGAAAAAGCCATGGAAATAGCACACTGACTGAGGAGTCAGAGGATCTGGATTCAGGTTCCACCTCTGATGCCTTCTACCCACGTGACCTTGGCCTCTACCCCTCTCGGTTTTGTGAAAGAAGGGACTAGTCTAGATGGCCTGGGAGGACCCACCCCAGCTGCTCCTCGGAGCCTCATCTGCCTCTGAGCACCTCATGGGTCTGGGCCAACCCCTTAACTTCAGCCTCCTCCGGTAAAATGAGTGGATTGGTCTGGATGCCCTGGGGCGGGGGGTGGGTGGGTAGGTGGGTTCCTGGAGGCTTAAGGTCCACGCTCCATCCCCTTGCCTAGTCTGTTTGAATTAGCTATCGTGATGGCAGTGGGGGTGACCATGGATGATGATACTGGCATTTCCTCTAGCAGGGAGGGAGAAGCATCTGAATCAGTGATTCCATCATCCTGGGGACTCCCAAAGCGGAAAATCCCTCTCCAAACACAGATCGGCCCCTTGTCTACATTACATTGTGACCTGGGGCCCTGAGAGTCACCTTGGCAGTCTGAACTTCTGGTTCCTCCTCCTGACCATCCCAAAACCTGCCAATTACCCGCTGTGTGACCCAAGAGGAATCTCTCCTACTTCTCTCCTAATCCGGCCAATGAGAGAGCACTCCAGGGAGGACCTGCCTTGCAGGGCTGTTGGGGAGCAAATAGGTTCATGGACGCCAAGTTCTTGGCCAACATCAAAGCTGCGTCGACAAATGCAGCTGTTGTTATGGCTGCTGGCGCTCCCTGGGCAGTGATGACAGTCATCAGTGAGTGCATCCAGTCTGTCCCTGGCGAGATTCTTGGAATGTTGCCAGACCTTTCCGGCCATCTCAGGATGGCTCCAAGGCCAGGCACAAAGGAGATGATGCCCATGTGGCCTGGGTAAGAAGAGTGCCCTTGGCTTGGGGACTGGGAGGAAAGGGAGACCACGGCATAAGAACACTAAGTCTGGAAAGAAAGGGGAACAGGGCTGTGGGCTTCCTTGGGACCAGCCTGGACCCAGCCTCAGGACGCTGGAGCACCACACAAAGTCACTTTTTTCCCACCTTCAGTTGGACTCTGAGCTCTATGTCTCTGCTTCTCCGATTCCTCCTTTTTCAGAGCGTCTGAGACTCTTCAGGCGCTGATGCTCCTGGATAAGTCACTAGCCTCTGTTCATTTGTAGAAGAGGGATAACAAAAGAGCATTCATTGGTCCTTGAAGGAAGCTTTGACTTCATCTAGTGCAGAGGGTCTTAGCCTGGGGCCCCCAAACTTGCTGTAGTTACTGTATTTCCATAGAACTGTTTTCTTTTTTTTGTAACTTATATGTTTTATTCTACTCAACAAAAACCATTATTCTGAGAAGGGGCTCCACCAGCCTACCAAAGGGGTCCATGAGCCAGAAAAGGAAAGGAGGCCCCAGGCCAGGATTTACCAATGTGGAGAGGGGAGATGGCCTGTCCCCAATACTGAAATTTAGGACCTGGAACCATGATCTCCAGGGTCTGTCCATCCCCAGGCTTCTCCATCATATTGTGTTGACTTGGAGGCTTGGATTCAAGGCCCTCAGAGGCGTTTTTCCAACTCAGAGATTCTGTGATGTAAGACCAAAGCCCCAGGCCCGGTACCCTCTCCTGCCCTGCCACAGACATGGCATTTCTCCTGCAGAGGAAGCTCCCTGCCAGGTGACTTTGCTAGTTGTGTAGAAGACATGTGCAAATCACTGAGTAAAATGAAGCTGAAGACAGGATCTGACGGGTTCTGAGGTCCTTCCCATGTGACAGTGGCATGGGAGCTTGTGCCCGAAATGGCACATGTATCACCGCTCATTAGCACTAAGATAAAATGCAAAATCCTGTTTTCCTTTTAAGACCCTTAATTCACAGCCCCTTCCTATCTTGCTCTCTTCCTCACTCCATGATTCTGGGATCCGGTGGGGTTGGCTCCTGGCCTACTCCTTGTCCAAGACCCTGCTGAGTCCCCCCAGGCCTGGGGCGCTCTCTCTCCTGTCTCTTCCTCAGGGCTTCCTCCAGGCCTCCCTGAAACCTTCCCAGACAGCCTTCCTGACCCCACTAATCTTCAGGGCCTTCCCTGCTAACTCTTTCCTATGGATCCTGCGTATGCATTTGCTATGGGGCCCTATTAGATTGTGCCCTGGAGGGCAGGGGCTGCCTTGGGCCTTGCTCTTTATGCCCTCACTTAGCACAGTGCCTGACACATAGGTGCTGAATAAATGCTCACTGACTTAACTTGCCCAGTGTCTAACATTCACAAGAAGGAACCTGAGGTCAGTCCTGGAGTTAGCAGGTGAAGAGGAGGGCATGGCAGACCTCCCAGGCTACCTCCTGTTGGTACCTAAGGGGAGCCTGAAAGCTTCTCAAAGCAGCACTGCCCAGCTGCAAAGATGAACCTGTTTTTCCCGTTTCCTCTATTAAAGACTCCTACAGCTGATCAGAAACTGCCAGCGAGGGAGCAGCCTCTCTGGGCCTGCCTTCTTTAGATCTACTGATGTCAGCCAGGAAATCCGAGAAAATGAGTTAATCCCTTCCATCTGAATAGGAAACTCCCAATACAGAAAAGCAAGTAAGTGGGAAGGGGGGGAGGGAGAGAGAAAGAGAGAGAGAGAAGGAGGAGGAGGAGGAGGAGGAGGAGGGGGGATAAAGGGAAGGAAGGAAGGATTCATCTACCTAGTATTGTACTGGTCAATGAAGCATTTATTAAGTCTCTCCTAATGTGCTCAGCATTGGATACAAAGATCTGCCCTCAAAGAGCTTATATTTCTCTCACCAGAGCAGAGTGGTATAATAGGAAGTGGCCTCACTCCAGAACCAGCAGACCTGGGTTCAAATCTAGACAATGTCCCGTATTATCATGTGACCTTGGGTAAGTCACCTCCCATTCATGAGCTCCAGTTTTCCCATCCATAGAATGAGGGGCTTGGGCCAGATAGTCTCTAAAGGTACCTCTAGCTCTAGAGCTATGACTCAGCATCTACAAAATAAATGTACAGTAATGGGGAGAGGGGAAGGAGGGGAGGAGGAAAGGAGGGGGAGAAAGAGGAGCCCAGCAGCGGCGGCGGGGGGGGGGGGGGGGGGCGCGGCGGGAGCAGCCTGCATTTCAGCACCAATTGAGTATTTGCCAAGCCCTTGACCTAGACTTTCTCCTTTGATTTAGACAAGTGCCCTGAGGTAGATTCTAACATTGTCCCCACTTTGCAAAGGGGCAAGCAGGCTCCTGCCTCAGAGAGTTTTAGTAACTTGCCCAAAGTCATACACCTCGTGCTGGATGAGACCGACTGGAAAAGGGGAGGCTGCAGTTTGGTGCATTCAGAGAGATCCCCCCTTAGTCCCATCGCCATCCCCTCCTCACCCCCCCACCCCCGCCAGAGCCAGGAATCAATCAATCAATCAATATATATGTGTCTGTCTGTCTCTCTTTCTGTCTCTGTATGTGTGTCTATCTTCCTCTGTCTCCCTTTCTCTTTCTATGTCTTTGTCGCTCGGTGTGGGGGAGGCGGATGAAAGAGGTTTCCTTTCATTGCCAGGACTGGGAAAAATACCTCTGGAAGTCCAGCCTCCTCCCAGGTAGTCTTCTGCCTCAAGAGGGGGCACATTTTCAGCAAACTGTTCCCCATTCCCAAAGGACACTTTAGGCTACACTCTGAAATCAATTCTTTTTCTCTTTAAAAAGAGCTGCCTCTGGAATCAATTGGCATACTCCTCTTCTTGAAATAGGCTTGAACTTCTGTGTTGACTTCAGAGGCAAGAAATGCAAACTGCTTTGAAGCTCGGGAGCCCCAAGAAGTGCTCTGACACTCAAGTTCACAGTCAGATGAGTGCCTGTCCAGGAGCTGGGAGCTAGAATCCAGGAGTCAGAGCCCTGGAGCCTTCCTAGGCTCTAGGGACCTGAAGCCTCTCCTTTTCTGCAGGGTCTCCTGCCTTACCAAATGCAGGATCCCCTAGAGCTTCAAAGATGGTCAGGAAACCACCTCAGAGCTCCCTCCTGCTGCCCAGCTGGGGCATCCTCTTCTCCCCCTTGGCGATGCTGTTTGCAAAGGCAGCCCCTGGATTCCCAGACTGATGATAGACAGCTGATGGCTTTGCATGAGGCAGGAAGCCCTTCCAGGTGGCACCAGTGGGAGCGTGAGCCATCTAGGGTCTCCCACAGGGAAACAGCATCTCGGGAAAGAATTTGTGAGGGCGAAACCAACAGGCTTCCAAGTGTCACCCAGTAAGCAGAGGAAAGCTGCTCCCCTGTGATGTTAATGCAAATCTAACATTAAAGTGACTTCAAAGACCAGGCAGGAAATACCCAGCTCAAGTCTCCTCAGTGAGAGGCTTCTCATTAGCAAGCAGGAAAGAGACAGCCTCTGCAGAGCTCTCCCAAGAGAAATGGATACCAGTCCCAGACTCCCTTCTTTTGGGTGACCAAGTCTTCCTTGCTCATGGCTGCCAATGCTCAAGCCTAGGAAAAGCTGGAAAGCATGCAATCGTGGTCACAGAAGTGCAGGGAGGGGCTCACTGGGCTCTGACCTAGTGGTCCAATGGGGCATGGAGGGGAGGGGAGGCCTTGGCCTCCAGGGCCAGCTCTAACCAGTGGTGGACCTTGGGGCCCATCTCCCAGCCTCCCTGGGCTCCTCTGTTGTCCGCACCCTGGACCTTTTAGGATCACTAGTCAATGAGGTCTCCTCCAGCTTCATGATGCAAGGTGGTCAAGCTAGCATTGGTGCAGGAGGAGGAGGAAGGGAAAGGATAAAGGGAAGGAAGGAAGGAAGGAAAGAAGGATTCTTCTACCTACTATTATACTGGTCAATGAAGCATTATTAAGTCTCTCCTAATGTTCTCAGTCCTCAAGAGCAGATGTTCTGGGGTTTCTGTTGCCTGCTTTGCTTGTTTTTCCAAGGCTGACCAACTCAGCAGGCCCACCAGAACATCACCATGGAATACCTTCGTGAGCTTTTTTCAAACTAGAGAGGGGGATCAAACCATTGACGGCCATTTTTCCATACCAAACTAACGACGGTAGCCATGACCGAGTCTGGGCCTCGATTCATGCTGGAAATTAGAACTCTCTCTGGTTTGATACAAACAACAGGCCTGAGCCTGGCCATCTGCTACCCTCACCAAACTCCCTGGGGAGCAGTTAGAGGCCCCTCATGGCTAAGGAAGGCACAATGGAAGAGGAGGAGTGCTTCCGTCAGCACCAATCTGGGAGTGCTTTGTCAAGGCGTCTGCTTTCACAGAATCCCAGAATCCCAGAGTGGGAAGGAACCTCAGCAGCCTCCAGTCCAATGCACAGGCTGAAAGAGATTCTCCTTTTGGATGTCCCTGACAGATGGTCTTGCAGCCTCTGTCGAGGGACCCCCGGGGAGGGGCACCTACCTCCTCACAAGGCAGGCTGTCCTACTTTGGGACAGCATCAACCATTAGGAAGCTGTCCAAGATATCAAGCCTAAAGCGGCCTCTGCAATGACTGCCCATAGTTTTTGTGCCTGTCTGCCTCCTGAGGCCAAGAAGAACGGGTTGAAGTCAATTCACCAATCATGTATGAAGTATACAAATCACTGCAGCCCACCCTAGTGACTGTTGTACTGAACATTCACACTTTTAGACTGCAAGCCTCTCAAGAGCAAGAACATGGTCATTCATGTCTTCACATCCCAGTTTCTAGCCCTCTGCAAGTGGGCACAGTAGGGGCTTAATAAATGCACTGGATTGAATTTCCATAAACGCTTCTCACCCATGGCTGAGCTATGGAGGGACCCCAGCACGGGCTGCTCCAATCCACTCCTTTTCCAGATGGGGTGAGGGGACTTGGCCGAGGTCACAAACGCAATAGAAAAAGCTCATATTTCAAAGTGCTGTAAGGTTTGCAAACTCTTTACTCTCAGCATTCTCTTTGGAGCCCCACAACAACCCCTGGGGGTGGGTTACCAGTGCCAACACAGCCGATGTCAGTATTACCCTAATTCCCATTTTACAGATTCAGTAAGTCTGTCCAGGGTCATGAGGCTGGTAAGTCTCAGAGGCAGCCTTCAAATCCCAGGATTCCTGACTGTTAAGCCCCCCGCCCTTGAGCACCAGGTCCTCATCGAGTCTCACCAGGTTATTGCAACAGCTTCCAACTGGGCCCGTCCCTCACACCGCTGCCAAAGTCATCATCCGTATTCAACGGACTCCAGGAACTTTGGGTCACCTCTAAAAATCAAATTGAATGGTCTCTGTTTAGCTTTTGAAGCCTTGACAAACTGGCCCCAGCCTCTCTTTCCAGCATCACTGGGCACTGCTCTCCCTCCTACACTCTGGGATCCAGACAGGCCCACCCCCTCAGTCCCTCACTAGACACCCCATCTCCCATCTCCCAGGACTGGAATGTACGTTCTCTTCGCCACAGAGAATCTCTCTTCCCTTAAGACGCAGCTCAAACCCCATCTTCAGCGCGAAGCCCGTCCTGACTCCCCCAGGGGCTGATGCCCTCCCAATCACGGGACCCGGATACGTGGCTACTTCGTACATATAATGTATTTGCACAGTCTCCATCTCCATACACACACCCTTTGGCATCCTCATTAGACTAGGAGCCCTGCGCAGGGAGGGATTGTTCCTTCCTTTGCCCCTGTATCCCCAGCACCAAGCGTAGTGTCTGGCATGCAATAAGGACTTAATATTTGTTAATCAGGAGACTGAACTGAGACTTGAAGGAAGCCAAGGAGTCTAAGAGGGAAGGGGGGCAGGCAGAGCCGGGGGAAAGGATTTAAATAAGTTTAAATCGGGAAAAAGCCGGAGGAGCTGGAGGCGAGACTGTCCTGCCCATCATCCCTCCGAGAGCTGAGAATCAGAGCCCGGAATGGCCCTGAGCGAAGCCAGCCTCGCCGCGGAGACAACAGACTTTTTTCCACCCCCAAAACCGCTACCCAGAGTCTTCGCCGGCTCACACCACCCCAGGGCAGCCCCTCCCAATCTGGCACGGCCCTAATTACGAGGATGCTTTTCCTTTATGCTAAGTTAGACTCCAAAGCCCTGTAATTTCCACCCTTGGGTCTGAGTCCTGCCCTCTGCAGCTGAGCAGAACTGGCCAGATCTCCCTTCCACGCGGCAGCTTTGAGGACGGTTTTCACGTCCCTCTGATCTCTCTTCCAGGCTAAATATATTAGGGCCCTTGAGTCCCTCCTCATCTCAGCCCCGCCTCAGGACCTGCTCTGGAAGCCACCACCTCATTTGCCGGCTATTTTATGTGTGTGGTCTGTGGCCACGTGGGCCCCCAGTGGAACGCAAGCTCCCGGAGGGCATGGACTGGTTCTACTTTGGTCCTGGTGCTCACGAGGGGCATCCAGGCGCTAAGAACAATGTTGAGTAGAACGATGCGCTGGTTTCTGAAGCAGCAGGATGTAAATTCCATGAGGGTAGTGACTGCCTGGCACATAGCGGGTATTTCATAAATGCTTACTTACTGATTGGTTGTCCTTGAACTTACAGTGAGCGTGCGTGCACACACACACACACACACACACACACACACACACACACACACACACACCACCCTTGGTCTTTATCATATGACCTATTCTTTGGCACAGTCCTCCCATCCCAGCCCCTGCAGTTGGTTTTTTGAACTCAAATACAGGGCAAGATGATTACTAGTAGCTTTAACCAACAGCTTCACCCTGCTGGTTGCCATATGTATTAAGATAACCATCTTGGCTTTGTGACATCTGTAATAATTTGGCAATAACACTCAAAAAAACAGCTATTGGGTGTCATAGTGCACAGAGCACCAGGGCTTGGAATCAGGAAGACTCCTCTTCCTGAGTTCAAATCCAGCCTCAGACACATACTAGCTATGTGACCCTGGGCAAGTCACTTAACTCCATTTGCCTCAGTTTCCTCATCTGTAAAATGAGCTGGAGAAGGAAATGGCAAAACCACTGCTGTATGTCTGCCAAGAAAACCCCAGAAGGGGCCATTTGTGTCTGACTGAAATGACACTTACGACTCTATCCAAGGTCCTGATAAAAATGGTGAACAGAACATGACCAAGGACTCTGTCCTGTAGTGGTCCAAAATAGTTAATAATGGAGAATATTCATCTAGCACTTTAAGTTTGTAAAGAGCTTCACAAATCTCATTTAATCCTCACGATGGTCCTCCATTTTTCAGATAAGAAAAATGTGGCCAAGAGATTCCAGGACATTAAGAGACATGTCCCACACCAGTAAGTGTCTGAAGCTGCATTTGAACACGGGTCTTCTCCAGCCATCAAGCCGCCATATTTCTTCTACTACCTAGCTGGCCTCAAGAAGCACTGAAGTTTCAAACTTGACATCAATCCATGACTCAGCTCCCTGGGACTGGCCAATCAATGCATTCTGAATGTTCCTGAATGGCAGCGCCTCCCCTCTGTGGCTGTCTCTGCTGTATGCATCATATTTGCACGTAATTGCATGAGTGTTGTCTCCCATCACACTGTGAGGAAGGCGGTTCACCTCTCTGGTATCCCCAGCACATAGCACAGTGCCTTATTTAGGCAAAGCATCTTCAGTAAACATTCTGGCGTGAGTGATGCTACTCCATTGAAAATTCATTCTTATTTCTGCCTCAGAAATGGTAGCAACATTAAGGATCGTCTCCTCTTTGTAAACATGACCGGCAGCAGGAAAAGAAATGGAAGTGTCCTGTCTTCCTAAGGGGTCCGGGGCACAAAAGCCTCACACTAAAGCGCCCCATTCTTGCCTGGCCTTGTCTCCTCACCTGAAGGCCTGTGGGAGCCTCTCACAAAGGCCCGAGATGAGCTGGCCTTGTTGGCTGGATGGAGGCCAAGGTCATTCTTCCCCCACCCAGCCCTGGGCAGCCTGCTGGCCCAGCAGGGTACTGAGCCCAGGAGCTGGACATCATCTGAGCCTGGGGGAAGCCTGGCGCCTCCACCATCCTGCTTCACTCATCAGACCAGAATTTCCAAACATGTCACAAAGGGGCCCAGACCTGTGATCTCTCCTTGATCTTTGCAGGTTCTTTCTGGGGGTTCAGTCCCTCTGATTCATTTTATGCTCTACCTTTTTCTTCCCCCACCCTCTCTATTCCCATTTTCAGGGACTTTCTTTCTTTTTATTTCTCTCCTCCTTTTCTACTGGCATTCTCCCTTTCATTCCTGGGTAAAATGTGTTTTTATCCCCCTCTTTACATCCCACAACATGTTGGTGGAAACCCCTTCTTCTTGAAGCTTTCTCCTCATGGGGCCTATCAAAGGGCCTGGAGAAACAAATGGAAGCAGTACTGACTAATAGATGCTTCATTCATTCACATACCAGGAGAGTATTATGTTGGAATCCTGGTGAATGTGAGAAATTAGAGAAACCCGGGAAGACTTCCATGAACTGACCCAGTCATCGTCACTGCTGTTCAGTCCTGTCTGACTCTCTGTGACCCCATCTGGGGCTTTCTTGGCAGAGATACTGGGGTGCTCTGCCATTTCCTTCTCGGCTCATTTTACAGATGACGGAACTGAGGGAAACAAGGGGATTTGCCCAGGATCACCCAGCTAGTAGTATCTGAGGCGGTATGTGAACTCAGGTCTTCCTGATTCCAGGCCTGGCACTCTATCCACTGCACCACCTAGCTTCCCCTATGAACTGATACAGAGCAAAGACAAAAAACAAAACTGCACTCAGGAGACTGGCACTTACTCACCAAACCTAGAATAAAGTTGATGAAAACCCCACTAATGGGGGGCTGGCCACAGACTCCATTCAATGACCAATCTAATACGCCAAAGAAAAGACTGGGACAGAATGTCACAAGGGGAAGGTGGAGAGATGATTGAGAGGTTAAAAAAATAAAAGTTTAAAAAAACCTGAACCCATAAAGTAGAGATTTCCCTCTGGCCCTTGTTCGGGTCCCACCTTCTCCTAGAACTCCATCCATCCCAGGCCAACTTGGCATTCATCCCACAATTTAAACTTGCAAAGTGCATTACTTCTCAGGTTCTTAAGGGCACCATTGCTAAAAGGGTACAGAGTGTCAGGGAAGGGGGAATAAATGATGATAACTGTATTCAAGAGTTGCAGAGAGAAGAAAGCTAACTAGGGAAATCTGCCAACCTGACTGTCCAAGTCTGAGTGCCCATTGATGGCCTGGCCTCACTGGGGAGGCGGCATCGCTACATTGCCCCAAGAATCTGGGAAGCCCTCCTCAATGTGGAATGCCAGTGGCCAGAACTAGGGTCTATTGTGGCTGCTTCTTTTCCTCTTAAACCTGGAATGATGCAGTCTCGGTGCCCCAAGCCTACCCGATAAATAGGGATTCACCTCCCTGAGCTGCCATGTTTGAAAGCAAATGATGTTGGGGCAGCCCCAGTGACACGTTGGGACTCAGTGGGCTGGTCCTGGGTGATAGCCCATCACCAAGCCCCTGTGGGCAGAGGAACGGGGAGAACCATCAGGAAGCCCTCACTGTCCACAGGACTATGATTTCTCCCAATTATCTCCTATATTCCCAAACACCCATCACAATACCAGTCAGGAGGGTAGCAGCGCCTACTGAAGCAGCTCCCCCATGGAACTAAAGCCACCCTCTGGGGATGCTCCCTGAGGAGTCTCCACCAGCTAAAGCATATAACACTGCTATACGATGCAGCCAGGTGGCGCTGCAGCAGAGAAGAGCACCGGCCTTACAGCCACAAAAATCCGAGTTCAAATCCTGCCTCAGACACTAATTAGCTGTATGACCCAGGCGACCCAGGCAAGTTCTTGAACTTTATTCGGTCTCAGTTTCCTTATCTGGAAAATGGGGCTCATCAAAGCAGCATCTACCTCCCGATACTGTAGTGAAGATCAGACAAGATATATTCGTAAAGTCCTTTGTAAATCTGAAAGTGCGGTAGAAACATGCGCTCTCCTTTGTTAACCTGGGAGCGTTACACATGCTGTGACTATCGTCTGTATAACTATTCTTATTAACCACATAGCGATTTTTCTCATCACCATCACCAGCAGCACGCTGTCTAACACAGCCAATAAAATAAAACAAGGCAGGGAACTTCTCATGAAAGGCAAACACCCTCAGGCTGCGGCAGGGCGGGTGTACTCAGGGGCCCAGACACACCAGCAAACCTCGACCCTGGACTCTTGGGGGCACCCGACTGTCTGGACGTTAATACTAGGCCAGCAATCCCCAGACAGAAAGGCTCGAGCTCCGGTTTCCCCGCAGCCATTTAGAGAGTCTTTGTTTGTGCTCCCCAAACCCCCCAGGCCTGGGATCTGCACTGTGTCACTTGGGCCAAGGCCCTGGGATGTTTTCCTCTTGGCTAGGCTCCCTCTACCACCGAGGCTGCCTCAGGCTTCCTTTCAAAGGCTCACACAAGCCTCAAGTCCAAAATAAAACCAAGTAGCCACAATTTCTTTGTGTGAAACGAAAAAAAAACTCTCCCAAATTCAGTGGCAAATTTAAAAAAATCAGGGGAATGTTTGGAAAATCCCATTTCAAAGCTTTGGCTGCTTCTCCGGCATCCCCAGAACCCACCCTCCCTGCCAGCCTGTCCAAGGGGCAGCTGCCCTCCGCTCTCCAGCAGCCAAGGAGGATTCAAATGCATTTGAGGCCATGGCTAGGATTTGCCACCCAAGCCCAAGGGATGGACAGCATTAAGAGCCAAGGCGGAAGAAAGAGCTAAGGCCTCTGCTGGTCCCAGGGATAGGGGGCAACAGGAACCAGGAAAAATGGGGAGGGGGAACACGGAAAAGAATCTTGGCTCTTGGATCTGAGGATTTGGGTTCAAGAACAGTTTTTAACACTCCCAAGCAGCCTTAGCCTATAAGGCAATCTCCTAGGCCTTGGATTCCTCATCTGCAAAAACAAAGGGGGTCTGGCTGGTGGCCAGTGAGGCCCCTCTCAGCCCAGGGGGCCCGGGAACAGCCCTTCTCAGTGGGCGCGTCCCAGCTGAATTGTCCCATGGGCATCTCCTGCATGAGCCCCACCACCATCATCTCTCTCCCTCCCTCGGTGCCCAGTGCCCCCTCTCCCCTTACTGCCTCCCTGTCACTGTGCCAGCACCCAGCACGGTGCCTGGCACACAGCAAACACATAATCAATGCTTGTGGAATATAGCTCCCTGAGGATAGCAGTGCCTAGTGCAGTGCTTAGCATACAGCAGGTGCATAATAAGGGCATGTGGATTGATGACTGATCTTGCTTCACCTGGATGGGAGGTGTTCCCCCCCCTCCCCAGAAATCAGGAACCTGGACCAATCTTCGCCTTGAGTAACCATGAAGACTAAGTACCCTCCCACACACCAAACTTTTCTTCAAACCCAATTTGCTGGAAACATTCACAACAATAGAGACCTGCCTCTCCATTGTGATTTTGAAAATGGCAGTAAGTACAAGATGGCCAGATTGCAAAGCTGTTTTTAAAACTGAGGGATAAAGAGAAGTCAGGGGCTGCCTACCTGGAGAGATGCAGGTTTCCTGCAGCTTTGGAGAAAGGGAGAAAGCCCCCAGGCCCTGCCTCTGGGCAGAGTGGAAGCTTGCTGCCCATCCCTGGGGACAGAAGGGGCCCCTAGGCTTTGCCCTCAGTCTAGGGAGAGGAGGCTTGTAGCCCCTTACCCAGCTGTCACAGGGGGCCCCCAGGCCCTGCCTCTGGGCTCATCTGAGATCTGCAGCCCTCCTCTGGGGCCTGAAGTGGTCACTTATGCAGCTGTCACCAAGAACCCCCAGGCTCGCTCGTGGGAGAAGAGGCCTGTAGCCCCTTACACAGCTGTCACTGGGGGCCCCAGGCCCTGCCTCTGGGAAGAGTGGAGGCCTGTGGTCCATCCCTGGGGACAGAAGCAATCACTTACACAGCTGTTACTGGGAGCCCCCCAGCCCTGTCTCTGGGCTCATCGGAGATCTTCAACCTCCCACCAGCGATTCCAGAATTGTGGATAGTCAAGGAACAGCAGAGTCAGGCTGAGCCCCAGGCATGCAGGAACACACCTGACCTAGGGAAGCCCCAGGTCTCCCGCAGCACCGAGGCCTCCACCTGCTCTGAAGGGCACAGGGCTCTTCCTTCCAGTGATTCTATGCCAACCCACCTTTTCTCTTCTCCACAGTGGGCTGGCCCCAGGGTGGTGTTCATTCCCTCTTGGGCTGAGTAGATGCAGACCAAACAGATAACAAAGAACCTCTCACAATTGGTTTGTCCTCCTTCTCTTTTGTTCTCTGGAGAAAAGCCACAATTCCAGTGTGGTAACTCCCAGCTCCTCCCCAGATGCACACAGTGCCATGCCTCTGCTGCGCCCCATCCATGCCCACCCGGGACCGAAGGGAATCTGGCCTCTGTGCCAGGGAAGTGGTGAGCTCCTCATGCAGAGGTGTCTCCAAGCAGAGGAGGGAGGGTCACTTGGTGGGGAAATTTTCCAGGGTAGTCTCATTCAGACATGGGCTTGACTTGTTGGACACTGAGGTCCTTCCTGGCCCTGAGGCCCTGGGACTCTGGGATGGTGTGAACAACTCTTCATGAGGAAGGCATCAGAACCCTGCAATGGAGCTGGAAGAAGTGGCGCAGCACTGACAGCGCAGGATGTGGGGCACAATAAGAGGGTTCTCCTCGACTCATCTTCACTACTCAGTCAGTCAGTGCCCTTGGCCAATGCAACCAGCCTTGGAGACCAGGAAGCTGCTGCATGTGACGTGGGATGGAGTGCTGAGGTCAGGAAGACCCGAGATCAGCCTGGACTCCAGATACTCACTGGCCACGTGACCATGGGCTAATTCTTCAGCCTCAGCTTCCTCATCTGTTAAAAATAGGATGACTAACGCATTTAATTCTCAGAGGTTTTTCGAGGGTAAGATGTGACAACACTACACAGAAAACACTTTGCAAACCTCAAGCGCCATCTGAATGCTGGCTACTTATTTCAGCACTGGATGAGCCAGCCCAGATCTCTTTGGGTGAGGGGTGAGAGGTGAGGCTGACAATCCCTTTGCACGATTGCCCAGTGAGAGGCCACCGTTCTGGGGTGAGGGCCTCCAGAGTCCCAGCTGAAGCCACATTGAAGGGTCAGGACACATCAACACAGCGTCTCCCCTGTGCCAAGCCCCTGCTAAACACTACAGTTATTATCTCATCTGGTCCTCACAGCAGTGGGAGGGAGGGGCTATTATTGGCCCAGTTTTACAAATCGAGCCCAAGACAAACAGGTGAAGTGACTGCCCAGGGTCATCTGCCCAGGACTGCCCAGGACTACCCACAGCTCATGTGTCTGAGGTCTTCCTGACTCCAGGCGCTCCATTCACTGGGCCACCTACTTGCCCTCTGATGATAGTTACGATAATAACTAACATTTTTTAGCATTTTAAGGTTAGTGAAGTACACTACAGCTCATCTCACAAGGAATTAAAGAATCCAAAAGTCATCAAAATGCTGCTTGTTTTGGGGGGCAGTGAGGGGAGGCAGAAGGGGCTTGCCAAGGAAGAGCTAAGCTGGCTTTGTGGTCGTTGTCCCCGGGGCTTCAGACAGAAAACAGAAAAAGGAACTGTTTCTTCCCCCTTCAGCCATCAGCCTCCTTCCTCACTCGCTGTCTTTCTCAGTGTCTATGATGCAAGCCGAGGGGTTCTCTTCTAGCTCTAGCTGGCTGGGCAGTGCCTAGACTTCCCTGGAGATCTGCCTCAGGGTCCCAGCTGACCTTTGGGGGCTGCCTCAGCCTGTCCCCCCGAGGCTTCCATTCCTTCCTCCTCTCCCCCACACAGAGCCCAGGCCCTGAGTGGTCTTCCTATGCTATCCAGGCAGGGGAGGCTGCAGGCGTGGGGGCTGGGGCTGGGGTGGAGGTCAGGAGGTAAGGAAGATGTCCCCCAGGAAAGAGAGGTCTAGGAAGGAAAGAAGGCACTCTTCTGGGTGTGTCCTGAGCACTTGCCTGGGTCATCACTGGTTGATGTCACCAGCTTCTGGGGCTGCTGGAATGGTGTTGGCCAGGTTCCTCCCTCCTTCACCTAAACCACGGTCTCTGAACCTTGGAAAAGTCAAGAGCCCTTCTGAATTGACTCTTGAAGACCCTAGGATTTGGATATGGTTTAGTCCAGTCTTCCCCTTTTACAGATAGGGAAACTGAAGCCCAAAGAGGCCAAAGGACATGCCCAGGGTCACTCAACTAGTTAGGATTCAAACTTAGATCACCTGACTTTGATCCAGCATCCAAGTCTGCCTCACTGGACACTACCAGGCTTTAACAGACATCCTGGTGGCCTCAGCAGCTCTAGAGAGAGAATGGATTTTGTGACAGTCCCCTCCCCTCCTGAGAGAGGCCCTTAAGTTATGTGGAAATCAGCTTCATCTCTAGCTATCAGTCCCCTCCCTTCAGAAAACTGGCCCCTCCCTGGGGTATCTCAAAGGCTGAAAGAGCCAAGAGCCTCAGTCAATGTAGTCACAACTTCACACTTCTCCTTTCTGGTCTAAGTAAAATTAGCACCTTAGTTCCTTCCTACTTTTAACCACTTCTCTTCACAAAGGTGCTTCAACCAAACAGACATCTCTCTATGTGGCTGACATGGTTTGAGGGGGTCTCCAGCAGCTACAAGGGTCCTGGCCCACCAGTGCAGAAAGCCTTTGGCTCCAGTTCTGTGAAGCCATGGGGGCAACTGAACCAACTGAGTAACAGGAACAATGAAGCAGTTAGAAATACAACAACTAATTGGAAAGGAATCCTTTGTCAGACAGTCCACATTCCTCAAGCGTTGGACACAAGATGCCCATTTCTCAGGGATGACTTGTGATTCCTGCCCTGGGTGGGAGACAACAGGAGACAGAAGATCCCTTTCAGCTCCATGACTTTATGACTAGGAGAAAATTGGGGAGACGCCGCAAAGGTGGGGAGATTGATACTTCATTTTTATGTGCAATTGATCAATGACTATATCAGATTACATGCCAGGGCAGGGGGCAGGGGGAGGGGGAAGGAGAGGTAGGGAGAGAAAATTTGGAACTCAAAAACTTGTGGAACAGAGTGCTGTGAACTAAAAAAAATAATTAATTAATTTTTAAAAAATCAAACAATGAGTATTAAACCCTTACTATGTGCTAGGCACCATGCGGTCTGCAATATTTCTCTCTTATTTCTATCTTCTCTATTCCTGCACAAGCTTAAAAAAGTAAAAAAAAGAGTCACACAATGTAACCAGAATGGCCTTTGTTTTCTTTGAATGACTCAGCTTACCTCATTGAGCCTCTGGACACTGTGGCTTGCTCTTCCGGGGCAGGAAGCCCAAAGAGCATTCCAGGAAGCAGACAACTTCCTGTGTGATGAGTCATGGGGCTGGCTGAGGGGAGGTGTTAGCTCCAGAACCTGGTCTACGCTAGGGGGAGGGGCCAAGTCAAGAACCAATCGGCCCTGGTCATTCAGGCAGCGCTTGATGATGTCAAAAACCCTATAAGAGGGGAGAGGACAGCTTGCAGCTCTCTCTTTTCCTTTTCCGGTTGGTGTGGGAGCAAGCAGGGAGTGTGACTCTGGGCCAGCCCTTGCTCTCGGGCCAAGCCCAGATGTTAGTAACTATGAATTGCATTGGGTCTGTCTGTTGATATTTGTAATTTGTTTGTATTTTGGTTTTGAGGTTCAGGGTGCTGGTTTGTTTTTTCCCCCGAACTAAATGAATGTTTTGAACCTCAGGGTGCTGGTTTTTGTCCCCTGAAGTAAGTCAATGAATCTGTATTTGGTCTGTCTCTTGATGCTTGTCTGTATGCTCCCCTGAACTAACTAAATGCTAACTGAATGCTGGCATTTTCCCCTGAACTAAATGATTGTTGTCTGTATGCTAACTGAATGTTGGATTAAAGTAAGCTGGTCAACCCCTTCACCGTGCTTTCCTTGTTTAAGCAGATAAAAAGAACCTGTGCTTTCCCGGCAGCTTTCTGGGTCCCGGCAGCCTCCTGGGTCCCAGCAGCCCCCTGGGGGCCGGCTGTGGGGGAGGGATCTTACGCCCCCACCGAAGCTGCTAGCTGGGTTGTTAAAACACAGAAGTAGAAAGTTACCTCCACAGATGAAGAAATTGAAGGCCAGTCAGGGGAGATGTCAGAGGACAGCTCCTTATACACTTCCTCTCTCATCGTCACAGCAGCCTGGCCAAGGTGGTGCTATCACTTTCCAGATGAGGAGAGGGATTCTTGGAGGATAGGTGACCAGCCCCCAGGATCATGCAACCAGGAGCATTAGAGGCAGGCTGTGAGCCCAGGTGTACCTGGCTGCCCATCCAGCCAGCACTTCATCCACTTCACTACCATTTACTCCATGACTACCCCATAGAACACATTCTTTGAAAGGTTTTGCTTTGTTTTACTTTCCAGGGACATGTGATCAATCATGTCTGTGATCAATGGGTAACTTCCTGAGCTTCTCTCCCTCTCCTGTAAAACTGTAAAACTCCTGTAAAATGCAGGTGTGGTAATAAATAGATACCTTCTCCAGTCCCTGTGGACAGAAGGGATCACTCCTGCATTTTACAGAGGAAGAAACAGAGACCCAAGAAAGAGAAGTGGCCTGCCCAAGGCCACACAGGGAGTAAGAAGCAAAGCCAGGGACTGAGCCCAGGTCCTGAAACAGTACTTAGTGACAGGTCAGGCCGTGCCCCATCTAACCCTACCTGTTACTGTGCTCTCTTTGTTAGCCCACTGACCTGAAGTTCATCTCATCATAAACTGGCTGTGGAGCAAAGACATGATAGGTTAGGCAGAGCCATCTACACTCACAGCGTTACTAACTTCTCTTTCTTAACCTGATAGCCTAGTTATGGGTGGAACAAAGATTCTCTCAATGAAGATCTGTACTGCTCACTGAAAAAATAAATGAGGAGATGAGTTTAGTAACTGGGGTGAATTTAAGCCTGTATCCAAAGTATCTTATTTCAGGAATAAGAAAAATGTTACTAACTTTATACTGCAAAACTATGCACACCCCCACAATGATAGCTCAACCAAGGGTTTTTATGTAATAATATAAGGACCCGAAGCCAACACCAAAAGCCCCTGTCAGACTGTTTGGCTTCTTAACCGTTTACAGCATTTTCCCCATGAAACTAACCACCCCTTGAATTGTCTCCTACTCCTCCCCCTGTCCCCTCCAAGCTAGGATCATGTTTCCACAAACTCAAACAACAATGTCAAACATAGTCTCAATGCTCACGTTCAGATTTGGGCAGAGCCACTGGGGGAGGGAGAGACAGACTAAGACTAGGGAAAAAAGGAGCATTTGCTTTCACTGTGGACTTCCTCCCACATCAGGGAAATTACCTGTGAAGAAAAGAGGACCAGAACTCTTAATAATGACAACTCCCCATGACAAAGACTCAGAGATGCTGAGCCAGCCCTCCAAAGGGAGTCCTGAGCTCTGAAAACATGATGAGCACGTAGGGAAGGGGCTGAGATCAAAGAGCTGATAGATTCCACTTAGACTTTAAAATCTGTAGGTCCTGCCCACCCTTAAAAAGCTGCACCCCCTCAGGCCAGGGAAGCCTCTAGAAAGCCAAATCTCCTCCTGTACATCAGCCCATAAAGGATTCACATTGATTCCACCATCATTCAGCTCTGCCTTTGTATTGGTTTTAAGAATCTCTTCCTTTCTGGGATCCAGGTAAGGATGGGAGAGCAGCAAAAAGACAGACAAAAAGGTCTCTCTATACCAAGAGCAGAATCCTCCAAGACTTTTTAAGGGCAAGCAAGACAAGTGGGTGAACTTGCTCTACAGCTTAGGCTAGCTCCCTGCTTTCCTAGCAAGCTTCTGATGGTCACTGACACTTGTTTATTTCCTGATCACAGTTCTGGTCGCCTGAACCAAAGAAAACCTTAGGAATCCCAGGAGCTTCTGCTTCCTTTCTTCCCAGGGAAAAGCCCAAAGGAGAGAGAGCACAGGACCTCACTGCTCCCTATACCAATGGCTGTCCCTACCTTCATCTTCCACACTAAGTAGTGCAATTTATTACACACTCTCTGTTGTGCTCATTGCCAGAATATTGGGCACCAAAGGGCACCCAAAGGAAGTCAAGTCCACAAGCATTTATTAAGTACCTACTGTGTACCAGGCTTTGTGTCCAGTGCTGGGGATACACAGAAAGGCAAGAGCCAGTGCCTGCTCTCAAGGAGCTCACAGGCTCTCTAGAGAAAGAATTTAGATATGACCTTGATAATATGATCACATAGAGGTCATAGAATCCCAGATTTAAGACCTGGAGGTGGCTTCTGAGGTCACTGGTCCAACACAACTGCTTTATAGATGAGGTGAACTTTGATCACCAGCCCCTGGACATTGACATCCAGCACAGTATAAAACAGGGTGGCTAAGGGTGTCACTGAAAATGTCATGGAGTATGAAAGACTGTGCAAAGTGAGGCCAAATCAGCGACACCTTATCACTGGCAGAACCTCTGAATGCCCCCTGTTCATAGGTAACAAGGCACTAGCTGCCTGGAACTCAAGAACACTACAACATCTCCTCAGTGAAATCTATAGCAGTGAGAAAAACATGAGTCTGACCATCCATACCAGGACACTCAAAGTGGATGACAATGCTCACGGCTCAGAAATGCGGCTTGATGGGGAGGTAACCGTCCGTGTGCCTGTGCACACACGTAAACTCATGTATAACGTATACAGGAGAGGGAGAGAAGCTCAGGAAGTTACCCATTGATACACATACATTTCTACACATCTATGTAACCTTACTCCAGCCCCATCTCTCCAGCTGGAAGGAAATGGATGCCTCTCCATACCCATGTACATCAATTGCATACGTCTTCTACGAGGGCAGACCCCGGCCACTCTGCCTCTCCAGGCTATCCAGAATTCACTCATGCCAGCTACACTCTAAATGCTCCCGGCCAGCTCGACCTGAGGATGGCTCTTGCCTGTTTACTGCAGCAAGTCCAAGCTCCCAGAGCCTTTACGAGGCTCTCTATGATCATATCCATCCTTCCTTTTCAATTTGGTTTCTCACTGTAATAACCGTAGTAATGATGATGATGATAACTGACATTTACATACCATTATAAGGTTTGCAAAGTATTTGATGTTACCCGGTGTGAAGTGGATGCTGTTATTACCCCCGTCTTACAGAGGGAGATCCTGATGCTGACAGGTGAGAAGCGGCTTTGTCAGGGTCACAGCCAGTATGTTCCTGGGGTCGGGGAAGTTTAACACAGTCCTTCCTATGCTCTGGTCAAGTCAACCCCCAACTATTCCCTCCTCATTGCCGTTGCTCACACAATCCTCCAGACCCGGAACACCCTCCTCCCTCTGCTCAATCCAGACAGACAGACCCTATCTAGCTACACTTGTTACAGTATCAGAGCTGGATCCAATCTCATTTCTCCCTGGACCACTGTCCGACTTGAATTCAATTCAAAAAACCTTTATTAAGCGGCTACACTAGCTCTTAAGCTAGTGCAAGACATTGGAGAGACAAAGAGATATTTAAACGAAGGGGTCCCTGCCTTCAGGGAGCTTATGTTCTACTGAGCGTCTGCATCCCCCTGCTCTCACCCCATTTTGCCCAAACCAGGTTCCATCATACTTTGCAGCCGCTGCTCCAGCTTGCTGTCTCCACTCACCACCATTTATCTCCCTCACTTCCACCCCCTCCTCCACCCTGCAAACTTCTGCTCTGACCTGGGTTATCTGGTCAGCTTCACCAGCCCACAAGGAGGCTTTCCTCACCACTTCCTGGCCACCTCCAGGTACACACATACCGACTCCTTTTGATGTGTGGGCTTCCCCCATTAGAACGGAAGCTCCTTGAGGGCAGGAACTGTATTTCCTGCTTGTATTTGAATAGCACAGTGCTGGACATCTAGTGAGCACTTGATGAAGGCTGTATCTAAAATGATTACAAACTAACTCGCAAGAGTGAAATTGGTTATTTTCAGACAAGTAGAGGTTACTGTTTCCTATAGTTTGTAGTGAATGTTTTCTAATGTCAGGCTTGTCCAACATAGGCCTCTTGGGTGCTTTGGTTCTTCTTCAGAACAATCTATTCTGTTGCATTTATCTGTTTTTTGGGTTTTTCTCCATCATCAGATAATGCCAACAATCACTGCTTTGGAGCAGGGTTTAACAATAACATGTAATGGCAAGTTCCCTATTTCCTTTTATTTTCCTTCCTAATTCCCCTTGAACTCCTTGATGGGTTCTTCTTCCATATAAACTGTTATCACTTTAGCTAATTTAATGAAGTCACTTACTGGTATTTGGATTAGGACTCAAGAATACTCAAATTTAGATTTGAGTGATTTCCTCAATGTGTTTATTCCCTCCAGTGACGCAAATCTCAGCCCATCGTCCCAGAGATTCTTGTCCATGCCCTCTCATAGGCTCGCCACCATCATAGTGATGTACCCAACATGCTGGATGTCTTCCTCCTCCTCTCCTGACATTGTGGGGATAGCAGTGGACTCTCTAACTATCCGCCTCTCATCTCTCCCTCTTGCCACGTGGCCAACCAACCTCTTTTATACTCACATATTCTTCTTCAAAGTTCCCTTTCGGTTCTATGTTGCAGCCTGTTCATGCCCACCATGTACCTTTCCAGTAGCACTCAGCTTCAGTTCTTCAGAGACCATTGTGTTCCGAGTCTCAAAGGTACATAACACCAGAAGACATTCTCTTGAATACTCTCAGCCGACATGGTATCTCCCATCCACATAGCCCAATCATTCCAAGTCCCTTGAAGAGCATCAAGACAGGAGGAGCCTGCCACTAGGCAAGGCATGAAACAGGAAGAATCATGCTCACCCTAGGTGCTTGCCACCATCATGGCAGAGACTGAGCAGAGAGTCCAAGTGGGAAAAGGTGAGGTCCCTCGAAGGCTCTTGTTTCTGGATGACACTGTGCTGGGGGAATTAAGCTCAGAAGACTGTGACTCCTCCTGTTTTAGCTCTGCAAAATCTGGGTCTTAAGCCAAGTCTGTAAACCAAAATAAAGAGGAGACCAACCCCCTCATCTATCTGAGAGGTCCAGGGGAATCTCAGATCTATATTCATTCAGCCTTGAAACCAAAAGGGATCTCAGCAGTCTTTGAGGAAGATCCTATCACTTTACAGAGTGGGAAACTGAGAGATGAAGGCCACACAGACCCAAAGTGACAAAGACAGGATTTGAGTCCGGGTCTCCTGACTCCAAATTCCAAGTTTCTTACTGCTTCTGAGTAAAGCAAGGAACTATTTTCTCAGTTACAAGTAAAATTCCATTAGTGTTTTTAAAATACACACACAACACAGAAACCAAAACCAACAAAACACCACCATAAATCAGCTTCGTGTGCAGCCAGCCCCTCGGGGCACCTCTGGGAGGTCGAAAAGGCTTATGCTGGCTGCCCTGGCCGCTCCCTGGCTGGGCTGTCCTAGTGGCTTCAAGCGGCCGGCACTAGCCTCCTCCTTGACCTTCTCCCGTCAAACACAAGCGGAAGGCAGCCAAGACCAGTGTCCCAAGTGCCGGCTGAGTGAGTATGACGAGTGAGCCTGAATGGGGGCCAGGATCATCAGCCTTCCCCGGACACACCTATTTTACGGGGAGGCACTGAGGGAGGGGGGGCCCTGAGATCCCATTGTAGCCCGACCCTCCAGGGTAAACCTGATGGGAGCCTTTTGGGAGAGGGGGAGGTTGTGACTGATCAGCTCCCTTTGAGAGCTGTCCTGGGTGTTCGCTCCTCCAGTGATTCCTTCAAGGACCTTTTCAATCAATCAAACAATTGACAAACATGTATTATGCTCTTGCTATGTGCCAGGCAGTAAAGGCAAAACAAAGCAACTCCTGCCCTCCGGGCATGTACATTCTATCAGGGGAAACATCCAGTCATTTCAGTCATGTCCAACTCTTCATGACCCTATTTGGGGTTTTCTTGGCAAAGATACTGGAGTGGTTTGCCATTTCCTTCAGCTCCTTTTACAGATGAGGAAACCGAGGCAAACAGGGTGAGGTGACTTGTCCAAGGTCACACATCTAGTCAGTGTCTGAGGCCAAATGTCAAGTCTTCCTGACTCCAGACCCAGAGCCCTATCCACTGCTCCACCTCGCTGCTCCAGGACCAACCTAGAAGGTACTTAATAAATGCATATTGACTGTCATGTAACATGTATACATTTTTCTAACACAGACTGATCCTGCGAACTTTATCTTCACCTCAGTGTCTCCTCTTCATTCTCCCTGCTCCTAGACTCAGGGTTAGATAAATAGAAAGAAAGGAGAGAGAGAGAGAGAGAGATGATAGATAGATAGATAGATAATTTCATGTTTTCCTAGATGTTTCCTCTTGTTCTCTCTGGCAATTAAGCTGTTGGAAAGGACCCTCCTTGTTGACAAACTATAACAAAATCCACAATATCTCTGAATTATTTTTGTCATGGAATTCTGTTACTTGTCTATTGCAAGAAAGCATACTCTTTGTCTCCAGGGCCAAAAGATCAAAGGGAAGTGATAGCAGTAACTTCTCCTTCCCTTTTGCTGTATTGTAGGTAGTGCAATGGATAGAGTGCTGGGCCTAAGGTCTGGAAGACTCATCTTCCTTTGTTCAAATCCAGCGTCAGACACTTCCTAGCTGTGTGACCCTGGGCAAGTCACTTCACCCTGTCTGCCTCAGTTTCCTCATCTGTAAAATGGGCTGGAGAAGGAAATGGCCAACCACTCCAGGATCTCTGCCAAGAAAACCCCAAAGGGGGTCACAAAGAGTTGGCCAGAACTAAAACTGATGGATCAACAATATTTTTCCGTCTTCCCGCCCACTGAGAGGGAGTATCCCCGGTGGTTCTCAGAGGCCATCTCTCCCAGCATTCCCTCACCCACCACCAGGGCTTAAGGACCAAAATCTCGAGTGCAAACCTCTATCCAAAGCCGCAGTTCTGAGCCCCCATGCCACGTCTCTTTGGGGCATTTTCAACATTCGTTTATTCAGTGACTCCTTTTTATGGGTGGTTCAGGCAAAGAGAAATAAGAGAGATTCAAGGATAATTATTATCAGCCACAAATGAACTTGGACACTCTCAGGGTCATTTGTCTCCCCAGGCCCAACACTTGGTAATAGCAGCAGCAGCATTTCCATGGCACTTTATAAACAGCACCTCATTTGATCCTCAAAACAACCCTATGAAGGGGGCGCTATCATTATCCCCATTTTACTGAGGTTTAAGTGACTTTCCTAGAGACACACAGCTAGTGTCAGAGGCTAGATTTGAACTCAGGTCTTCCTGACTCCAGGATCAGCGATCTGCCCACTGAACCACAGCTGCCACAACCAGAAGCTTTCATTATTGGGAGCAAATCCTGGACATGGTCAAGCAGCAGCCTTTGTTTTACAGACACCAATGAAAACCTTTTTCTAGGGATTGATCCAGTCAGGGTCAGCAAACAGCTTTCTTCCCCAGGATTGCCTCTGGGACAGCAGCATGAAGCAGCTTGGGGCGATGGAGTGAGCCGACCTTGCTCTAAATCCTGCAATACCAAGGATATACTCTAGGACGGCCACACAAGAGGCTACCAGGTAAGGTATTTTCTCCAAGAGACATTTTTCACATGATAAAATAGTAAAATGCATGCTCTGGATCCTTCCTCAAGGAAAGAAGCTCAGCGCTCATCACCAAATTTAACCCCCGGGGACATTTGCTTATCCGAAGTTAGGTCTCTAAAAGCCACAAGGAGAAAGAAAGAAAAGGCATAAAGAAAATGAGGCAGAGACAAAGAGAAGCTCTATCTGGGTCCTTCCTTCTCTCCACAGTAAAATCAATTCACTCATTGTTTGGGAGGACACACCACCATTTGTGGGTCACAAGCTCGGCTGTGTGGTTACGGGGTTCCACCAATGACAAACACTAGCCACGCACACAATGCTCCGCTATGTCTCCAGCCCGGGGGAGCCCCCCAGAAACAACACGCATGTTGGCATACTTGCTGTAAAGTCTTGAGTGGACTGTGGCTTGTTTGCAGGATGGAAAAGGGAAAGCATGGCCTTGGAGGGCATGGCTGTACCACAAGCTGCCCAAAAGGTTAGCACTGCCATCAGGGACCCCAGGTCCCACCTGCTGGTCTCACTTCATCAGGACCCTGCATGTTGGATCTCTCTACATTCCAGCATGACTGGGGGACACTGTACTTGCTGCCCCAGCCACTGGTCATCTTCTCATTGAGCCTCAGAACCCCAGAATGTCAGAAATGGTAGGGAGGGAGCTGAAGGGCCCAACCCACAGCCTTTGTATGAAGGCCCAAAATGGGCCAAAAATCCTGTCTCCAAATCAGAAGATGATTTGTTCTAAGATTCTGGATATCAGTGCTTGCTGATGCCTCCCAGGAAATGCAGCAACACTGTCCATCCATCAAAGGACTTTGCTTTGGTTTAGGCAGCCTAGTGACTGTCAAGCTGTCCAGTGACCAAGCATATGTCAAAGGCATCATCAAAGAAATAGCAGATCAAGGAAGATGGTCCATTCGTGTGTCTAGAGAGAGGAAAAATGGGGGTGGTGTCATCTACTGCCATCATCTCAAAGTTGGGAGAAAGCAAGGACCATCTAAGGTAACTATGTGGGAGTATAGGAACCAGAGTCCCCCACAAGCAGAGGGCAGAGATGGGCTGCCATCACCATCTTTGGAGAGACTACCCACCTCCTGGAGCATCAGAGGAGGGCTATTTCTCTGGATCAGTCTCCCTGCCCTATCTCTCCATTTTGCCATTATTCCTCAGCCCTGGGAAAGGTTGGACGTTTCAGAGGCAATGAATGCATCCACTTCTATCATGGAGCCATGAATCTCAATCACAGATTCAGACTTGAAGGGACCCCAGAGGTCGTGTAGCCCAACTCCTTCCACTCACAGGTGAGGAAACTGAGGCATAGAGAAGTTAGTGACACAGCTAGGAAGCAGCAGATTCAGAACTGAACCCAGGTTCTCTGACTCCAGATCCACAGCTCGTCCTCCAGACTGTTGCTGCTCAAGACCATTTACACATTATTTTTTCCCCTTTTAGCTTCTGCCAACCACAAGCTCTCTAGCTGGAATCTTCATCCACAACAGACTTGGCCCTTGATTGAGACTTGAATGCAGAGGAGTCAAGGAGAGAACCAGAGAGCCCAGAGTCCTCTCTTCAGAAATGACAAAGAAACTGTTGGAAACTTCTGAATTTCTTGAAGGGAAGACATGATGGTCTTTTTCATAAGTACTTACAGGTGGCGCTGCCACATTTGCTCCATTTGGATCCAGAGGGCAGAACGGAGACCAGTTGGCCCTGCTGCAGAAAGGTGGTGGGGGAGGTGGGGGGAGGGGTTGAGGTCAAGAAGAGCTTTCTAATGAGGAGAGTTGTCTAGGAGTGGAAGGAGCTGTGTGGGGCAGTTTGGAAGACATCACTGCAGGTCTTCAGGTGAAACCTTGAGGCCTACTGGGAGGGCTGCTTTCTTGTTCAAGCCTTGGGGGCACCAGATGGCTGCTGAGGTCCCTCTGACCTTTGAATTTCTGTAACTTAAAAACAGACCACAGATGGGGAGGCTGACTGAGGGAAGATGGAGCTTGGCTGAGCCTTTAACAGTCTCCCAGACAAAGGAAAGAGGCAATCTCTGCAACCAGGAGAGAGAGGAAGGCTTTGCTGGTGGTAGACCAGCTGAGGGGACAACTATGTAACCCACAAGGGAGTTCACACTCTAAGGGCCAAAAGGTGTCCATAAAGATCTTTCCAGGACTGCCAATGGAGCCTCAGGAAGCTATGATGGAAGGCTCTAGAGCACACTAATGTCCCAATGCCTGGGAAACAGATTATGACTAGTTTAAGGGAGGTACCTGTGTCAGGATGTCAGCCTGGCAGGAGTCAGCCTGACTCTTCTTAAAAGGAAATAGATTGTCCTGTGACAATCACAGGGGTGTGGGGGGAGTGGGGGGTTGTCTCTCTCTCTCAGTCACTGTGGCAAGATTTTTGCCAGAGTCCTCCTTCACCTGGAAGATGGTCATCTGCCTGAGAGCCAGAAAGGACTGAGGAATTGTGGATATAGTGTTTGCTGCCTGATAACTCCAGGAGAAATGCCAGGAGCAGGACAGAGGTCTGCACACAACGTTTCTCAATCTAACCAGGGCCTTTGATATTGTCAGTCATGCTCTATGAGCAAAGCAGAATTACAGTAGTTTAAAAGAAACCTGAGATGCACAAATTTAGAGAAGCCACCCCAGATGTTCATGTGGCCGATTCATGCCTGACCTGTGGCGGAGCATTCCAAGTTCATGTTAGTCTGATCGGCCACAGTCGGACTCACTGTAACTTGACCCCAACACAGTGATGTCATCTGGGTCCTCTCCAAGGACAGAGAACAACAACTGACCAATGAATGTTAAAATCCCCACCCAGATGCTGCCCCAGGGCTGGCCAGAAGGTGCCTCTCCTTCCTTCTTTCCTATGTTCCCCAGACATTTCTCAGCCAGTGATTATTCTCCTAGTCATTTCTATCCAGAGCCTTGATCTCTACAAGAAGATGTCAGGGTCGCAAAGGGCACAGTCTTGGGGTGGTCTGCATGGAGCCTCAGGGCCTTACTCAATAAATGCCTAATAGACATGTGAATGAATGAGTCAATAGGAAGCAGAGAAATAAAAGAAGCAATTTTATTAGTCTTGATTGTAAGGTACTAGATTAGAGATGGAATCAACCAAGCCATAAGCATTTATTAAGCACCTACAGCATCTAGGCCCTAGGGAGTCAAACGCAAAGAATGGAGCAATTCCTACCTACCAAAATCCCTCCTACTGAGGAGCTCACACTGCAATGGACAACCAGTACATACTGAATATGAAACACAGAGATGGAGAGAGGCAGAGACCAAGAGAACAGGCCAACCCTCTCCTTCAACGAGCCTATTCCCAGGCCCCCAGCTGCCAGGGCTGCCCCTTCTAAGGGGACCTTCTGCTGCATTGGTCTTGACTCTCAGGATTTCTCTCAGTTGTCTCCTCCATTAGCTCCTTGAGAGCTGGTCTTCTGGCTATCTCCGTATCCCCAAGCTCCAGCCCAGGGCAGGACACAAGGCTTACAGATACAACCATTATAAATGGAGATGCAAAGAGCTTACTTGATTTTCACAGAGGAAGGAAGGGACAGAATCAAGATTCGAACCCAGACCCCTTCATCACAGCAGTCTGTCCACTAAGGACAGATGAGCTCCCCCCACCACCACCATTTCTATTTGGATGTTGGAAGACAAGAAATGCAGGGTTGGATCGAGGGTAAGGAGTCAGAGGGAAATGGAAGGCCAGACCGAGATTTAAAAACAACAGAGCCTCTTTTCTTTGGCTGAATAAAGCACATAGCACAGTCTGTAAATCTATCATCCCCTTCTCTGTCCCTGTTGCCCAGCTGGACACTGATGTCAGTACAGGGGCCAAGAGAATATGCAGGAGGACATGGCGGGGGCAGGGGCCAGAAATCAGAAGCAGTCAGCCAGGGCCATTTGGAGATAGGAAAACCAATGTGCTTTTCCCTGAAGGAGGAATATGAGGTGCTTGCTGGTCCCTGATCCCTACTGACTGCTCTGCCTTCCCTGAGCCCTCGGGTCCAAGGTTCATCTGGCCTTCAGGCATGGAAGGAACAAGACTGGGACGCCATGCGGGTCACAGACAGGCAGGACCCAGGAGCCAGAAACAACCTGGGGGTGGAGAAGAGGCGGTCGGTGCTTCCACCCCCGAAATGGCATCTCTCGTTGGCCAGCTGGTGTTCTGAAGGTGCGATAAACAGAAGAGAGCGTTTGCCTTTAGCACCTCCCAGTGGTACTTACACAGGTCTTTAATGCCCACATTCTCCAGAAAACATCTTCCGAAAAAGAAGGTTAAAATTGGAACGGGCGTGCTGGGAAAACTAAGCCATCACCAGCGCTCCTTCGGATGCGCTCAGCAATCTCCCCCGTCATTCTGGCTCATAATGAGAGAGGCTTGCCCCAAAGCACCCGCAGCTTCTGACGCTTGGAGTTCGGCCTCCAACTTCGCTCATGACACAGACATTGAGGCAGACTGTCAGGGCAAGCAAGCCCTTGAACTTGGGATAGCAGAGGAAGGCTGCCCCAACCACCTGTGAGAGAGGGCATGGAGCCTGGAGGAGGCAGAACCAGCTGTGGCTAAAAGGCCGGCCAGTGGGTACATTTCCATAACTTAGCATCCCACTTCAGCCATGCATTTTTAAAAACAGAAAAGGGACTTCCACACTCACAGACTAGTACACAGGAAATGTCAAAGATGCTCAGACCGCCGAATGACCATGAGGAATCACAGAATTGTAGACTATTCCAAGAGACCACTGCCCAGGGCATCTCTCACAACCTGTCAGTGCCTGCAGAGCTCCCACAATGCCCCAATGGCCAGCATGCAGCTGTGTGTGTGTGTGTGTGTGTGTGTGTGTGTGTGTGTGTTGGGGGACCGAGGGGATGAGCAGCCCACTCTTCTTTGGAAATGCCCTGGTTTGAGAAGGTTTAACTAGCATTCAGCATAAACATGCCCGCCTCAAAGTTCTACACACTTCCATCCTGGGGCCAAACAGAAGCAGCCCTTTCCTCCTTCCAACAATCTTTGACCACTTGAAGACAGCCACCATGCATATCATCCCTGGCTACTTAAGTCTCCTCTCCTCTTCAGGCCAAATATTCTCAGTTCCTTCCACTAAGTCCTTATAAGGCCTAGGCTCACGAGCCTTTGCCATGCTGGCCACCCTCCTCTGGATTCTCTCTACCTGATCAATGCCCTTCCTAATCCAGGATGCCCAGAGCTGAACACAGGACTCCACATACAATGTGACCAGCACAGGGTATCACCTGCATAGGGTGAGCACCTCCCTGGATATAGGCATCACCCCCCCACCTTAAGGCCATCTAAGATCACCTGGTTGGCATAGCACAGCACTGACAAACATAAAAGTCCACTGTTTTCAGATGAAACACTATCGAGCCATGTTCCACCCCCCAGCTTGCACTTAGGAACGCACCATTTGAAATCCAGATATGAGATGTGACATTTTTCTCAAGATTAAGACACACCAAGACTTTACCCTGGTTCCCCAATGATAATAGTCTCTGGCTATATTTCTACTCCCCAACCAAAAGGCTTGAAGTTAGTTTTTATCTCTGCCAAGTAATATGGCAAGACCTCAATGAAGTGCTATAAAGAGGAGTTAGAATTGGACTCATTTTCATAACAACTAGAAAGAGACAGACATAGTTTGAGACAGAGATAGAAAGAACGAGGGACAGAGAATGAGACAGAGACTGAGAGACAGACAGACATGAAGATTGAAAGAGACAGAAGGAGAGACAGAGACACAGAAAATGAGGGAGACACAGAGACAAAGAGAGACAGAAGAAGAGAGACAGAGAGTTGGACAGACAACAAGTCAGGAGGAGCAGCCTTGCAGACAGACCTGGGAGGGGCCACTGAGCCAAAGGTTTAGCTCCTCAGCTTTCCACTTCATCTTGTTAAGTATTTTATCTTTACTCTGTATATTCATTTGCTTATTTCTTTGTTGATAGTTCTTAAGTCAGTATTTTTAGCAATCACCCCCCATACACCCATCATTTGCAATCAAAACAGGGGCTTCCCTTTGGGGCAGGTGTTGGGGTTCTGTGCTTCCTGACCAAATCTGGCAGAAGTTTTCACTTTTCATGGTTTGGTTCAGGTTGGTATCAGTGAAGTCTGCAGGAAGCCCCCATGGGACCTCAGCAGATGGCTGTTCAGGGTGTGTGGCGGGGCAGACACCAAGTACTCGGCAGACTGTGACCAGCAAAGCCTCCCTTGTCTCCCTCCTGCCTCAGCAGCTGAGATGTGGGAGCAGGATGTTCATTCACTGGCGACAGTCACTCAGGGCATGGGGAACACCAGAGAGGATGCCCCAAGGTGAGAGATGGAGGTCTTGTTTGTGAAGCAGCCAGGAGGCTGGTGCCACTGAACGGGGAGTGAGGTGTCATAAGAGACTGGAAAGATAGGAGGGCCAGGTCATGAAGGGCTTTGAAAGGCAGCAGGTCTGCATTGTGCTCACTCCAGGAGCAGGCTCAGGGGTCCAGGCAGCCTTCAGCTATCCACCTAAGGAAAGTCTCTTACTACAACCTGAGCTCCTCCCGAAGGCTGGAGCCACTGGCAAGCTCATCTTCTATGTGGTTCAATGGAACCAACTCCGTATTTTCAATCAGAAGCCTGGCTGTGAGGCCCAGCTCAGTCCCTCACTGCTTATGCCACCTTGGGCAAGTCCCACCCTCCGGACCAGATGTTCTCCACAGCCTCTTCTAGTTCTAGAGCTAAGATCTAACTCTTGATCCTAGGAGGGTGCCTGGACTACAATAAGCACTTAACAAAATCTGGCTGATTGACAGGTCCCCTGAGAACAAAGGCGTTTCTCAATGCGCACTAGGCAGGCTGCTTGCAGCCTCTGCACACACCCCCTCCCAAACATGTTTGGGGGATGCCTCCTCCTGCTGCTGCTGCTGCTGCTGCTGTTGGCCAGACTATGTGGGAGGAATGAAAACTGGACCTAATGTAAGTCTGAGGAAAACAGGCCAAGAAGGCCCTGATCACTGGCATTTACTTCCAATGAAGCCTCCAGTGTTTTATGTAAAAAGAAATTGCTCTTCAGATAGGGCCAGCCCTCTGCACTCCATCTTTCTCCACTATACAAAGGTAAGGTTGACCATGAGCTCTTAACCAGCTCTGCATCCCATCCCGAGGGGGGACCAAGGGGCTGAGGAGTCCTCCTCCTACACGGTATGTTTAAAACACAGCTTTGCTATTTGTTAGTATGCAAATGCCAAGGCACCACAAGAAGAAGGATTCGCATCACAATCAAGGCACATTCCAGAGTCAAATCAAGTGACTTCTGATGCTTTGATGCTGGGGTACCCGCCCACCCCCATTCTTCCTCCTCTTCAGTCCATGTGTGGCAGATGTCCAACGTGCATGCTTTGGCCCTGGACTTTACATGGAGAGCTGGACAGCAGAAAAGCCAGTGATGGAAAGACCAGAAGCTGTTCAGATACTCAGGGGGCTTCCACCGGGCAAGGCCTTGGCCCCTCCACAAGTGGTGTGTCTGGCTGTCTCCAAGGCCTCTCCTAGCTCTACCACCTGAATGCTCTGAACTCCACAGGCTCCTATACGACAGCTAGTTATAACCTGGATCACAGGCACTTCTGTCCATTGGATCTTTCCCACACGAACCATCATCAAGGCCCAATCTCTCCTGAGGTGCTGGGATCTTATTTAAGAAGCGCCGGGGTCAGTGTGCCAGCACCTGGCATGATCAGGAACATCTGGGGGCATCACTACCCACAGAGAATCCTCCTTCCTCAGATCACAGATCCATTTAAGGGTTGTACCAACTGGCTACCCTTCCATTAGTATGGATAATTAAGGACTGACTCTCTCATATGTGAACAGAACAGATAAATGAGCCATAACAGAATGATGGTCTGTGTGGAACTTACATGTTGCATCCCAAAGCTAAAACTGATCCCTTTGAAAAGCAACAGAGAAAAGAAAAAAACAAACCCAAGGGCTCCACCCTGCAGTGGGGAGAAGTCACCACATGAACTTTATCCATCTAGAGCGAGGGTCCTAGACCTGGACCTAAAAACCACATTGGTAACTGTATTTCAAGGCAGTTGTTTTCCCCTATCTCATGTACTTAAAAATACAGGTCTATTGGCTTCACCAGAATGCCAACAGAGGCTGGGACCCATGACACACAAAAAGCTTTAGCATGGCCTAAGCTAGGAATGCTAGGAGGTATAGGCTTGGTCCTGGCTGCCTCCTGACTTATCAACAATCTGCCAGCAGCTACTGTGACTGTGTAAAACTAACAATGACCAGCACACAGAAGGCTGCCAACACAGGTTCTTTTGATCTGCTTTACTCAGGAAAGCAACGTTAAGGTGTTAACAACCTCACTTAATCCAGCATACAAATATCATTCACTTAGTTCAGGGGGAAAAGCCAGCACCCTGAACTTCAGAGCAAACACAAACAAATTACAAACATCCACAGACCGACCTTGTCTGATTCGAATCTCAATGCACAGTTACCAGAGTTTAACAAGGTCCCAACATCCCGGTTTACAAGCTGGAGGGCTCTTAAGTACAGCTGCCCAGAGTCTCCACATCAGCACGCCACCAAGAGTGAGAGCCCCAAGCAAACAGCTCTGTTCTCTCTTTTTACAAACTCTTTAGTCGTCATCAAATGTCATCTGAGGGACCAGAACTCAGGCTCCTACTATTAGCTCTGGTCTTAGCAACTCCCCTTAGGACCCTGAGGGCTTCACACCCACATAGGTTTAGCACCTCGTAGATAGGGGTTTGGGCCTGGGACTTTGTACCTAGTAAGGCTTAATCAAAGATACCCAACTTAATTGATATTACACAGGGAGGGCACTGGACACAAAGGGAAGAAAGTGACCATTGGGGTGAAAGAAGGGAAAGATCCGGGGAGTTAGCTTACATGGTCCAGGAAGGTCCTGCTGGTCTTCAGATTGAGAGCCCCGCCCCTCACCCCTGGTAGGATGTAAATGCCTGGAGGGCAAGGCAGGTCTCTTTTGCCTTTCTTGTCTCAGGTACTATGAGGTCTAGAGAGCAGCCACAAATACTTAGTAGGAAAGTGACATGTCTGGGGTCACAAAGCTAGAAGGAGGGACAAGGGGCAGGATCCAAACCCATTCCTTCTTGATGCCATGCCCCACATCTTTCCTCTACCACCCCTTCCCACCACTGGAGCAGTCTCTTCCATCAGTTGAGATCAGGGATTCTTAGCAGGGAAACGCAGCAATACAGGGGCCCATCAGATCAAGCTTGCCACATGGCCTAGGTGCCCAGATAGTCGGGCAAAAGCCTCCCTCTTTCCTGATGGCCAAGGTGACAGAGGGGTCTCAGGCTGGCCCTCAGTTGCTCCACCATTTGGGGGAAGGTGCTTTGGAGGGAGTTGGTTTGTGAGCAGCTGCACACAGGGATTTGTAAGAAGTCTCTGTCTAATCTGGGCCTGAACAGGAATCCCCATGTGCCCTCTGTCCTTCCCCATGTTCCTAAGGAAGTGGTCTTCCTGCCTCCGCTTGGGAACCTTGGTGCCCAAAGGCGGCCTTTTGAAAAGGACGTTTTCCTTTTAAACTGAAATGAAATCTAATCCCTGGAAACTTTGACCTTTGCCCCTTTCTAGGCCCTCTGGGATCAAACAGAGAGGGTCTAACCTCTTGACCCTGTGACAGTCATTCAAATACTCGAAGGTTGGCCCTCAGTCTTCTCATCTCTACACTAAACACCGACCCATCTGGCATGGACTTGAGGCCTTTCAGCACTGCAGCTGCTGACCTCTGGCACTCTGAGGATCACTCATGCCTCCAGCAGCAGCCAGGCCTGGGCAGAAGACAGCAGGACAGCCACCTTCCCAGCCCTGGACACCAGGCATCTTCTATCAACTCGACCTAAGATCCCCCAACTGATTTTGGCTGCCGAGTCACGTCTCCAAATAATGGGCTTATGGTCCACTGAGACCCCCGGATCTTTTACTATGGCTAATAAAATATCTCACATTTCTAAATAACTTTAAGATTTGCAAAGCACTTTGCCCTGTGAAGAAGGTGCTATCATTGCTCTCACTTTACAGAACAGAAAACAGAGATCCAGACCCTCACTGGCTGGGGTGACCCCGGACAAGTCGCTGTTTGCCTCAGTTTTCTCCTCTGCAAGATGGTGATGATAATGGGGCCCATCTCCCAGGAGATAATCATTATAAAAGTGCTCAGCATGGTGCCTGGCACACAGTAGGTGCTATATCAATGTTGGCTGCTGTTGTTTGTTGCTATCTGATGCGAGCCCGTGACAGATATTCTTTGGGGTTTTGGGTTCTGGTTCTGTCCATTAAGGTCAACAAACATTTATTAAGTGTCAACCCCGGTGCTGGGATACAAGACTAGTGAAGCAATCCTCACCCGCAAGAAGACTGAGAGCATCCACTCTCCCGGTCAGTCACAGGACCCGTGACTTCGTCCAGATCACTAAGGACAGCATCTCCTCTCTCCGCATCACTTTTAATCGTGTCAAAGAGCAAGATGGTCTGCCTACACTTTCCGCACCTGAGAGAAAGACTGACTCAGGTTGCTAGAGTGACCCCTCCCCCCAGCCCTGCACAGCTCACGTCACTCACAGTCCCAGAGAGGGGGAATGTCCCACTTCACTTCTCCACACTCAGCTTCCACTCCTTGCTGAGGTACAGCTTTGGCTCCCTGATACAGAAAAATTGGCTCAGTCCTCTTCTGAGGTCCCAGGGATTGGTCCAAGAATTCCTTTGTTCTCCACCCCTGTCACTAGGTTGCTGCCATCTTGTGTTTCCTCAGCTCCCAACTTGGCCCAGAGATTCCCCTCCCCATCTGTTGCTGTCATGTCTGGTTCTCTCCATCACTTGATTCCCCACACCCACCCGCACTATCCACCCGTCCATGCAAAGGCCAAAACCAAGGGGGTAGGTCAGGGGAATGACGAGCCATGACCCAGCAGTCAGGGCTAATGAGGTCTCAAGTCAGGAAGATACACCAGCCCCAGAACCAAAGTCTCATCGGTGTGAACCTTGTTAACAGAGGGTTAGAGTGTGAACAGGGCCGGCCTTCCCTCCGTGTACCATCACAGGCCCTTGCTGGGAGATGAGAGGCCCCAAGCCTCCAGAAGCTCTAGGCTCAGTCTTAAGGAGAGGGAGGATGTAGGAGGGGGAGGGGCAGCCTCTTTCTCTCCACTGCCCAGTTTTCACATCTGAGGGGATCTGCTAAGCCGTGCAGATGTGCCTTTGTTACAGGAGAGCCAGAAGCATCTTGCCAACACCGCCTCCAAGCCCAACAGAAACACGGAAACCAATCCAAACATATGAAAGTTTCCCATCACGAACAGCTCTTCTCTTGACTGCCTGATTCAGTCCCTGTCTCACCACCAAGTCTCCTTCCCCCATAGATCCAGACCTTCAAGGGCTGCCTGTTGGCTAGTCATTGATGTTCAGACTCTTTCTCCTGACCTTCAGGGTTGGCTTTGGACTCAGGAAGACACGGGCTCAGATGCCACTTTAGGCAAGAGCCAGTTGGGTGATCCTGGTTATATCACTTAATCTCTTCACCTCAGCTCCCTCATCCATAAATGGGGAGACTGGTCTCAATGACCTCGAATGTCCCTTCCAGCTCAGAGATCACGATCACTCGAGCCTCACAACAGCCTAGGGAGGTATTAGTGACGTTTCACAAAGAAGGAAACGTAAGTGACTTGCCCGGGGTCACACGGCTTTTAGGTGGAATCTGCAGGAACCAGTCCTCCTCCTCTCATGGCGGCCGCAGCCCTGGCTCTTCTCACACCAGGCATATACTAAGTGCTTGGTAAATATTGAAGCCGCTGATTGAAACTGTAATTAATCTTTACATTTCCCCCAACACCCAGCAGAGCACTCCGAACACAACAGGCACTTAATTATCACTGAGGCTGCAGATTTAAACCATATGCCATAGATGCTCTCCCAGGAGGAGCACAAGAACAAAGCCAGGCTGTAAAGGACTGGCTTATCTTACTGGACAGCTCCCTAACTTGGAACCTAAGAGCCAGATTCCAGTCCCGACTCACAGGCTCCCAAGCTCTCTAACCCTGGGGGAGTCCTTAAATTTCTCTCAGCATCAATTCTCTCACCTGCAAAATGGTGATCACAAGGGCTCCTTCCTCACAGGGCTGTTGAGGATCAAGTGAAATAGAATACGTAGAGTGCTCTGCAAACACAAAATTCCTGTAAATTCTAGCTGTTAGCATCCTCATCTTCTTCAGGCTCCTCAGCTACCACTTCTGTTTGCCATGATGTCTCCAAGGAACAAAGCTAGAAAAGGGGCTAATGGAGAAGAGAACTTGTCTACTTTGGGGCTGAAAACTCCAACTGGCCTGAGGGAAATAAGCTAGGATACATTGCAGGTGTAAAGTGACAGCCAGGAAGGGCCAGTCACCTCTAAAGGAAGGGTAAAGCCTCTGTTCAAAGGCTGGCCCCCAGCACTGACTAGCTGGGGTGCCCGGACAGGTCACCATCTCTCTGAACCACAAGTGGAAACAAGAATAATCCTGCCTGCCTCCCAGGTTGGCTGTGCAGCAATCTAGACCAGAGGGGTCAGCCAGCCTACAACACTCCCAATAAAGCTGGAACCAGATTAAAATGTAATTGGAAGAGATTTTACAAAATAGATAAAAATACAATAGACAATAGATAATGTTACCATATGGTTTTCTAAGTCAGTATGCCCCGCCGGGGGTCCTCTGCAGTTTAGTGGCCAATGTAACTAATCCCTTTGCCAACCTGAAAGTGCTATGTAACTGTGGGCATATCTCATTACTCAGTCGTCATCATCATTATGGCAGGAGAGTGACGGAAGGAAGAGAAAGTCAGAGGGAGAATGAAAGCAGAGCTGGACAGGATGGAGATCAGCGGGAAGGAAGCAAGGGCTGCTGGAAGGGGCCCGAAAGGCCAACCCCCTCATTTTAATACAGGAAAAGACTGAGGCACAGAGAGATAACTTGCCCAAAGCCACAGAGCTGGTAAGTATCCGAGGCAGGATTTCTGACTCAAAGTCCTGTGGCCATGTTGCCTCTGCACCCAACCTCCGTATTTAACACATGAGGAAACTAAGGCACAGAGAAAAGTGATTTACTGAGCTCACACAACAGGTAGGGAGCAAAACTGGAAATCAAGTTCACATCCTTCAGCACCAAGGCCAATGTTCTTTCTACTGCCCGGTGGCAGCTGCCCCTAAACAAATAACGGCTTGTTGAATATGAATGCGCAAGGAATAGCCTGCCTATGCTTACTGTTGTGTTCCGCATTGATGGCCCAGGCCACCCTGGGCCAGCTCAGAGATCCTGGATCTGCAGCTTGGCAAATAGGCTTGGCCCCTGTGCCCTGGGGCCCTGCTATCGGGTGAGTGCAGGCATGGTCTAAAGCCTTGCTTGACCTTTAAGGTGGGGGGAGGGGTAGATGACTCAGGCAAGAGAAATTGGTCGGTGGCCTTTCACTCTATCCCTCCCAAGCCTTTTCTTCCTCTCCCTCCCTCTCCTTGAAGTCATCTTTTTTCTCTGTCTCCACTGACTTTTTAAATTGCTAGGTCTTTTAAAATAAAGCATTTTCCCTTATTCCTCAGTTTAAAAGAAAGTAATGAATCTCATGAAAAAATAATCTAATTAAAGTAAAGGGCTTTACACTCACAGTTAGTATCTCTCCCCTTTCTGGGGGCGTGGGGAGGCACTAGGCTACCCGGCCCCTCTGGGTCTCCAATCAAGGGGTGTGGTTGATAAAAATGGAGCTAATGGAAAGGACCCTGGCAGAGGTCTGCCACGACAGAGAGTCCAAGTGGTGACGTGGGGGACATGGCCCTCCTCAGAGTGGAGGTTTGACAACAAGAAGTGCTGGCTCAAAGATGGTGCTTTGATACCCACAAAGCCCTTTCCACAGGTGGTTTCCTAACAAGCCTGTAGACTAGCATCATCCCCATTTCACAGACGAGGAAACTGAGAATCAAGAAATGGCCCGTGATGAGCCTACTAATCAGGGCCTGGGATGCCAAGCCCATTCTTCCTGAAGTCCTCGTCTAGAGCTCTTTCTCTGGCACCAGCCGCTTCTCTAAGACTGGCATATGAAGGTGAAATAAAAATGGAGGCAGAGAGAACATTTAGGTGCCCACTGTGAGAATATGAACATGGAGATGGTGAAGGGGTGAGGATGTAGCCTTGGGAGATGGCAAGGACAGGCACAGACACCAGAAGGACTTACTGCACAGCATTCTTGTGAGTGTATGAAATAACGGATACAATGGCTTCGTAAACTGTCTGGAAGGTGCTACCTACGGATCAGCTCCACCACCGGTTATGATAAACGGAATTCTCATTGTGTGAATATGTCCTTGGGATTACTGTGGCTGATACTGTCTACGGGCTGAAACGAGACAAATTTTGCAGTATCGATGTAAAGAAAGATTTGTGGAAGGGGAGAGATGTGCCTACAGCTCGAAGCTCAGTATGAACTTCCAAACTGACATGGTAGCCAGGAAAGCCCATGGGATCGTGGGCTGCCTCATCAAGAAAAGCAGCCCCTGGGCTTCCTCATGTGTAAGCAATAAAGGAGAGTCAATCAGGTAGTGAGAATGAGAGTCAGTCGAGAAACAGTTAAGTGCCTACTGTGTGCTAGGCACTGTGTTCAGTGCTGGACAGTCCCCGGGTTACAATGGAACCAAAGAGATATTAAAAAAAAAAGGAAAGAGGTCTCCAGCAGTTTGGGTAGATTGACTACAGAGGGTGGAGGGAAAGTGAGAATCACCAGAGGTTGGTGAGAAGGCAAGAAGAGTCAGCCAGTAAAGAGAAGAAACCACAGCTTCATCCACCCTGCTAGTAACCTGGGCAGTGCCCCAGGTCCAGAAAAGGGTAGGAGGCAAAATTCTCCTTTCCTTTTTCTTCTTAACCACTCCCTTGGGCTTCTTTTCTTGCTCCAGGA
Source organism: Trichosurus vulpecula (assembly GCF_011100635.1). Lineage (NCBI taxonomy): Eukaryota > Metazoa > Chordata > Mammalia > Diprotodontia > Phalangeridae > Trichosurus > Trichosurus vulpecula. The sequence goes on along the minus strand of NC_050581.1, from coordinate 202,571,554 downwards.
ATTCTTTTTAGGAAAGAGAATACTGTTTTCAGCTAGCCAGGCTCTGCAGAGGCTTCCTGAATGCCCATGACCAGTTCTCATCTCTCTCTGAGCTCCAGTCTCACATCTCCCCCAGTCTGCTGGACAGTGGCATCTGGGCACTGCATAGGTGTCTCAAACCTCTGTGTCCAAAACATAACTCACTCACTTTTCCCCTGAACCCATAACCCTCCTGACTTCCCTTTTTCTGGCAAGGGCATCACCACCATCGTTCCAGGCTTCCAGGTTCATAGCCTTAAAGTCTCCTTCCCATCTTCATTCTCCCTCATCCCCAATAGACAATCCCTTGCCAAATCGTGTTGATTCTCACATCTCAAGCATCTGTCTCCTTCTCTCTACTTACTTGGCCATCACTCTAGAACAGAAAGAAGGTTCATGACCAGGGACAGAAGCAAGCCTGGACTAATGTAACAGGCTCCTAATTCACCTCCCCACTTCCAGTTTCCCTCTCTCTATCCATCCTCCACACAGCTGCCAAAGAAACTTTCCTAAAGCACAGACCCAACCATGTCACTCACCTTTTCAGAAAGCCTCCCTGGCTCCCTTTTCCTCCAGGATAAAAATGTTCTTTTTGGTCTTTACAGCCTGACTTCAACCTATCTTTCCTAAATAATCCCTCCCACTAATTCCCCCTGGATCGGAGATATACCAGTTAACTGGCAGATTACCTATACCAGACACTCCTGCCTATGTGTACCATGTCTGTCAGTCAGTAAAAATTTATTAAGCACCTACTATGTATTAACACACCAGGTGCCGAGGATACAAAGACAAATGAACCAGTTTCTGCCTGCCAGGAGCTGATGTTTCCAACCTACTGACCAAATAAAGAACATCTATTAAGTGCCTGCAGCATGTCCAACAAATCCTCTCAGTGCTAGATGCTAAGGATGCAAAATCCAAAGGAACACAGCCTCAAGGAGCTTATATCCCCCCAAAGAGGGTTGTGGAGGAGGGGGGAACAGGGATAAAACTAACTAAGCACAGGAGGAAGGTATCCAGCCTACCTGATGAATGAAGGCTGGATAGTACGGGAGAGTGGGAGGGAACCTGGAGATAGGGAGGTGAGGACAAGGGCCATCTCAACAGATCAGAGCAGAGGAGAAGCTCCATGAAGCAGCAGAGAATGTGGCTTAATTACCCAGAAAGTTTATCATGATTTTAGATGCTCTGGTTCAAGTGGCCAAGATCTAGCAGGGCCACTTCTCTAACTGGAGAGAGACAGAGGAATTTCTTAAGGGTTTGGGGATGTGATGACCATCGTGAAACAAGTGGCCGACCTCCTGATGGCCATGATGTGCACTCAGGGAGCCCAAGGAGGCCAAGGAGCCCAAGGAGGCGTGGGGTTTTGGCTGTGGCCAACACAGAAACCTGTTTGACTTGACTATGTTACAAGGGTTTCGGTTTTCTTTCTTTTGGGGGTGGGGAATGGAGACAGACAATAGACTTTTATTCATTTCTAAAACACTAAGTGAAGTGTGACGTGCCCACAAACTTCCATACCCCTGTAATGGGAAATGTTAAGTCTTTTGGAAGCAGTCAGGCCCCACCATGCGAAGTCAGAACCCTGGAAGGCATCTCCATGACCTCCCATGATCCTGGGATGTCACAGAGGAGCTTGGAGGAAGCCCTGCTTGCAGTAGGACACTCTGTACCAGAGCCAGAATGCTCCCTCAATATCCAACAAGTGCTGATCAACTCTGCCTGAAGACCTCCTGTGAACTCATTACCTCATCTAGAAATGCACCTAGCATTTATATAGTGCTTTGAGCAGCTAGGTGGTGCAGTGGACAGAGCACTGGGCTTGGAGTTAGGAAGGCCTGAGTTCAAATCCAGCCTCAGACACTTCCTAGCTGGGTGACCCTGAACAAGTCACTTCATCCTGTTCTGCCCCAGTTTCTTCATCTGTAAAAAGAGCTGGAGAAGGAAATGCAAACCAGTCCAGTAGCTTTGCCCAGAAAACTCTGAATGGCATCACAATGGGTTGCTAGACTCAGAGTCAGAAGATTCGGGTTCCAATCTCTGCCTCTGCTGGCTCAGACAGATCACTCTGAGACACAGTTTATTCATCTTTTAAGATAGTGCTTTGTAAAGAATGGTAAAGAAATATATGTTTATAGATCAATACAGATATATAAATTATCTCATTTAAAAGCAAGAGGGTTCAATTAAATCATCTTGACCTCATCACTGCATCCATATCACAGGACTCTGCAACCTAAGTCCCGAAGCTTCCAGCTGCCGTGTAGGGGCCACCCACAGAGAGCCCCCCCTCCATGCCTCCCACTCTTGTTAACTGAGGCAAACTGCCTCCTCCTCCAAGTGCCCCGGGTGAGGCAGCCTGGCAGGCCTCAGGGCCAGGGAAACCAAGCCTCTCCGGAGGATTCATCAGAAAAAGGGCATCTGCTAAGCTGTCCTGGTGGGCTTCACTGTCTCTGAGAGAGCAGCAGACCTTAAAGGCCCACAGCTGGGTCAGCTTTTCTTGTTTTCACACCCTCACCACTACTGCTGTTGGTATCCTTGTGTCGTCACTATTGTGATCATCTCTGCTGCTCAGAAATTTGGGATCATCTCAGTATTGCCCTGTTTTTGGTACTCAGGGGTCTGTGGGGTGGCTCCTGCGCCTCTGCCCCCTCCACCTGAATGAGGGAATCCCCCAAAGGTTCTCAGAGTGGGAGCCGGAAGAGGCCTTCATGATGCTGGGGCAGGTAGCCAGGAATAGCCAGAGGCAGAATTTACACCCGGTTCCTGCCCCACTGACTCAGGACAGACAGTGTCCCAGAGCCAGGTCTCAGGGCAAGGGCTGCTCCCCTCCTCTATCTATCTCAGTTGTACTCGAGTCAAAGCCCGGACGCAGCCCAAAGTCGGCAGATGGGAGCTCCAGGCCAAGCATCCTCCACCCGTGGGAAGGACGAGGGAGAGGAAGGGAGCGGTGGCTTCCTTTGGCTAACAAACCCCTGCTGGGCAGGAAAAGTCTCTTTACTTAAGCCTTTGCTAGGAATCAGAGGACAAAGGGGACCTCCCGGAACCCTCTGCCAAGAGCCACGGTGTAAACCTGTTCAAATATGCCTCCCACCCAACGCGCCCCAGGGGTTCAGAGCATCATTGCTGTTCCTCAGGCCCAGGATAAGGGGTACCCACCCACTGGAGGTTAAAGCCCCCACAATAGGCCCCTGGGGGGGGCAGGTCTGTAGCCCCAGAGGTCCCTCTCCAAGTTCTTTTACTCAGACTGAGGCAGGTTTGAATACAGTAGGGAAAGTGTGGGCCTTACTCTAGGTTCGAATCTTTCCTCACACAACTGCTAGCTGTGTAATCCAGTGTGCTAAGAGCCTCAGTTTCCCCTTTTGTAGAATGAGAGTTGGCCTAAAGGATCCCTAAGCTCCCTTCCAAAGTGTGATGATTCATGAGGCAGCTAGATGGTGCAGTGAGTGGAGCACCGGCCCTGGAGTCAGGAGGACCCGAGTTCAAATCCAACCTCAGACACTTGATACATGTACTAGCTGTGTGACCTTGGGCAAGTCACTTAACCCCTGCCAAAAAAAAATTAACCAAAATGTGATTTTGTAGTTACATAGTTTCTCCTAAAAATCACAAGGGCATTGTAAATATTGGCCCTGGCGCTACAGGGAAAGTCCAGTCGAGTCACCACTGGGTCATTTCATAGGTAGACAAAGACATTTACTAATTGGGCCCCACAGGGCAGAATGAGAGAGCGACGCATCCTCATGCCCTGGTCTGCCTGGTCTTGTGAGTTCACCTCCGGCTAAACACGGTCAAGTCCAGAGCCAGCTAGGAGGGGAATCTCTCTGAGAGTGGCCCCCACCCCCAGGGGGGAATGCTCCGTTTGGGGCCCTCCCTCTCTCCCCCTCCATTCTCCATTAGTGGAGATGATTCCCAGATCCCTCTGTCCAGCCCCGTCTCTCTTCCAAGTTCCAGACTCTCAAGCTGACATGACCAGAACGGAGCTCTGCTTCCCCTTTCGAACTTCCCCTGGAAGGTACCACTTCCTCCCCTTCACCACTTTATCTCTTCCACATCTAATCAGCTTGAGTCCTCTGGAGTCTCTGCCTCAGAGTCTAGCTCCTCCCCTTATCACAACCCCCCCCCACCCCCTGCCCAAGTCTCAGACCCTCATCACCAGCTTTGAAGACCCCAGATCAGCCTCACTCCCAGCGGGCTCTCTCTCACACCACCTGTTGAGGCTGAAAGGTGAGAAAGCTGTGGGGTGGACCACCCTTTGGACAACCAGAAGCAGCAATGGAATGGGTGGGGGCACATTCTGGGCTTTTGGTGTTTCTATTTCTGGAAGCCTCCAAATGTGTTGGGAGCAGGCTGGTCTGGAGGCTCAAGGACAGTCCCAGACCAATCCAAAAGTCTGTGAAACCAATGGGGATCAGCGCCATGGAGTCTGTGGATTCCAGGTGACACAGAACTAGCTGGGGACTCCTTGGGCCAGCCTCAGAGGGAGGACTCCCTTATTCCAGGAATGTAGAGCACTGGCCCAGGATTGCTGGGGATGCTGGGAAGTATACCCTCTGGGGCAAGGCGTCCTTAGGTTTGGTCCTGCCTGACCGGGGGCCCTGCTAACCGACCTGAGCTGGTCTGTCCCTCTGGGGGCTGGCAGATATCTGAGGCGATGCCTTAATGACTCCCCCCCACCTCATGTCTGGAATGCTCCCCTTCCTTCCCTCCACCTCCTACCCAGGGCTACTGGGCTACTGTGTGGGAGGCCAGAGGACTCTATGTGCTAAGCTGCCCGGTCCGCCGCCCCACCCCCACCGCCTGCCTCCCCCCCCCCCCCCCCCCCCCCCGGCAAAGGACTCTGCATTTACTTATCTACATGCTTTCCCTGAGTAGAATGTAAGCTCCTGGAGGGCAGGGGCTGTTTCATTTCTGATTCTGTATCTTTCGCTGCTGTTCAGTCTTTTCAGTCATGTCTGATTCTTTGAGACCTCACTTAGGGTTTTCTTGGCAGAGTTACTGGAAAGCTTTGCCATTTTCTTCTCCAGCTCTTTTTACAGATGAGGAAACTGAGGCAAACAGGGTAAAGGGACTTGCCCAGGGTCACCCAGCTAGTAAGTGCCTGAGGCTGGATTTGAACTCAGGTCCTCCTGACTCCAGGCTGGGTGGGTGCTCTGTTGGCTGCAACACCACTTTACACCTAATATAAGGCCCGGCCCACTGGAAGCACTCAACTGAACACCTATGTTTATTCTGGATTGAACGTAATTCTAAGAACCGGCAGCTGATTGATGCCCATTGCCAGGGTCTTCACGGAGAGCCCTCCGCTCTGACAGGTGCTCCACGGCCACCCCAGCACGGCTCATGGTGCAGCTGATCAGGAGCTTCAAAGGATGTCTCCATTAGAGAACCTGCTGACTTCGTTTCACCTCCCCAAGCTGTGCTCAGTTCATCCATAATTCACTCTGCGCAGGCTCCACGAGCCTCAGCTGGATTCGCTCTGCCCTCCCTCCTCTGCCCTTCCTGCCTCCCCACCCCCAGCCCCTGTGGGTGACCCCACGCTCATGACACACATCAGGGGATTGCAAACTTGACCACAGATGCGGTCCCACATCTCTTACTTATTACACACAGACAGCTCTTTGCCTCCATAATTGATGTCTCTAGACTATAACTATACATTATCTTTCCTAGCAACGATCAAGGTTTCAACTGAAAATTGAAACCTGATAAGTGTCTTGGCTCAGGGCTGCTGAAACCATTTATCCAAACATCCAAACCCTGAGCCAAACCAGCAGTGTTTAAAAAGAAAGAAAGAAACACAGCACGCACAGCAAACATGGAATTGAAGGGGCCTCAAGTTCATTCAGGAAAGGGAGGTTCTTTGGATCAAATATGGCACATCTCACTCACCTTCCCTTTCTTCAACCCCTCCCCACAAAGAACCCAAAGCCTGAGGCTTCCCCTCTACCAGCCTTTGCTTGAAGACCTCCAATGACGGGCAACTCACTACGTCTCGAAGTAGCCCACGCCACTTTGGGGCAGCCCTGGTGGACAATTGGAATCCTTCCCTAGTGTCCAACCTCCCGTCGCTCCTGATCCTTAATCCTGGCTCCACACAGCACAAGGCCAATTCCCCTCCCAGGAGATACTTTTAAATACTTGAAAATGGCTATTGTGCCCACTCCCAGCTTCCACCTAAGCCCCCACTCTATCCTCCAGGCTCTCTATCTCCCTTGTTCCTTCAAGCAGCCCTCACAAGACATGGACTAAAGAACCTCACCCTCCTCTGGGAGCCCTCCAGCTTGGCAAGGTCCTCCTTAACCCTCTGAGCCCAGAACTGAACACAAAACTTTGGGTATGGTCTGACCAGGGTCGAGCATGATGGGTAATACCCCTTCCCTAATGCAGCTAAGAGACTCTTCTGTCTCTTGACTGCCCTGCCCTTCTGTTAACTCAGAGAAAGCTATCCACTAAGAGCCCCAGGTTGTTTTCAGACAAATTGCTCCACCTTGTTAAGGTTGTTTTTTGAACCCTAGTCTAGCGTATAATGACTTCCCATTTGTGTCTAAAACGTCACCTTCTGTGATTCAAGCCAATGTTATGATAGGGGTCGAGCTTACAATTCTTTTCAGATGCCAGGGCTAAGACTATGGTGTTTGAGGTTGTTCTGTGATAACACCATCGGTACATGTGAAGAGTATCTGTCCTATCACCTTTCCATGGGCCAGGCCTTTGCACTAATCGTCTTCCTCTGGGTTAATGAATTCCTCACATCACCTCACTTTGATGGTCCAAAGGGCAATGGAGACCTCACCAGCACAGAAAACATCAGTCTGGGGCACACTGGCTTAATGCTGAGAAAGCAAGTGAAGGTGGAGGTGGAATAGGAAAAAAAAAATAAAATAAAAAAGTAAAAATCCTTAAAATGGGCTAAAACCCCATGTAGACATAAAACTAAAATGCCACGTACACGTCGCCTTTTTAAATTCTAATCTGGTTGGTTGTTGTCCTTTGATCCTGAAGAGGACCAAAATGACTTGTCAGGATTCACTGTGTCAACTGTGACTGGTCAGGCCAATAGCAGCTCGGAATGCTCTACCACAGGTCGGGCACAAACAGTCTGTGTGAACATTGGGGTGGATACCCCAGACTCGCATCCTGCCTTTCCTTTGAGCTGGGCACACAGCGCAGAGGGGGAAAGCCAGGGATCATAGAGTCTGAATCTGGCTTCTCACCCCAGCCTTGCCACTTACCCCTCATGACCTCGGGGAGCCCCTTCACCTCAACGGGCCTGCCTCAGTTTCTTCAGCTGTAAAAATAAAAAGGGGGGGGTTGGACCAGATAGATGGCCTCTGGGTTCCTTCCAACCTCCAGGAAGAGGAAGAATCCATGAAGTCTTGAGTTTCCAAGTGTGGTTATCAGCAGCTTTCTTAGCCGTTCCCACAATACGCTCTCTGTAAAACCACTTTCCTAACCGGAGGATGGCCTTTGCCACTCGAGGTCAGGGAAAGTTAAAATCATTTGACACGGTCCTTTGGCGAGTGAGGGAAAGCAGAGTTCCAAGGTCAGCGCCGCCAGCACCCTCGGCACTCGGGGGATTAGGTCTGGCCAGGGGACTGGAAGGGGGCAGGGCCGTCGGATCCAGCTCCGGCTAGTTTTCCTAAAGGACGGGGCTCTGGGGCTGAGATGAATTCTAGGGCCTGTCCCTGTCGCCTTGGCAAGGCATTTCCCCATACAAAGAGCAGGTGAGGCTGGTTCCTCCTTTTCGGTCAAACAGCCTGAGTGCCCCGCACTACCCAGCGCTACTCCCTGAGCTGATGGCTTGAAAGCTCAGCCGCACACGGGAACTCACCTCTCCTCCTGCCAGGAAAGCAGTTCTCCATAAATGGTCTCCTGGAGGCCCTTCAGATGCGTGAGAAACGTCCTCCGGCCTTCCCCAGGTCTTCTCGTCCAGGCTACGCTCTGGTCCTCAGCCCCCTCACTCATTCTAGTCCCCACCCCCCTGCCTTTCATATATGCTCCTGGGGGTGGGGAGGAGGGAAAGGGGGGGCAGTGCCTACCACGTGCTTTACGAATACGCTCTCATTTAATCCCTGGGCATTTGAAAGTTCCTTGGGCAGCCGAGGCTATGCCTGGGAGTCGGGTCTTCTGCTTCCCATCCTCCCTCCAGGCCCTCAGGGGCCCTCGGCCTTGCGCTTACCACATCATTTGTAACGCAGCATCATTACCAAGTGTGGAGAGGAGGAAAACGATAAGGGACTGAAGGCACCCTGGGGAGGTGGTTGAAACTGGTCAAGGAAAGAAGTCGGGGAAAATCCCAGGATTTAACCGATCCCGGCTATCCCTATTTGCCGGTTAGCAGGATTGGGCAAAGCCTGGAGGAGCACCCTACTGCAGGGATGGGAGGACATTAAACCGTGGGACCCAGGCGCTAGAAGGCTCAGCTACCATGAGAGGCCCTCCTTTTATTGATAAGGAAATCGAAGCTAATGGTTCTTCCTCCTCCCCAGCTCCCTTCCAGACTCAGCTCAAATGGCCGCCTCTCCTAATCTCCCCCAAGTTACTTTGTCTTCAGTGATCTGAGGGCACATACTCTCCTCCTCACGGAAGGTAAGGACCCTGGATCTTGGCTTTGTGCGGCCAAATCCCACTTCACTGTCTCACTGAAGGCCCTCTTTAGTTCTGCCCTCTTTGGGCCAGGAAGATCAAACCTCTACAAGGCAGCCCATCTACTACTTAAAGACAGGTGTCAGGTTCCAACAAGTGCCCTCTTTACCAGGATATTGCCATTCCTTCAGCCAGTCCTCATGGGGTATGCTGTCCATTCCCCTCACTGGGTCCCCTTGTCTAGACATGCTATGGGTTACCAATGTCCTTCCTTCCTAAAAGGTGACAACTGAACACAATTATGCTACTTTGTGATCAGATATAAGGATACAGTCAAACTTTTAGTGGATTCTGTCAAGAGCACTTGCCTGGAGACTGAGTCTCTCTCTCTCTCTCTCTCTCTCTCTCTCTCTCTCTCTCTCTCTCTCTCTCCCCCTCTTCCTTGCTTTGGTGCCAACTTCACATCTGATACCTAGGCCATCTATGTCCTCATCCATGCCATTGGTAAAAAAACAAAATATGCTGGATGTCAGTGGGGCAGGCATAGACCTCTGGGAGATGCCTGCCCCCCCTCCCACTGTAGCCAGGAGGTTCAGGAGGACACTGACCCAAGCTCATCACCCAGGCATCAAGGAAACAAACCCAGCAAAAGACAGTCATCACTTCCTACATTCCAAAGAGGAGAAAGAGGGATTTCAAGACATCCTGACAGGAGATTCGGGAGGCCTGTGACTTTTATCTTCTCTATGCCCTTGGATTAGGGGAAGAATGTTAATTAGCCTCTCCTCTACAATGCACCAGTTAACTCATGTAATTAATTTGTATCTGGCTTTTCCTTCATCTGCCGAAAGTCTGAATTGACAAACAGGAAGAGCCAAAGGCCTGCTTCGCCTTCCTCATGGTGCAGGTGATCTTTCACTTGACTGCTCATTAAATAGTTATTGTTTTGAGATAAAATCTAACAATGAAAATTCCTTCCAAGGTACCTGGCTGTCACATGTGTGCTGGGCAGGGATTTTCGATGGATTCTCCCATCTCTGGACCTAACATCGGCAGGAGAGTGTGAAACGGCACAACAGCACAATGGCACCCATGCCTTGCATGAGGCTGAATGCCATGGGCCTGCCTTCCTTTGTTTCTGGAGCCATCGCCTGTTCATATCTGAGGGCAGACAGAAGCCCCTCCTAAAATCCAGGTGTGATGGAATGGTTTGGAGGAATCAACCTTAAAAAGCACCTTCTTTTTCACCAACTAACCTGAGCCAACATCATCTCTGTCCTTACTGGGTGTGCTAACAGCCCAACGCCTGAAGGAATCCTCATGGGACCTGTTCCACAAAGTCCTTGACCATCCACCATCTCTTCATCTTGTAGGAGTTTAAGGAGAAGGCCTTTGTGCCTTTTGTTTTACACTCAAGCAAAGGAAAGCCCAGACAAGCTCAGATTTGCCCCAGGTTGTGTTGTGGGATGAACTTTGGGGCTTCCTAAATCCAGGCTAAGCTACTGCTTCCCTCTTTAATGGGCCATGGAGGTGCAAAGGAAAATCTCAAGTCATGGGACAAGAAACCACCCAGGGCCTCCAGGAAGCTGAGTACTTACCATTCCGTCGGGTCCATCATCACATGCAGGATGAGATTAATCTTTCTAATACTCTGCTTCAATTATAGAATCAGAGAATACCCAAAGTGGCATTCTTGTTGGTTATTTTCTAGTCCAACCCATTCCTGAGCAAGAATCCTCAACAAGTAGTCATCCCGCCTCCGTTGGAATACTTCTACCTCCCAACACAATACACTACCTCCCAACACTGACCATCCCACTTTGGTGTGGCTCTAAATATTAAGACATCTTTCCTGATGTCAAATCTCAACCAGCTCTTATGCCATGGATGGAAGTTACTATGGGTCAGACTTCATCTCACAGTAAGGAAAACCTTCCTCTCAGTTACTGGAGTCGAAAAGGAGAATGGCCTTCCTGGGAAATGGCAGGTTTCCCATCCTTGAGGACCAGAATGGCCCCCTAGACGAATATTGTCGATGGGATCCTGGCCAGAGAAGAGTTGGACCAGATGAAACCTGAGGTGACTTTCAACTCAAAAATTCTGGAATTCCTGTGAATGTCTGTCAGCCTCTAAAAGGCAATGCTGAAGAACATTTGACTTTTATTGGCACCGTTGTTTTCCTCACTCTTCTCATGGGCAGTTAGCCAGTCCTTCTTCCCCAAGAGGACACACATTCTGTCACTTGCACCATGCTGGATCAGGTGATGAGCGCTCACCTCTGCCTTGCCCTGCCACGAGCAGGCCTTTGTGATATATCACCTCCTGCACAAACAGCCTCAGAAGGTATTGCTTATGCCCATTTTATAGAGAAAGCCACCAAGGGTCAGAAGGGAAGGGGCTCACAGCTCAGGAGAGAAGGAGGACTAGGCTCCCCTCTTGGGATGCTCTTTCTGCCAGACAAAAGGAGAGAGGAGCTTGCATGAGAGGGGATGCTCTACCTGGGGGCCCCCATCTTTTAGCTTCCGCAGGCAAGCGCACAAAGCAGATAAATCAGTGAGGATGGCCCTGGGCATGCTCAGGCACAAGATGCGAGGCCCATCTAAGTGATGGACTCCAAGCACTTGGAAGAATCTCCAAAAGGAAAGATGATGCCCAAATACTTCAAGAACTTCAGAAGGTGAAAAGCCGGCCACGATGGCCTTGCTGGGCCTCTTTTTCCCCTCACTAGTGCTTCGGTGCAGGAAAGCTCCTAGAGAATGAAAGGACGTTTTCTGAATCTGCCCCTCCCTGCCCAAGAAGCTACTGGCAGCTCTTTCATTGGCCTGGGAGGGGACACTCACCCTTGGAGAAGGGTACACAGTCCCAAAGGCTGCCACCACAAATCAGCAGAGACTAGAGGCATGGACTTGGGCTAGGGGGTGCCCGGAAATGGAAACTGGGGGCTTTCCTTGGCTGGCAGGTGTCCCACCAGGACTCTCCCTGTGACAGAGAGAGGGGCAGGGTTAAGGCAGAGTTAACTAGGAAAACCTAGGGGCCAGCGCTCAGGGCCCAGCTTCCAACCAGGTTTCAGAAGCCCTTCCCCCCTGCCAGCTGAAGAGAGCAATTCCTCCCCAAGAATATTGGCTAAATCCAAACCAGGGGAGGTCTCCCTCTCCTGCTTACTCAGCTGCTTTAACTTCCTCTTCAAGGCCCGTCCTTTGCAGGCAGATGCCCCTCCCCAGGCGCTTGCACCTTCTCCCTCTGCCTTTCCTCTTTCCAGGGATGTGGATACCGAAAGGGTCCCTAGACAGCTATTTAATTGACATTAACCCAAACCAAGGGGCCTTTCTTCATTCCCACAGCAGTGGGCACTTCTCTCCCCCAGCTCTCCCCAACCAAAAGATGGCTTTGTATGATCTTTGCATTTGTACTTTAGTGGCTATGGGCAGCCAAGCGCCACAGGGGATGGAGTGCTGGACCCCGAGTCAGGAAGACCCCTCTCTGGGTTCCAATGTGGCTTCAGACGCTAGCTGTGTGACCCTGGGCAAGTCACTTAATCCTGTTTGCCTCAGTTTCCTCATCTGTAAAATGAGCTGGAGAATAAAATGGGAAACTACTCCAATATTTCTACCAAGAAAAACCCCCAGTGGGGTCACAAAGAGTTGGACACAACCGAACAGCAGCACTTTAATGAGGACAAATTCTCTCTCCCCCTAGAATAGAAGGTCCTGGAGAGTGGGTTTTGGAGTGGGGGGTGGGTGGGGACTATTTCATTTTGGGTTTTTGTTTTGTCTTTGAATCTCCAGTGCTGAGAACAGAACCAGGCACACAGTAAAACCTTAATGTATGTTTGTTGGATTGAAATATGAGGGTGGGAGTGGGGGAAAAAGGGCAGGCATTTTTGTTTGAAGATGCAAAATATTTAGTAGTGCCTCTGGTGAAGCATCATTGTTCAGAATTCCTGGTGGCCAAGCCTCGCCACCCACTACACAAAGATTCCCTCTACACATTAATATTGTAAGCAGCACTGCAGGGCCAACATCTAAGGGAGGGAGGAGATGAAGGGGGAAAACATTTTTTTTAAAGAACTTAAGCATATTATTTGAAAGCAAAGCATGATTGCAAAAAAGGCTGATAATAGCTGGTGAATACAGAGTATGTTAGTTGTGGCTGTTGGCTAATTTCAAAATGTTGTATTTGTTTATTAAACAGATAAAAATGTATTGAGTGCCTGCACTTTCTGTTGGGCACTGTATAGGCCCAACTCCCCTCATTTTATAGGGGAGGAAACCTTCCCAATGCCTACTCCCTGGCTGGTCCTCTCTTCACTGTGACATACCTTACCGCTCCTCTAGGTAAGTAATAACTAACATCTATAAAGCACTTTAAGGTTTGCAAAGAGTTTACATATCCTCTCATTTGATCTTCATAACAACCCTGGCAGGGAGGTGCTATTATGAACTCCATTTGACAGTTGAGGAAACTGAGGCAAACAGAGGTTTAATTGACTGACTCAGGGTCACACAGCTAGTAAGTATCTGAGGCAGGATTTGAACTCAAGTCATCCTGACTCCGGGTCTAGCACTCTACCTGCTGTGCCAACTCGATATGGTTTTCCTTCATTTAGACTGGCCTCTCCACACTCCAAGTAGAATTACTGAGTTCTTATTGTATCTTCCTTCACATAGGACCCAAACATATAGTATTTTTCAGCTGAATGCTTCTCATACAGGCCACATTCATTTTAAATAAATTTATTCACAATAACATGACCAAAGGAAGGTTAGTCTTTTGATCAGCATTTCCTCCTGGTGGGTGTTCCTTCCACCTCTGCAGATCTAAAGCCCTCCAGAAACCCAGAAGGATTTGGACCAGGGGCTCCAAGAGGGCTCAGTACTAGAGGAATCCAAGGAATCAGAATCACACAGACAGATCAATAGATTTGGAAAAGTTTGATAAAAGGTAGCATCCATGTGTTACAACCACCACGACAACAAAAAAACCCAACACTACAGAGACCAGGAACTGAGGAACTTCTTATAGCCCCAACATAAAGCATCTTCCTAAACCCAGAGGCAACGTTTTATGCAAGTGAGAAATAGCCACATTCCCTAGAAAACAAGTGAAGTCAAGGGTGCTAGTTCTCACTTTCCCCAGGGAATTGAATCACGTGATTGTTTACCTAGAAAATCCATCAGGTTCAACAAAAAAAGGTAATTGACTTTGCAGAATGCAAGATAAGCCTCCAAAAGCCATTTGAATTCAGAGAGCCAGAAAACATTTTATATATACTGTATACAGAGATGAGACACTATTCCCATCAACAAAAATCATTAAATATCTGGGAATCAACTCACCTAGACATACATGCCCTACAAAAAGAGAATCATAAAGCCACATATACAGAAATAAAGGAAGATCTAAATAATTGGAAGGAAAGTTAATTATTAAGCCTCACTAATAATCAGAGAAATGAAAATTAAAACAATCTCACATGCCATGCCATAGCTGTCAAATGGGCCAAAATAACTCACATAACAAAACTCCTTGGTGGAGAAACATGTTCATCTTTATTGCTGGCCAAGTCGAACCCAGGCATCAAACATGGGATTCGGAGAAGGAATCATAACCCTTGACCCAAATACTAGGAATGTGCCCTAAGATATATAGCAAAGAACAGAAAAGTCTATCCAAAAATAGAAAGCGCAACATTATCATTGCCAAGCACTCGGAAACATCCTAAACGTTCACTGATCGCTCAATGGATGAAGAAACTCTGCTATGGCACAGATTCCATATTGAACGGGATTTTGAGAGTTCATCATTACGTTGTCCATTTATACCTTGGGCTTCTCATTCTTAGCCTATGATCATACACAGAGGCTTCAGGAAAAATAGAAAAAGTCTTCTTTCTTCTCCCCATTTGCGGTTTTCTTGGCAGAGATATGGGAGTAGTTGGCCATTTCCTTCTCCAGTTCATTTTACAGATGAGGAAACTGAGGCAGAGTTAAGTGACTTGCCCAGGGTCATGCAGCTAGCAAGTTTCTGAGGCCAGATCTGAACTTAGGAAGATGAATCTTTCTGACTCAAGGCCTGGTGCCATCTACTGTGCCTCATAGCTGGCTGGGAAAAGTCTGCAAGGAAGTTTTTATTCTGTCTTCTAAAAGCTAATCCAGTCTAATCCAACAAGCACCTACTAAGCACCTGAGGGCCCTCTCCACTCGTCCTGATCTACATCTGGCCACTGGACCAGATGGCTCTGGAGGAGAAAGTGAGGCTGGTGACTTTGCACAGCCCTCCCTCACTTAATTCCAATCCATTTGCATGTCTTGGCATCACCTCCCTAATGATGTTGTGTGGGATACAAGAGTGTGAAAGCTTCCCTATGAATAACTTAGGCAAGGTGATACTCAAATAGTACAAATTTAGTTGGGATGTAGACCTCACTAGGCCTAAGTTTCGTTTTCCTGTAAATCATATGATTTCGGGGAAATCAGGTGGTCTGCCCCTCTCCCCCTCCCCTAGCCTACTCACAAACTGTCATCTTAACATTACAATTTCCCTATAAGGTAATTCTGTAGTTTCTGTGCTGGTATTGGGTAAACTTATTCTGGGTTAGATTGTGAGGCCACCCATCCCCGCAAATAGGGACAGGGGTCCAGCCTCTTAGAATTGTTTGTACAAGGTTATATATCCCCTTGCCTCTCTTCACTACCATCTCTGCCCTGGTAGTGGGATATGCCCAATTCTCGCGAGACTTGATCAAATAAAGCTTCTGTTTTGTTTCTACCTTGAGAAAGCTGAGTCACCTCTGTTTTTTTATTTGAGTCAGTGGTCTGTTGTCCCATACAATGTCATGGGCCCCTTAAAGGGCAAAAACAACAGCTAAGCACCTACTCTGTGCTCGCTCTTCTTCAGGCTCCAGACTCTGGACTTTTCCACCCAGCCCCTCCCCTCTCTCATTCCATCTTACTTTTTGTGTCATTTCTTCTCACTAGAAAATAACCTCCCTGAGGGCAGGAACTGTCTTTTTTTTTTTGTCTTTTATTTGTATTCTTAACACAAGGCCCAGCCTATAGTAAGTATTTAATAATTGCTACAGATGCTGGAATTTAATAGGTCAGTTTGGCTCAAACAGAGTACTTGGCCAGAGTGGAGTAATGTGTTATTGTGGTTGTTTGTCCTTCATCCTAGAAGAGGACCATGACATCAGGGAGGTGGTGCCAGGACATGCAGGTGAATTGGATTGAAGTGAGGGAGGGCTGTGCAAAGTCACCAGCCTCACTTTCTCCTCCAGAGACATCTGGGTCCAGTGGCCACATGCAGATCAGGATGCTGTGGGAGACCTGGACTCTTCAACTAAGGTCTTTAACAGGTCTCAGTTTGACTGAAGCAACACCCATTCAGTGATTAAGACTAGGTAAGAAAGGAGGCAAAGAATGGCCTCTTTTACCTAGTTAAAAAAAAAATCATTCTGGAGAGGAAGACAATCGCTATTTACATTCACTCTGAGCCAATCAGAGCCCAAACGATGACCAAGTGGGGTCTGGCCTAGGACCTATTGTTGGCCAATCAATGACTTGGGTTTAAGACATAGACCTCAGGAAAGAAATCTAGTTGGTAAAACTGAAGATATCGTGCAGAGGTTTCAGCCATCAAATTTTACTATTCCTTTGGGCAGAGCACCAGCAGGATTAGAAGGAAGGAAGGAAGGAAGGAAGGGATGAAGGGAGGAAGGGCTGTATTGCCCAAATGGTCATTTTCAATTAAGTTTCCAGTGGGGCAACTCCTACTAGTTATAGAGGGGAATTAGGCTTCAAAGGGGAATAGCCGCTTAAATGTGGCAGCCTCAAAAGCCAATCTCCAGTTTGTACTGTATTGGACCACAGAGTGCTGGGAAGCCCTAAGAGGTTACTGACCATGGTCAGTCCTGGGTTTTAGGAAAATGACTTTGGCAGTCCGGTGGAAGGCAGAACAGATGCTCCACACTGGGACTCTAGGGGGGCAGCATGTGAGTGGAGAGAAGGGGACCATGGGTGAAGGGAGGCCTAGTTTGGGGGGGAGGTCAGGGAAAGAAGTGAAATGAGCAGTTGCCCCGGTTGGACCACACATTCACTCGCTCCCAAGCTTGGGCTGACGTCCTACGCCAAACACTTCACTTAGAACATGGAAAAGTGACTTCAGAAGTGGGAGAAACAGAGCTCAACAGTGGGCTATAATTTCAGTTTTTTCTACTTCTGGGGGCCTGCAATTACTGAGGCAGCTGTGTGGCTGCACCACACACACACACACACACACACACACACATGCATGCACACATTCACACAAACACCCCCCTACACTCACACACACATACACACACACACCCTTACAGTGGCACTCATTCCCCACAGACTTGGTTCCACCCCACCCACCCCCCAGTCCACAAACCAACATATCTGAGCTTTTACTCTGCCCCACCCATGCCCAGAGTCACCCACTTTCCAGATAACTAGGGGTTTTACATTTTATTACAACGTATGGAAGACAGCATGGAATATAGAAATGGTACCCCAAAACAAAGAAAGTCTCTATGCAGGCAAAAACATTTTTCTACAACCCAAATCTCTCTCTGATGGTTTTGTTCCCCATGCCTATGCATTAGCTTTCTGTCTCTTCTGCAGTACAGAAAGACTCAGGAGAACCAAGGAATCAGAGAACCCCAGAATCCCAGAACTGGGAAGGACTCCAGGAGACTCAGAGCCTCACCCACATGTGAACAATGATCTCTACAACATACTCAGTGAGTGATCATCCAGTCTTCGCTTGAAAACCTCCAAGGAAGAGGAGCTACTTACCCCCTACCCCCCTCACCTCACCCCACCCCACCCGAGTAGTTCAGCCCATTCCATTTCTGGGTGGCCCCCATTGTCAGGAAGTTTTTTCTTGACCTCAAGCCTAAATTTGCAACTCAGCTCATTCGTTCTGGCCTGGCCCTTTAGGGCCAAACAAGTGTGACAGCCCAGCCCTTCTGGTACTTGGAGACAGCTCACAAATCTTCCGGGAGTATTCTCTTCTCCAGACAAACATGCCCCAAACCCCAACTGATTCTGAGTCTGATTCTGCATGGACAGGCTCCTCGTCCTGATCACCCCCTCCCCACTCCTGGTAGACTGGACAGCCTCCAGCTAACTGGGGTTGGGCAGAGCCCATAGACAGGAGGGGGGAAATCTGGACCTCATGACATTGTATGTTCTGACATCGCTCATCCTAACATTGCTTACCCACCTGCCTCTCCTGCAGAGGTAATAGTAATGACTCACAAGTCACTTTCCTCCTAAGCGTTTCATATTCCAGCTTTACAGAACAGGAAACTGAGGCAGCTAGTGTAGGTCCCAAAGCCAACAAGAAGCAGAGACCCAGACTCGAGCCTCTCCTTCTAAGACCTCTCAAAGATGAGGCCTGAAGCCCAAACTGGGGCTAAAGAAGAGGCTTAGAAAAAAGGAGAGGCTGGGAGCAGTATAATAGCTGTAGCATGGAATCGAATGCCCAGGTTAAGGAGTTGTAATGAAACACAAAGGAGCCGTGACTATTGGGACAACCTGTGTGAAAGGCAAAGAAAGAAAAAAGGAGAGGAGGGGTAGGAGGAGAAAGAGGGCATCCAATTAGGCCACCTGCCTCATTCCTGCTCCACCAGGCTTCAATTACCTGAAACCCCACTCCCTTTCACTAAGAAAGCAGGAGCCACAGAAAAACAGCAGCATTATATTGGCCACTGTGTTCTCCAATCACAAATGTGTTCAACCATATGGTCTCTCCCAAGACCTCTCATTTCCCATCACCAGGCATGTGCCTATTAGAACTGTACTCAGTCCAGTAGGTGGTCTCTCCCAAGACCTCTCATTTCCCATCACCGGGCATGTGCCCACACAGTCCAGAGGCCTGAATTCTGAGGTAGCATCTCCAGGTAGCATCAGGGTTGCAGTGAGGATCCAATGAGATTAGAGTGCTCAGCACAGTGCCTGGCACCTAGTAGGCACTGTATAAATGCTAGCAGCTATTATTGGCCTGAATAGATAAGCCAGTCATCCCCCATATAACAACAACCTTGCTCATATGATAGGGATCAGCCCCTGCCAGACATTTATGGAATGACTGCCGTGTCCAGAGCCGATTGTGCACCCCCCTTAATACCGCCTTGGTCTCAGCTCTGGCTGGTGCTTCCCGGTTCCCAGCGTGCTTTCCCGGTCCCTGCCTTTTGAGGTAAAGTACCCAGCAGCAGCAGGGTGCCCGGGCTCCACTGCCAGCTCCCTCGGCTCCCTGTGGGCAGCCTCCAGCCTGCGCCCTTCTCTCTTAGTGCCTGTCATTCTGGGGGCTTTGCCTTTCCCCTCCTTGGAGGTTCTAGGATAGCCAAGCTCGGTTGGCTAAAATGCTTATTTTAATTACATGTCCTCGCAAACTTGCTGCCAGCCACTGTGGTTACCCTTCTATCTGCAAGCCACTGCAAGTAATTAAAGCCAGCCCGGCTGGGAAGGGGAAGCCAACACCGGACCAATTCTCTAAATCGGAAAGTCAGAGATAAGCAAAACAAGGTCGAGAGCCCCCAAAGCCCACCCTGGAAATCAGGGAGGGGCGTGGGGGTGGGGGTGAAAATCTAGCTCAAGGCAGGGCTCCACTGGGCGGAAGGAGGCTCAGGGGAAGGGACTGGGGACTCAGAGAAGGCTCAGGAGAAACAGGAGAGGCATCTTCCAGTATGGGAAAGACTGTTGTCTGGAAAAGGAAGCTTGCCGGCTCTGCCTGGCCAGAAGGCAGAACCAGGAACATTTTGCAAAGAGGAGACTTTAGGCTGGATGTCAGGGAAAACTTTGGAAGGATGTGAATGATTCCAAAATGAAAGGAGTCAGGTGGACGTCCCTCTCATGGGTGGTCTTTGGGCAAAGGCTGGAAGACCACTTTGGGGGGATGGAAGCCTTAGGGATAGGGCCAGACAGTTGGGATTCCTTCCCCCAGAAAATCCTCCATTCCCTGAGACAAGAATTCACTGGGGTTTAATCCTAAGGTGAAAGGGCTGCCTGATTCCAGACAGGACAGGCCTCAAGCCTCTGCCTCTGCACACAGCAGCGACCCCATGAGCAGTTACTGAAGTGACAGGATCTCGGATTTTTGAGCTGTTAGAATTACACACAGCTCTAGGTCTGGTAGGGCCCTCGGAGGCCATCTGGTCAAAGGCCCTTCATTTCCAAAAGAGGATGATGATAGTCAGAGGAAGAACTTGTTGTAGGCCACACAGTCATTCAATGGCAGAGTCAGGACTTGAACTCAGGTCTTTTGACTGCAAATCCAGCCCTTCTCCGATCTGCCTCACCAGCCCCAAGGCTGCCATCTTTACAGACCCATTTTTACAGAAAGTCACATTTTGAAAGGGGCTATCCCAATCCACAGCAGGGTCCCAGAATTCACAGACAAATGTACTTATCTGCAAAGACTACAAAGACTAAAATCTGCCTCGCATATCTTTGAGGGATGATTTTTCAAATGCATGTAAAAGCTGTTCGGATTAATTAACAAGCATTTATTTATTATTGAAGTACCAGTTCCTGCATAAGCCTTAGAGGAAACAAGGGAACGTTTGGCCAATGGGCATTTCCTCAGTCTGTGGAGAATGATAATCCACTGAGCTCTCTTGGTGGGGGAAGGGAGGAAGTCTTCTGCAGATTTTTTTCTTTGATGTTCCAAAGGGGATACTCTTTATAAGGTCACCAACCACTGGTGGATAGAATGGAAACCAGAGATAAATAATTTACAAGGGGAAAGTGGCTCTGGCTTGGCCGGGGGAGGCTGGCTGACCCTCCTGGAAAGGGAAGCAGCCAGACATCAGCAATCTACTATGACACGTATAATTAGGATACTGAGAGTCAACACACATTGAGGAGTGTGCCATTATGTGCAACAGTAAGCAATGAGGGAGCTACAAAAATATAATTTCTCATTTTCAACAAACATTACTGATTCTAGTCTGAAAGGGGAAGCATTTGGCAAGGTTGGAGGAGCTCAAGCTAGAAAAAGGCCTTGAAGATTGTTTAGTCCAATTCTCTACTTTCTCAAATAAGGAAATTGAGACCCTGCGAAGCTTACATGACTGGCTGTAGATCTGAACCCAGAGCCTTTGACTTCCCATCCAGAGGTCATCCTGCTTCCACCGCTCCCAGCATGGCCCCATTAGTGGTAGAATGGTGGTGGGGAGAAAGCCAAGAAGAGCTGGTTTTTCCTCCCACCTTCACCACTGACCTTGTTCAAATTACAAGCCTCTGTCAAGATGACTGAAGGTGCCTTCTAATGTTGACACTCTAGAGGAACAAAGATGTAGAGCCAGAAGGGACCCTAGAGGACACCAGACCCAGCCTGGCCAATTTTACAGGCAAGGAAACTGAGGCAAGCAACTAGGAAGTGATTTGCAGAGGGTCACACGATGGAAGGTCTGAAGTGGGATTTGAACCCAAGTATGAAGGAACTTTACTTCTTGGGGAAGTGGAAGTATTCCAAAATATCTCCCAGTTTTTGGAGGCATCCTGACTTGGGGGGCATCAGGCCCACCCAACCTCTCACTCAGCTTTGGGCCAGGGGCCAGGGAGGTAGAGTTGGCTTTCAGTAAATGTATAAAGGTCAGGGCCTGTGGCTTTCACTCTGCTCAGATCTGCAGGAAGCCTGGGTCCTCACCACATTTCCCACATCCCACAGGATCCTTCCCCGCCTTTGCCCCTTCTCCAGTGTCCCTTTTGCCCTCCCTGATTTCCCCTTTGCTTCCTCACTTCTTAATTCTCTTCATTCTTCCTCTTTTCTTTTCTCTCCTCTTCCGTTCTTCCCCTCTCCATTTCTCACCCCAGAAATGGGAAGCAGAGAAAGGCAGTTAGAGCTGGTAGGTGACATGGGGTCAAGGAGCCCTGGCTGTTCTCCTAGGTTCTCAGAATGAAGCTGGACCTGGCCTTCAGGGCACTGCTTCAGGGAGCGTTTACATTTGGACTCAACCGATCCCTCCAATCACAAAGCCTCTGGCCTTTGGCCTCATCTAGCTTTTCCCTTTCTCTGGCCCGAGGGAACTCTGCCTGGGGGTGGGAGAGGTTGGGGAGGGGGAGTTCAAGTTTGCCCTCAGGACCTTCTCCAGAAGAGCCACACCCTCCACACTTCTCCTGCCCAGCTCTCACCACCTCAGGGGTGTTCAGCTAAAGAGTGAGGAGGCTAAACTAGGTTACCGAACAACAGGAATTCTAAAGGGAATCTCCCAGTCCCAGGCTCCAGGCTCGGTAGCCAAGATCAGAAGATAATGAGAGGACTTGGCCTCTGCTCCGAAACCCAAACCAGTCAGACACCAGGTGGGTGTGGTAGGGGTGGGAAAGCCAAGAAGGGCACTTTTGTTTTTCCAATTTGGGCCTGGGGTAGGGCCAGGGCCTGTGATTACATTAGTATAAGAAACGTTAGCATAGAAAATGCAATTTAGAGCTACCTACTCCTGGCACTGGGGAGCCCAAGCTCACTGGCTGGATGGCTGGCTGACTCACTCACTCTCTCTCTCTCTCTCTCTCTCTCTCTCTCTCCCCCCCCAACCCTCTCTCTCTCCCTCCTTTCTCTCTCTTTCTCTCCTCCGTCTCCCTCTCCCTCCCCCTCTCCTTCCCCTACTCTCTCTCTCTCTCTCTCCCTCTCCCCTTTCTCTCTCCTCTCCTCTCCTCTCCCTCTCTCTCCCTCTCCCTCTCTTTATCTCTCTCTCCCTCCCTCCCCCTTCTTCCTTCCTTCTCTTCACCCCCACAAAACCACAATGCCTCTTTTTTCTCAATTACTTTTAAAAAATAAGCATATTTTAATACCAGAAAATCACCTTCTCCCTGGTGTACAGACAGACACTCACTGTGTACTATGTCAGATTGCACCTGTTACCTAGAAGGGTCTGAGCCTCTGGCAGGCAACTGAGGCAGTAGCCCCCAGGTGGGGGAGCAAGGAACAGGGGTCTCCAATTGTCACAGGCAGGGCATCTCCCCCTTTCAAGCCTGGCCTGGTATCCACCCAAGGCTTGGCCCAGCTGGACCCAGATTAGCTGTCTCCAAAGGCAGGTATTTGGAAGCAGGAAGGAGGAGGGCGTGGTCTCCAGTCAGCGTCTCTATTTAGCCAGCAACACAGGCTGGGGGATTCCGCTGAAGACTGGGGCCCCAACAGAACATTTCTGGGGATAGAGGTGGTCTGGAATGAATGGCAGGTGGGCAGTTCACCGCCAGGCTTTGGGGCCACCAAGTTTACATCATCCAAGCCCACCTCATTTTACCAAGAGGAAGAGAAGTCCCCCCAGGCAACCAGGGGCCGGAATGGCATTTGCGCTTTAGTCTCCACCATCCTGTTTGTTAAAGACCTAGAGTGAAGTCTCCATTCATCCTCTGCATGTCACAGGCGACAGAGCTGAGGGGCAGGGCAGCCCACAGCAGAATGCCAGCAGCAAAGCTGGGACCGGAGCCCACAGCCGGTTTTTACATTTTTCCCCCTGCAACACTGCTCCGCCCTGAGTTCTTGGGAAACATGAATAATCATCTCATATCATCAACACCAGGATGATGGAGCGGTCATGGGAGGGAGGGCGAGCGGAGGGGGGGGGGGGGGGGGGCTGACTCAGGGCCAGCCCTAAAGCTTCATTGGTACCCAGGATAGGGCCGGGCCTGGCCTCCCCAAGGCCTTGCTCCTTGCACCCAGCACACTGGGCGGGGTGGGGGGGGGGGGACCTCTGATGCAGGCTTTACTGGTGGGGCGGGATGAGAAGACCTGGGAGGAAAGGTCCCTCGCAGAGGAGACTCACATCAAGAAGTAGGAGCCCAAGGTACAGGAGGATGCGCCGGTCCTCACCGTCCACTGCACCATCCAGCATACTACACATTACTGTTCAAGGCTCATCAGGTGTCCCGAGGCTGAGGCAAGAATCTTAGAACTTGAAGAGGGGGAGTGGAACCGCAGCCTCCCTGAGGGTCACCGAGCTCCCTCCCTCTCAGGCAGAGAGCGCTGTGGGCAAAGCTACGGAACAGGCTGCCTTCAGCCCAGAGGTCGGCAGAAGTCCAAGCCCCTCCCCTCCCCAACCTTCCCATGCCAACTCCGCCTCCAGGCCGAGGGCCCAGAGGTAGGAGAGGGAGACTGCCTGACCCCTGCTCTGACGGGAGGGACCCAGGAGGGACCCTGGGCAAACAGCTGGGGGAACCTGCCCTCGTCTGGAGGCATCGCGCGCGCACACATACACACTCACGGAGGCAGCCTCCACTTTGTTGCCTGCCCGGCAGCCCCGCTGTCTCCTCGGACTCCAAGGCCCCCAAAGACTTCTGCTGCGCCCCCATGCGCCGCCGCGCTACCCGCTGGCCCCCAGAAGCGGAGGGCTAGCCCTCCGCAGCCCTTGCTGTCCGGGTCTCCGTATCTCCTAACTGTGCTAGTGGCTGCCCGCCCTCCGCGCTAGATCAGCAGCCCACAAGGGGTGGCCGACATTTAGCAGGAGTGCAGGGCTGGCCGAGCCCCAAATCTCCCTCCTGGGCCCCGTGGAGCCCCAAAGGGCTCCACGCTCTCCCGGACGGTCTCCCCAGGTAGTGCTAAAGCCTGGAGCCCCCAGCGGCGCAGCGCGTAGCTTCCTGCCGGCGTCCCTCTGTCTATCCTGGGCTCCCCTCACCCCCGGGCCGGACAGTCCCTGCAGTGTTT
Source organism: Trichosurus vulpecula (assembly GCF_011100635.1). Taxonomy (NCBI): domain Eukaryota; kingdom Metazoa; phylum Chordata; class Mammalia; order Diprotodontia; family Phalangeridae; genus Trichosurus; species Trichosurus vulpecula. The sequence goes on along the minus strand of NC_050581.1, from coordinate 202,547,275 downwards.
TCCCCCCACTCCCCGCCACGATCGGATCTGTCCCCCACCCCCGCGGCTGCGGCAACTGTGTTTCGGGTGCCTCCTGAACAACCGACCAGTCCCCTCCTCTCGTGGTGCCCTGGGTACCCCCCCGGCCCTGGGCAACAGTGTATCGTCGTCCCCCCCCCCCCATCCGCGCATACGAATAAGGACGGGGACACAGACACGCAGGGATACACAGATAAACACAGAGACACACAAACGCACAGAGAAACACACAAGCACAAACACAGACACAGAGCTGCACGCCGAGAAAGCCCGGCACAAACACACACACACACACACACACACACACACACACACACACACACACACACACACACACACACACAGTGGCGCACACACCGTGACAGACCTCCCACCCCTCTCTCCCTCCCTCGCCGTTCGCCCAGGAAACTTTGCTAACCTGCGCACGGCTGTCTCCGCTGCGGGGTCGGGGTCTGGGTCCGGGTCCGGTTCGGGCGGGGGAGCTCGGTCACTCGCCTCCCAGCCCCGAAGTTGGGGCTCCGGGCTGGGGTTCTGTGCCTGGGGGCCGCTCTCGCTCTCACAGACTGGTTCTGGTGACCGGGACTATCCCATCCTCATCCTCAGCCTCGCCCTCCCTGCCTCGGACTCTGGGCGTCAGCGTCCGTGTTCTTGTGTGTCCGTGTGTGTGCGCGCGTTCTGCGCGCGCGATCTTCCCCTCTTCGTCAGACACCCACAGACACACTCCCCCACCCACAACCCGCGTCCTCAGCCGCCACCCCCGCTGCCGCCGCCGCCACCACCGCCGCTGCCTCCCCGTCGCCCCCGTCGCCGCCGCCGCTGCTCTCACTTCCTCTTCCTCCTGCTGGCCAGAGGCTCACTTTACATCTGCAGGGCGTCCCGAGCCCAAGTGGTGAGCTCCCTCACTCGCGGGGCTGCGGGATCTGCCGGGCCTGGCCCGTCTGGGGCTACCCAAGGGTCCCGACGGCCCCTGCCCGAAGCCTCGAGGGAGCGCTCTGGCCTCCCGCACTCCCAGCCCGACACTGTGGGACCTCACTCCTGGCAGGACCGACTGACGGACACTTTGGAGGGGCTGCGGGGGGCCAGTGACCCTTTCACCAAAGGGCACCGGGGCGCGCTCGCCTGGAAAGCTCCTTTGGCTCCTGGGACAGCTGCGCACGGCCGCCCGGCTTGTTGTTTGTGTCTGCTTTGGAGTGGGGCCACAGGGACTCGGGGACTTGGCAGGCTGTCCTTTGGAGCAGCAGGTGCAGCTTCGGCTCCCAGACCGTGAGCTGGATCCGGGGCCTCGGGAGTCATCCCTGCCCGGGAGGGGCGGAGGAAGGCCGAGAGCCCCAGGAGCTGCTGGCACCCAGTTACCAAGGAGTGGAGTCCGATTTTGAACCCAGCCCCCGGTAGTTCATAGCAGTCAGAGCTGGAACGGACCTCAAAGGTCGTCCAGTCTGACACCGCCCCCACTCCATTTTACCGGGGAGCAAATCGAAGCTCATAGAGGAAACTCGGCTTCCCCGGGGTCACACAGGAAAGCAGAAGGGTAGGGCTTCCAGCCCAGGCCTTAGGACAAGCCGCCTCTGCCCCCAAAGGCACCAATCTCCTTCCACAGCTCCAAGACTGGGTTTCTCTTTCCTTCATCATTGCGTCCAGAATAACCTGCCGGACTTACTAAAAATAATAGTTGGCTTCAATCAGTCAGCAACAGTATGTATGCACCTACTGTGCCCAGACACTGTGCCGAAGCGCTGGGGATACAAAAAGCGGTAAAAAAAAAAATCCATGCCCTCAAGGAGCGCGCAGCCTAATGCAAGGGAGACCACGTAAACAAATGTGGGCAAAGCAAAGCTCTAGAGGGGATCCATAGGAGATAATGGCCAGAGGGAAGGCACCCAGATTAAGAGGGCTTGGGCAAGCCTGGGGAGCCAGAAGAGGAAGCTGAGGAGAGAGGCATCCTGGGCACGAGAGACAGCCAGAGAAGGCCCATGGAGCTGTGCAATGAGGTGCCGGAGGACTGGAAGAGGTGGGGGAGGATCGCTGACGACGACCTTTGAATGGCACACGGGATTTCCTATTTTATCTTGGAGATGAGAGGGAAGCGCTAGAATTTCCTCCCGAAGCCTAAGTTACAGTCCGAGGCTGAGTGTGGGGGTGACATGTGGGACCCCTGCTTTAGTGACTGAATGGAGTAGGGCCTGAGCAGGCAGAGACCTGAGGCGGGCAGCTTCAGCAGTGGCTATTACTGTAGTCCAGGTTGAGGGGACGAGGGCCTGAAGCAGGGCCAGAAGGCGGCCACCAAAGAGAGAGAAGTTTTGGAGGCGAGCTCGACAGGCATTGGCACCGTATTGGACATGGGGGCTGACAGAGTGTGAAGAATCCAGGATGACTCCTAGGCATCAGAGCCTGGGGGTCTGGGAGGAGGGTGGTGCCCTCGAGAGCAATAGAGGAGTTTGGAAAGGGGGAGAGTTTCAGGGAAAAAATAATGATCAGGTTTACAAAGCCTTCTCCATACATAACCCCCATTTTATAGACGAGGAAACTGAGGGTCAGAGGTGACTTGCTCGTGTTCACACATCGAGTTAAGTTCAGAGGTATGATTCAAACCTGGGACTCTCTTGCCTCCAAGTCCGCTTCCCCCCCCCCCCCCCCCCCCCCCCCCCCCCCCCCGCCACGCAGCCAAACTGATCCATACAAACGTAGATGGGCAGCTAGGAGGTACAGTGCATTAGAGCACTGAGCCTGAAGTCAGGAAGACCTGAGTTCAAATGCAGCCTTACTAGCAAGGCACTTACTCCTGTTTGCCCCAATTTCCTCATCTGTAAAATTAGCAGGAGGACGGAATTGCCAGCCACTCCATTCTCTTTGCTAAGACATCCCAGATGGGTCACGAAGAGTCTGACGTGACTGAAACAACTGAGCGACAACGAGGTGCTTTCATCAGCAGCTGAACTGTTACGCTTTAAGTGGCCTGGGAGGAGACACTAAGAAATACCTCTTCACTCCCAGGTCCGGTGGACGCCTCCAGAGCTCCATTTCTAGGGAGACGCACTGCTCCATGCTAAGAACTAAAACTTGGGAGATTTCCCTGGATGGACTGCTTCTGAAGATAGGGTTCCGGCCTGTGAATTAGGGCAGAATTAGGGTACAGTCCAGCTAGAAGGGCACTGTGGCCAGGAGCCTAGCCGCTCTCAGGAAGCAATCCCAGCAGCCTGAGGAGAGTGAAGGCGTTCTCCAGTGCTACAGCCAATTTCTGCATAGTAATGTGAATGGGACTGACTATCTTTTGCCTTTCTTTATTTCGCCAGTATCTGGGAATACAAAAAATTCTACTAAGCACAGTCTGGAACACAGTAGGCACTTAGTAAATGCTTCCTGACTTGCTTGAATGACTTTCAAAGAACCGTTGATTTCTCTAGGCACTTGGTCAGGCAGCTAAGCAGGCTGAAGTCCTCCTAGGAGACAAGAGGAGACCTCAGACAGATCAATGAGGCTTCTGTAAAGATCCCCCGTGTCTCCAGGTAGAGTGAACAAGAATGACAGACAAAAGGCGAAGAGGAGTGACCACCAAGAATCCGAGGGGACAGAGCGCAGCTTCTAGCGAGCTTGGCGGAGAAAGCCTTGGCGAGGGATGTGCAGAGTGTACCTAGCGTGGATCATCGTAAACAAAGGAAAGGCTGGCCATAGCCCTCCCTGCTCTTTGAGGCAACAAAGTATCCTCAAAAGAATGATCGCTCAGTAATGACCACTCCCATCCATACTGCCCTCTAAGGTCTGGAAAGTCAAGCCTCTCAACCACCCTGTGATGGGGGAGTGGAAATGTTATCCTCATTTTCCAGATGAGAAAACTGAGGCAGAATTTGGACCCAGCCTCCTAACTCCAGGTCCAGGGTGTGCGTGTGTGTGTGTGTGTGTGTGTGTGTGTGTGTGTGTGTGTGTGTGTGTGTAAAGATGGACGTAAAGAGGTCCCCAAACACTTTGAGCTAAGCCATGCTGGGGAGGGAGCTGGCTTTTGTGAGGAGGTAGCATCAGCTTGTTCTCCAAGAGATGCTGGGGAGGCTCAGTTGATGGTTCTTCTGAGGAGTGTGGAGGCAGCTCTGAGTAGGTGAGAAGTACCCTCTGCCTCTGATTGGAGGGCGGAGGGCTCTTCCCAGAACCTCCATTTAAGGAGGGCTCTTGGGCCAGCTAAGCTTCATTTCCAGCAGGCCACTCTACTCTGGGCTTTCCCATCTACCTGCTGGTTGGGTAGGAGCCATCTCCAGTTCTCCTGACCTATATCCTGCCACTGGATGCTGATGGCTCTGGGAGAGAGTGAAACTGGTGATTTTGCACAGTCCTGCCCCATTTAAATCCAATTCACCCACCTGTCATGGCATGACCTTCTTGATGTCACTGGTCCTCTTTGAGAATGAAGGACAAACAACAACCTTTTCAGCTTCCCTTTAAATGTCATCTTCCCTTTCAAATGTCAGCTTCTTGATGGCAGGGACTGTCCCTTTGGCCCACATTTGCATTCCCAATGCTTACTTAGCTCGGTGCCTGGCCCGGAGAAAGCACTAAATACATGTTTATTGACCAACAGACCATCTGACATAAACGGGGATCAGGTTTGCTCTTTTCCCAGGGAATGTCAATTCAACAAGCATTTATTAAGTGCCTCTTACGTGCCAGACACTGGATTAGGAGCAGGATGCAAGGGAACGCCTCCTCAAATGTGTTAGACCTAACATCAGCTCTGGTGGATCCCTATGGGGATAAGTGAACATGTCCACAGGAACTGAGAAAGCATTCTAGAAGTCCTGAGCGAGAAACTCAAGGCCTCAGGGCTACAGGTGGGCTTGCCATTGTTACAACCAATTGAAAGTAGGGGAATGGAGAAAAGAAGGGCAGATTTGGGAAGTGATCAGCAGAGAGTTTCTATTCACAGATTTCGTATTTCTGTACTAGAACTTTCACTAAAAGAATGAAGAATGCTTAGGTAGGATGAGGCTTAGAATGATGAGCAAGTTTGTCAAGAGGTAATCAAATAATTGACCTAAATCCTGGAAAATATGAGGAAAACACCTTTAGATTGAGGAGTGAGGACAAGAAAAAAGGAGGAAAAAAACAACAAAACCCTGCTCACGTATCTCTGCCTTGCCAGACACCAGACAGAATGTCCCTGGGAAAGAACGGTGGTATAAGGGATCAGGAATTCACAGAACATAGGCAGCAGGAATAAAACTGATGGCCCCAAAACACAAAGACATCAAGGACCAGTAATACATTTGAGATACTAATGCAAAGACGCAAATTTGACCACACAGAACCGATAGAATGAGACATGACCAGAATATGAACAGTGGAGAGGCAGTTTATTATTTTTTTCTTTTTTCCTCAACTACATGTAAACAAATTTTTAAACATTTGATTTAAAAAATATATTGAATTTCAAATTCTCCCCATCCCTCCCAACTCTTCCCCGGTCTTGAGAAGGCAAGCAATTATATGTGTGCAATTATGCAAAACATTTCCATATTAGCCGTGTTGCAAAAGAAAATGCAGACTAAAACACCCAAGAACAATAAAGTTAAAAAAAAAAGTCTGCTTCAATCAGCATTCAGCCTCCATAGTTCTGTCTCCAAAGGTGGATAGCATTTTCCCCAAGTCCTTCAGAATAGCTAAGTCTTTCACAATTCATCACTGTGCAGCGTTGCTGTTACTCTGTACAATGCTCTCCTGGTTCTGCTCACTTCACTTTGCGCCGGTTCCTATATGTCTTGACTGTTGTGATTGTTGGGTTTTTTTTTTCCTGAAACCAACCTGGTCATCATTTCTTATAGTACAATAATATTCCATCATAACCATATACAACAGTTTGTCTACTCATTCCTCAGTTGATGGGCATCGCTTTAATTTCTAATTCTTTGCCACCTGCAAAATAGCTGGCACAAATGTGTTGCAGCCAGGTGGCACAGCGGATGGAGCCCTGCTTGGAATCAGGAAGACTGATCTTTATGAATTCCAATCCATCCTCAGACACTTACTAGCTAGGTAACCCTAGGCAAGTTTTCACCCGGCTTATCTCAGTTTCCTCATCTGTAAGATGAGCTGGAGAGGAAATGGCAAACTACTCCAGTATCTGCCAAGAAAATTCCAAAATGGGGTCATGAAGAGTTGGACACAACAGAACTAACAATCAATAATAAATATTTTTGTATGAATATCTCCTTTTTCTTTTATCTTTTTTGGGGACAGACCTAGTAGTATTGCTGAGAAAAGGGGTGAGTGATAACTTGTTAAAAAGAAATTCTTACATAAGGAAACCAGGGAAACTGAAGGGACACTGAAAGGTAAACCTAGTGGAGGACTTTGGAATGAGGACCAACAAAGGAAGAGGTGCTATTTTTGTGGAAATATACCACAGACCCCTGAGGCAGAATGAGGGATTGGATAAGGAGTTCAGGAAACAGATAACCTAGAGAGCATTTTATTGTTATGAGGAGGCACTTCAATTGTCCACATACCTTCCTACACCTTCTCCCTGCCAGTGGTAGGTTAATTATTTTTAGATTTAATTTACTTTTAATTTTAATTTACTAATTCCCACCTCTCCCTTTCTTCACCCAAATGAACGAAAAGGAAAAAGAAAACATTTAAAGGAAATATTTGTAGTCAAGGGAAGCCAGTTCCTTTGTGGCCATGTCCTCGTTCTGAACTTTTAGTCCATCACCTCAGTAGGTCAGTAACCTGCTTCATCTCTAGGTCTCTGCAATCATAGCTGGTTGTTGCATTGATCAGAGTTCTAAAGTCTTTCAAAATTCTTTGCCTTTACAATGTTGTTGCTCTTATAGAAATTGTTCTCCTGATTTTGTTCACTCTATTCTGGATCAGTTCATGGAATGTCTACCTAGTTTCCTCTGAATCTGTCCATTTCATCATTTCTTATGGCTCAGCAATACTCCATTACACTCATATACCTTAACTTGTTTAGTCATTCCCAAAGAGATACCACCTTAGATTCCCATGTTTTGCAACTATGAAAAGAGATGCTAGAAATATTTTTTGTACCTATGGGTCCTTTTCCTCTTTCTTTGATCTCTTTGGGGTGTATGCCTAGCAGTGGCAATGCAGAATCAACAGATATGCATAGTTTAGTGATTTTTTTTAGGGCATAGTTCCAAATTACTTTCCAGAATGGCTGGAACAATTCACAGCTCTATTGTGTATTGATAAGCATCACAGTCTCAGTAAATATGGGCTTGAGCTACAAATTACAGCTGTGTCCCTGTTTCTACAGGCAGGCTACACTGATTTAACAGGGACCTGGGCTTTGCTGTGGTGGCAGAAATGCCAGCAAACATGACCAGCCTTTGTTCCTCAACATAAAGAGTTCTCAGTGCCTTTTGAAGATTATCAGGGCGTAACAGGTATGTTACTTTAGCCACTCACATTGTAATACCATATGCTCTCACACAGGGCTAGTGGATGTCTACTCATTCGTCAGGCTAGCTTGCTTACTTGACCGTGCTCTCACACTGATAGGTACGGTGTGACCAAAGAACATGTACCACCATTCCGTCACACTCAGATCTTCTAAGGATGCTGAGTGTGATTATGTTGTGATGCAGTACACTTACCGCCCTAGCTACTGAGCTCCCACTGAAGCATTTCTATTTATGCAACCAGCTACTCACAGTAATGATTATCATATCTTAAATATAACCATTTACTTTAAAATTAGGCAAAAATAATACTACAAGTACTTATTACAGCAAGTGCATAAGTAATAAAATATCTACACATAAACCTGAGTCATACTCTTCCACTTTGGGAAAAAAGTGGGCTTACATTTATAGAAACCTTCCAAGGAGGCTCACGAGTGAGGAAAACCCACACACCCATGGTAACTCACAACTCTGGAACCGTAGACTCCAGTGTCCTCTTTCTTTCTCAGGAATTGCCGATAAAAGTTCCATGATGAATGTAGTTTCTGTACTTAATAGATGCTTTTACTCTAAACCAGGTTGATCCATGCTATGTTTAACTAAAACGTCAGTGGTTACTGTGTCTCAGCTAAACTAGCTGATCTGAGTGACTTGTGGTTTTCCATTTTTAACATGTTCCTTTGCTTAGCTATATTTGCTTATCAACAGCAGCTTTAGCATCTATCACTTTCAGCTTCACACTTAGTTGATGTACTTTTGCCTATCATTTCATCTCTCTCTTCTCTCATCTTTTGGGGTTCAGGCATATTCAGACAAATTATATTTGTCCATAATCATACAATAATTCTGATGCCTCTCTTGTATACCTTGTCACATTCAAAACCATCAACTTGTTGTCTCACAACTCCCAGTCATAACTCAACCTTCAGCAAGCATAACCTAACCTTCCCAGTGTATTACTCTTTCTCTTGGAATTCTAAACAGAGATTTAACTCAGCAACAGATTTTAAAGACAAAACACATTTCAAGGGCTTCATGAAAATTTGAATGGTATAGGACTATGTAAGGCAAGTATTATGAGAACTGGAAAGGTAAATGGGAACATAGGTAATTATTTATCCACATGCTCAAAAATACTCACCAAGAGACTTAGCTGACCACGTCGGAGGCATGCATGCAGCTGAAATGGAGATGTGGCTGAGAGGGAGCGTGCATGCCGAGGCTCATTACCAGACTTTTTGGATCCTGGGTCATGCGAGTTTTTTAGTAAGAGCAATCCAGGAAACATGAAAATGTATCATGTCCTTAATCTTGGAAGATTCCCAGCTGCTGCAGGGTAGCGATGTCAGCAAAGCAGAAAAGGGGGCAAAGGTCTCTTTTTGTTATAAGGGATTAGAGATTGGGTCAGGAGAAGGGGTGAAGGGATACATTCAAAATTATAGTCACGTCAAAACAAAGATATCAAGAAACATTTAAAATTAAAGAAAATAAATCTCTATATGGCAGGTGAGTTCTTCGCAAATGGTCAGTGACATTAGCAAGCAATCCTCAGAGCTGAAAGAAATTAGTCCAGTACAAAAGGAAATCAGACTATATAGAAAATATCTTCAATTTTGTCTGAAATTGTAATTCCCGGTGAAATTTGCCTGAAATTGTCATTCCTACACTACCACCACTTTTCTGTTCATGATGGCCATTATTATCAACCAAGAAAACTCATGTGACCTTGGGCTTCAGGGAAAGAAACCCAACCTGAAGCTAGGGAAATAAGTGTCCTGCTGGCCACCCTTGGCTCTAGTCAGACCATATTTAAGACTTAGGTCCAATGTGGGGATCTACATTTGAGGAAGGAGACTGAGATGATGAAGAAGAGATTGACCCTCCAACCATAGGAGGATAAGCTCAAGGAACTAGGAGTGCTGAGCCCAAGCAAGAGACTCCTTAGGGAGAAAAAGTTGCTGTCACCCTCACCCCCTTGCAGCCTTCTCTTCTCCAAACTAAATACTCCCAGTTCATTTTAATGACATATGGCATTACCTGGAGTAATAGGATGCCTGTGGCAGCTAGAGGGCGCCATAGAGCATAGAGCATAGAGCACCGCGCTTGGAGTCAGGAAATCCTTAGTTCAAATCCATTCTCAGACAACTGACTAGCTGTGTGACCCTGGGCAAGTCACTCAACCTTTGCCTGCCCTAGTTTCCTCCTCTGTAAAATTGGGATAATAATGGGGTTGTTGTGAGAATCACCTGATGAAATCACCTGTCTTGACCAAAGCAGATACAAAACCACGATGGGATGGTACCTAGAAGTGCTTCCTGGTGGCAGGTGCTGAGAAACATACCCAGCCAGCCACGCCCAGTGCCAGATCTTGCCAACAAGGAGAGTAGCCAAAATATTTAAAAGAGAGTTTAGAATGATTCAAGGTTGTGGTGAACAAATCTGGAGCTTTGGGATGAATGGGGTTTAAGTGTCAATGTCAATAAGCCAGGGGCCTGCTGGACACAACTTGCCCTGGCCTCTAGTTAAATCTGCCTATTAGGGCGCTGTGGTCAGCGATGGGTTTGGTGATGCAGAAACCCGGTCAGAAGCCAAGGTTTACCGATTCTACCTTGACTAGATCTCTCACATCCATCCCCTTCTGTCTGTCCACACAGCCGCCAGCCTGCTCCAGGCCCTCATCACCTCCCACCTGGATTGCTCCAACCATGTGCCCCCAAATGGGCTCCCTGCTTTCTCTCTCTGCCTTCTTCATCCCATCCTCCACACAACTGTGAAAATGATCTTCCTAAACTACCTGACTGACCAAGCCACTCGGCTGCTCCCCATGGACCCCACAATACAACAGGCTCCTTAGCTGGACATTCAGTGCTCTATCTTTTCTGACCTTTTCCATGGGACTCTAGTCCACTCCACGGTGGATATACCTTCTCCCCTGCAGGTACATGAGTGCTCTCTCACACCTAGGGTGTCCTCTCTCCCCCTCTCATCTCTCATAACCCTTATCTTCCTTCAACTCCACTCAGATGCCACCTTTTTTGTGAAACCTGCCATGATCTCACCAGCTCTTGGAGGTCCACCCCTTCCAATGGCCTTGTCTAGTTACTCGTCCACCAGTCGCCTGATTGTGTCTCCCATAGGATGTAAGCCCCTTGAGACCAGCGGTGGGAGCAGAGCGGCCCAGGCCCTCGGTCAGCTCCAGGCTAGTGTATTGTCATGATGGGAGCACGGTCAGCGAGGGCGTCACCGGCCCCTCCCTATGGCTGCTGTCAAGTCTCATCCAGCAGGTACCAACGCCAGGCCCCACATTCTCTCGACCAATCAGGAATCACGTCTCCCTCCTCACAAAACTGCCTCATGTTTACAGGCTGAAGACGAGTCCAGGGAGTGAGAGGCCTTGAGACCAGGGCATAGTGGATAGTGTGAGCTGATGGGACTGGACTGAACCAACCATCAACAATTGTTAAGCACCTACTGTGTGCCAGGAACTGAGCCAAGTGCTTTACAATTCCTATTACCTTTGGTCCTCACAATGACCCCGTTTTATAGTTGAGGAAACTGAGGCACACAAAAGTTAAGTGCCTCTCTCAGGCCCATACTGTTAATAAGAGTCTGAGGCTGGATTTGAACTCAGGTCTTTCTGACTCCAGACCCAGCTCTCTATCCCCTAAAAGCAACAGCTCCTTCAAATATTCGTTTATGTGGAATATTCCCTTATGCGGGATGTCCCTTCAACGAAAGGAAAATCCACCCTCAGCCGCAGATTCTGAGCAGGAAGGATCCTAGGGTTGAAGGAACTGAGGCTGGGGCGGGGAGGTGACCCACCCCAGTTATGGAGTGGGGTCCAGCCTCGGACACTCAGACGATGCTGGGCCCGGGAAGCTTGAGGGAGCAACAGATTCAGTCAGAAAGCTCCGGTGCCTTTCAGTCTGAGAGGGCACACAGGCTTCCTTCTCAGAACGCCTAATCACGGCGCTCTGCGATAGTATTTCAGGATTTAAACGCACTCTTTCCCTTGTAAATTAACCCAAGGGAATACTGTGTCCAACATGTCCACAGCTGGGGACAGAAGGGATAAGAGGGACAAGAAAATAGCTGCCAAAAAGCCAATTCAGCGAAGAGTCACTGCGCACCTACTGTGTGCAAGGCTTTATGGTAGGACTTTACAGCTATTACCATTAAATTCCATCTTATTAAGTTCAGTCCATCACTCCAACATGTTAGGACCTTTCTGAATCCTGACTGCATCATGACCCGCGCTGTGAAAACTTAGCAAGTATTCCAATTATGCTGTTGTCGCTCAGTTGTGTACAACTCATCAGGACCCCAACTGGGGTTTTCCTGGCAGAGATACTGGAGTGGTTTGTGCCATTTCCTTCTCCAGCTCATTTTACAATGAGGAAACTGAGGTAAACAGGGTGAAGTGATTGCTCAGGGTCACACAGTTAGTAAGTATCTGAGGCAGGATTTGAACTTGGGTCCTCTTGACCCCAGGCCCAGCACTCTAACTACTATACCACCCAGCTGCCCATCTGTGCCTTTATCCAATTCCTTGATAAAAATGTTGAACAAAATGAAGCCCAGGACAGACCACTGAGATGTTCTAATGAAGATGCCTCTTCGTTTTTATATCAGCTCAATCAGAATTACTCTCCCCATTCCACCAGGAAAAATGCCTAATGATACCATCTTCTAAGATGAGATTACTTGTGGTTATGGGAAGTGAGGAGCCATTCAGGGGAGAAACGGAATTTTAACTGACAAATGTTATCCCAATGTTCAACAAAGGGAAGGAGAAACAGATTCTTCAAATGATGGGCCAGGGCTTGACTGTGAGTCCCGGGGAGGGAATGTTTGTAGGCATCTATAAAGGTAATAATCACCACGTGCCAGCTTGGGTTCATCAGAAATACGCTATGGCAGACCATTTGACAAGGCTCCTCAGCTGGTCGATTGGGGCAATGCTATAAAAATAGCCAAGCATTTGGCAACATTTCTTATCCTGTCCTTGTGGGTAAGATGGAGAGATACACCTTTGGATCTGACATAATTCAACAGATGTCTATGTGCCAGGCGCTGTGCTAGGCACCATAGATGCGCCGACCAAAGCCAAAACACCCTTTCTTCGAGATTTTCTACAGGTAGGAAATGGCCTGGGATAAAAGGACCATGGATTTAGAATTGCAAGAGAATTAGCAAAATCAACTTAGGCCATATCTGAAGCAAACACAAATTAATTTTGGGCAGGGGGAGAACACAAACAGCGGAGTGGGGAGAAGGGGGCCCAGTTAGATGGACTTGGACCATTTAAATTAGCCAGCCCAGGCATGTTTGTATGATCAGCATGTTTGTATGACAGGAACATTCATAGGGTAGGCGCATTCATGTGACAGGCATGTTCGTGTGGCAGGCATGCCAGATGGTGTGAGTAAATCGCACAAGGATCTGTCCCAGGCTGGTACACCAAACTTTTGAAAAAAAAAACATTTAAGAACCCACTCTGCTGAGAACAATGCAATTGCATGAAAAGGAGAGAAAATTTGGTAAAAAACAATCCCTTAGCAGTCTTGTCACCTTCATTACTTATTTCCCAGGATGTCCTATCGTGCAAGCCACAGTTATCTAAAAACTCAGCTCGTCTAATAATTAAACATTAAGTCCTTGAATAATTAGTTTGGGTTAGTAAAAGCCATTACATGTTTTTTTTTCTTCTAAATTTAGGATCCATCAAGAAAAACAAATTTTCAAATGAAAATAAAAACGATAATACCGCAAACTGCAAATTAAAAACAATTTGTTCTTAAATGTCTGCAAATTGCATTTTAAAATATTATAATGATAATAATGTCTTGTTTCTGAATCCTCTTCTGATCTATTTTTGGGGGAGGGGAAAGCTTTCTCTTTCTATGAGTTTAGTAGTGAAAGAGAGAAGATACGTGTAAGGCAGACGCCTGGAAATAATTTTTAAGCATGGCAATAATATGGATATGTTTATAGACTGCAAGAGAGGGAGACATAGGGAGAGATTAAATATTCGAGAAAGTAGATCACTGATGGGGCAAGCTTTAGGAGGAGGCGGTGAGGCTAGGAGTAAGGGGACAAGGACTTTGGCATGGAACGGCCTTCTCACCCACTGAATCAGGAGACAAAGCAAGAGGACAAGGGAAGATACCGAGAGGTTATCATGCAGGGATTGAGTGGGGAATGAGGCCCCCATAAGGAATCGTGTCAATCTTCTTTGCAAAGCAAGAGGAGAGTTCATTCGCTAAAAGAAAAAGAGGAGAAGGTGGACAGGGACGCGTTCTTGAAAAGACGGGAGCCAGCTTACTGCGGCTGAAAGGATCTTGGGTTTGGAGTCAGAAGCCCAAGGTCAGGGTCTAGAACATTCTGCTGGATGGCCTGCAACCGCCGCTGGGGCCAGTCCATTAGGAAGGACATCATGATGAGTAGAAGTATTGCCGTGTAGCAGTGAGGACCCAGGTGAGATCAGTCATAGATTTGTTGGTCATTTTAATGGTTTGTTTCTTTTCTATTATCTTACCGATTTCTTCTTTCATTTGAACAGTTTCAAGCTTTGTGCTTATTTTAAGTGTATTAATTTGCTTATTTTTAATTTTCTTTGGTAAATTCAATTAAGTAATTTTCTCATTTTCTCTCTTTTTAATAAAAGTGCATAGGAATGTAAATTTGCCTATGAATATAGCTTTAACTGCATTCTATAAAATCTGGCATGTTGTATTTGCATTGTCATTACCTCTAATATACTCATTAGCGTTTCTAAAATTATTAGTCAAGAAGGATTTTATTAGGTCTTACAGAACTTCATCTTTAGAAGGTGTTTTCATTGTTGATTGATATTTCTTTTGCATCATGAGTCCCATGAGAGGTAGCCTTGTTCGGTGCATAAAGAGGCACCTGAATGTCAGGAAGACCCAGGTTGAAGTCCAGCCGCCAGCACATCCTGACTGTGCCACAGGTGACTCTCTAAGCCCAGAAGCTGCATTGGTAGAGGAAGTTCCTCCTGGGACTCCCTTACATGAACCAAATCACAGGGCTAGACAATGTGGCACCTTGTGGGTGTGGCACTGGTGACCTCCAGCTTTCTCCAGGTTCCGTCTTTCTAGAGTCATCCCTACAGGGGGATGTGGCTCCTCCAATCAGCTGCCCCCTGGCTACAATTCACTGTCAGTACTGGCATCACCTTGGGAGGGAGAAAACCATGCATCTGTCAGTCATCACCAGTTTTAACCAAGACAGCACCATTAACTCTAACTCACAAGGTATTGACTGATGGAAGGCAATGACAATCCCAGTAACAGAAGGGTTCACCCATAAACCTGCGTCACGCCCTCCCACCAATGTCAATTCTGTCCATAGGGACTGTGTGTACAGATGTACAGAAACCTAGCAGGGAGGCCACAAACAGGAAATCCAGGTGCCTGGGGCAGTTCTCAACTCTGGATTGCAAGCCTGGACCCCCATGGTCTCTGTACCCTGAGCCTATGCATGCATGTGCTGCTGAATGAAGGCAGAGAAAACCATGAAGCTGTTCTGGCTGGATCCACTGCAGATGTAAGCGACGTAGCCTCCGCTGGATCCTCACTGCTGGATCCTCCTCCAGATCATGCCCTCTAACCATAGGTGTCCCTCATGGTTCTGTCCTGGGACCTCTTCTCTTCTCCCTTTATATCGTTCACTTGGTGATCTTATCAGCTCCCAAGGATTTAATTATCATCTCCACGCTGATGATTCTTAATCTACCTTTCCTGCTCCAAACTCTCTGCTGACCTCCAGTCTCTGGATGTCCAGTTAATATCTTACATTCAATATGTCCAAATTGGAACTCATTATCTTTCCCCCTAAACCTTCCCCCTCCTACCTTACCTATTACTGTCCAAGGCAATGCCATCCTCTCAATGGCTCTGGAGCCACACTATCTCTCACAACTCCCCTGCATCCCCTCCCCCACCAACACACCACATCCAAGCTGGTGCCAAGGCGTGCTTGAAGGACATAGGCTGGACAACAATTCATGTGAAAAAAATTGGTGGGGTCGAGTGATGTATGAGTTGAACAACAGTGTGATGTGTAAGTTATCAAAGGACGGGAGAGCTAAGGCTGCATTGATGAAGGAATGTCAACCATAACCAGGGAAATCAGAGTGCCAGAGCTATCTTCTGGGCCAGTGTGGTCAGACCAGAGCCATAGTACTAGGTCCAGGCCTGAGTTCCCCTTTTGAGGGAGGAAATGAACATACCGGAAAATGTCCTGTGAAGGGCAACCAGGAAAACAATTATGGCTGATGGTGACCCAGTACTTTTCAGACCTCATTTCATTTTGTCCTCACTGCAGCCCCACCATAGATATGATCTCCAACTTTAAAAGGCAGCTAAGTGACGTGGTGGATAGAGCTCTTGGCCCAGAGGCAGGAAGACCTGAATTCATATCCAGCCTCGGACACTTACTAGCTACACCATACTGGGCAAGTCACTTAACCTCTGTATCCTCACTTAGTGCTATGGAAGTGCTGTTTTGTTATTACTAAAGATGAAAGAATTGAAGCTCAGAGAGGTTTAAATGTCTTGCCTAAGATCACACAGCTGGCAAGGTTGGGGATCAGGATTTGAACCCAGATCATCTCGATACTAACTCCAACAATTTTTACACTTCAGATTCTACCCCTCTATGGTGAGAGGAAGGTGCAGGGACCAGAGACCATGCCCTAAGAGGGGCAATTGAAGGAACGAGGGGTGCTCAGCCTGGACGAGAGATCTGAGGTGGAGGTGGGAGAAACATGAAGACCTTCAAGTATTTGGAGGTTTGTCATGCGGTAGAGGGGACAGCTTTTTCTGCTTGGCCAAAGACAGATAAACTAGGAAGACTAGGTGAGAATGACAGAGAAGAAAAGTTTAGTTCCCAGCATTTTAAGAAATGAGTAATGGGAAGTAAGAATGGGGAAACCCTCTCCCAGGAGAGAGGATCAGATGACCTCTGGTTTGGGGAGGCATAAAGAGAACTCTGTTCTAGAGTATGTTGGACTCCAATGCCCTTTCCAGCTCTGGAATCTAGTGATATTGGTCACGTCAGTGATATAGATGTAAGCCCAATTAATGCAATTACTGAAGGCCTAGACAGCTGGATTGAATCAGTCAATCAGTCAGAAGTCAGCTAGGTCTGAATTATTCTTAATCGATTTGAAAAGATCATGGGAGCTTTGGGTCGTTGGAGTAAAGCCGATAATGCCACACCTGAAATTTGTGATTGGTTAAAGAAAATCAGCCACACCTGATGAGGCAAGTCAGTTCCAAGCCAGTCAGATGAATGGGGCTCAAATGGACCACAGAAGGATTCCTCAAAGGGAATCTCCCTTGGACAGGAGGAGGACTGAGATTCTCTTCTCCCTTTTCATTGGACGGATAATGAATGACCTCATGACCTTGAGAAGGTTGGCAGATCTAAAGCTCCCCTTTGTATCAGTGGTGTGTCCCCAGAGCAGCAATGGTTGCACCAGGAGCTGAATGAACATCCAGGACAAACAAGATGAACCGAGGAAAAGCAGCTTCAGGATCCCACAACAGCCCCAACCCTCAGGGACCAGCAGAGAGTTACACCAGGAAGAACTTCATGAGACTTCCGGGAACCTGGAGCTGCAAGCTGATCCTTTGGACAGTTGTCTTCCCAAGAACCTTACATGAACAAGGGGAGAATGCACTCTTCAGTTTGAGGGCATATTTCTGTAACAACAATCTTTGCTCTGCCTTCTTAGTAAGTGCTCTTTCTAAAAGCTAATTAGCTCTGACTGATAATCCTCAAGGCTCACACTGATGGGGGTTCATGGGCAACAGTCCTAGAAACCCTAGCAACCCTCTGGGTTGTACCTAGAACTCCGAGAGTATTCACAGTCACCCACCGTCTGAGGACCGTACCTACCAATGTGTCGGCCGGTTGGAGGAGTGAACGCAGAAGGGGTGCTATGTGCACAGACACATTTTTAAAGTGAAAAATTCCTCAAATTATGCATTTAAAGATTAGGATTCTCCTACGTTCTCAGGAGAGGTTTCAAGGCAATCTACCAATAGTGGGAAACTGACCCAATGTGGTTAATGAGAAAAGAGTACGAATGGACCAAGAAAAGCACCCAGGCGATGATGGGCGTCATTCAAAGGGACTGATCACAAGGGTAGTCGGTGCCGAAGGCAGAGTCGAAGACCTGCAGTCCTGAGGTGAGCTGGCCTCATGCGCCGGGGGCCTGAAGGCTTCATGGACCCCTCACCCCCTCGAGTCGCTAGAATACTAGTAGTGTTCCCTTGGAGGTTAGCTTCAAACTAAATCCATTGGTGGGATGTGGTTGAGTCAATGCCCAGACTGATACTGGGCACCTGACTGTGCTGGCGAAGCCTTCGACTTCCTGGGTGTGCAGTCATGGCCTCCTGGCCTGTGTGCCCTGGAGAGATGAATAGGATCATTGCTCTAGGGTGGGGGTAGAGGACCTCAGAGGCCATCTACTCCACCCCCCCCCCCCATTTTACAGATGAGGAAGCCAAGGCCCAGAAAAGGGAGCAAACTGCCTGCATTGGTAACTAAGGTGGGGCTCCAGGTGGGGCCAATGAAGGGAGGTCTGGTTATATCTTCACTCCCAAGTAGGCCCGAAACCCCTAGCTACTAGGTGCTAAGCCTACGTGGGCATGAAGCCCCCAGGGTCCTAAGGGGAGTTGCTAAGACCAAAGCCAATCGTGAGAGCTTAAGTTCTGGTCTCTCAGATGACGTCTGATGACGGCTAAAGAGTGCATAAAAAGGGAAGACAGAGCTATTTGCTTAGGGCTCTCACTCTTGGCCGTGCATGCTGATGTGGAGCCTCTGGGCAGCTGTAGCTAAGAGCCCTCCAGCTTGTAAACCTGGATTTTGGACTTTGTTAAACTCTGGTAACTATGCATTGAGATTTGAATCAGACAAGGTCTGTCTGTGGATGTTTGTACTTTGTTTGTATTTGCTCTGAAGCTCAGGGTGCTGGCTTTTCCCCCTGAACTAAGTGAATAATATTTGTATGCTGGATTAAATTGAGATTGCTAACCTCTTAACATTGCTTTCCTTAGTAAAGCAGATCAAAAGAACCTGGGCTTGCAGCATTCCTGTTGTTGGACGTGTGTTCGTTTTTCACCCCCACAGCAGCTGCTAGCCGAATTGTTGAAACACTGCCCAATGCCACACAGGTGGAAAGTGTGGGGAAACCTTCTTTCTCCTCCAGCTCCTTGGGAGATAACTTGGTGCCAGTGTCCTGTCCTGACTGAGTCTGACGAGGAGCCTGGCCTGAGTGTCGCCTCTGGGTCCCTAGCCGGCTTCACTTTGAAAGCGGTTGATCCTTCCTGAAAGCAGGGTGTGGCACTTGCCATTGGCATAAACCAGGGTCAGTAAATGGGGCCCCATGGGAAGGGTCCAATCCAGCCATGCCCTCCTGTTTTTCTGTGACCCCAAAGTCAAGAAGTCTTCCTATATTTTAAAAGTGCAACACAACTGTATATTTAAAATGTCAGCGGTCATACAAAATGCCACATCCTCCCAGTGACCTGTCTCAGCCCCAGTGACTGGTATGGGGTGGGCTGAGGACAAGAGAAGAAGCCAGAGCTGGAGGTGAAAGGTTCCTTTTCTTTTTCCATGAGAATGAAGTGAAAAAAAAAAAAACCCTGGAAGCCACCTGGCCGTGTTTCTGGACCAAGGACACTGAGGGGGAAAATACACTCTCCACGCAGATGAATAAACCCTTCTCTGTTCTACTTATGAATATTCATACCTTGTTTCTTTTTTTTTTTCCTACACAAAACTACTTTAGCCAGTTTTCCTTACATAATTCAGCTTTTGTTCCCTAGGAAAAATCTCCATCCCTGCAGAATTTCCCATCTGCAAACACGCAGGCAACAAGGCTTCCGTAACCCTTCTTGGAGCCTTGGAGAACTCCCAAGCCAGGACTGTCCACACCTTGGGAAGGCCTCAGTTGCTGCTCCCCTGGACAGGTGGCACAGCCCTCCAAGGCTTTCAGGTGTCCCCCAGTAGGCACAGGAGCCCAGGGCACTTAGCACAGCAGAGAGGTGAGGTGCTGGGCTGCCGGAGAGATGAGGAATCACACAGAAGGATCACATTTGCTCCCGATGCTTCCTTCCTGGCTCCAGGAACTGGGCTGACTGCCTGCAGAGCCCCTGAGCAAAGTCAGCTTGATGGAAAAATACAGGTTTCTCCTTTTTTTCTCAGAAAGCTGACTGGTGGGGGCATGTCAGCGGAGGGAGATGGGTGTTTGCAGGAGGATTTGGGAATCTGAATGCTAGCCAGAGCTTGTGGCAAAGCTGGCAGCATTCCTTTTGGTCTGCCTGCAGGAGAGCTGGGGGGCTCACCCCTTCCCCATCCCTTCCAGCATGCATTCATTTCTGACTCTGGGGCCGGTCCTATGCTGGGCACTGTGGGCAAGAACCATGAGCTCCTGTCCTCAGGGGCCTGGGGGAGCCCAGCTCCAGACACGGCACTTGGTGTGCAGCCTGGCAGGGGCTTACTGCACTGTCCTAGGCACCAAAGATACAGAGGATAAAACAAGAGGCCCCTGCCCTCCCAGGCCTTACATTCTAATGCTTGTTGAATCGATTGGAATGCCTGCCTCTCGTGTTTCTCAGCGACATCCTTACCTGCAGGCAGCAGAGGAGAACCAAAGGAATTCTAGCTGAGGCTCCAAGGATCACAGACAGACTATAAGCCCCTCCAGGGCAAGGTCTTTGATCTAAGTCTTTGTGTGAGCAGAGGGCCTGGCACGTGCTAGGTGCTGACCAGGGGCTTGATTAATGTTGGGAAAGGCAGAGACCAGTGCCCCTGGTCTCCTGGGTGCTCCATGAACAGGCCCGGGATGCTCTGCTTTCTCCACTCTGACTACTGACCTGCCCGGCTTCCTTCAAGTCCCACCTCAAATCCCACCTTTTACAGGAAGTCACCCCACCTTAATTCCAGAGCCTTCCCTTTGTTGATTATCCCATATGTATGTATGTGTGTGTGTGTGGGTGTGTGTGTGTGTGAGAGAGAGAGAGAGAACATGTGTGTGTGAGAGAGAATCAGAGACAGAGAGAACATGAAAGTGAGACAGAGACAAGAGAGACAGTGTGTGAGACAGAGTCAGAGACAGAAAGAATGTGTATGTGTGTGTGAGAGAGAGAGAGAGAGAGAGAGAGAGAGAGAGAGACACACACACACACACAGCTTGTTTCTGTGTATTTTGTTCTTTGTCTCCCCCATTGGATTGTAAGCTCCTTGGAGGCAGGCATTGTCTTTTACTTCTTTTTATATTTTCAGCACTTTGCACAGTGCCTGGCACATGGTAGGTACATAATCAATAGCTATTGATTGGTTGATTGACTTTTTAAGCCATCTAGTCCAATCCTCTCATTTTGCAGATGAGAAAACCGAGAAATGAAATTACACATGAAACAATTCCAGAAAACAAATCATGGAATGCCACGGTCCTGTTTGCAAGTATGATCAGTCTCCCACCATGGATTCTCAAGTAGGGTCAGATACATCCGGGGCTCCATGGTCTGACTCCAAGAGATGTGTCCATCACCCAGAGGAGTGGGAAGATAGGGCGCCCACAAATCAAGTCAAGGAGCATTTATTAATGGGCTTCTGTGTGCCAGACCCTGTGCTAAGCTCCCAAGATACAAAGCTGCCCCTCGAGCAGCTCACAGTCTAATGGGGGAGACAACATGCAAAGGACTATGTGCAAATAAGCTAGAGATGGGACAAATTGGAGATCATCTCCTCCTTCAGAAGGAAGGCTTTAAAAGGGATCAGGAAAAGCCTCTTACTTAGAGGCGGCAGCAGTTGAGCTCAGATTTAAAGGAAGTGGGGAGGTAGAAATAAGGTGGGAGAATGTTCTAGACATGAGAGACAGCCAGAGAAAGTGCCCTGAGTCAGGAGAGGGAGCACCATGAAGGAACAGCAAGTAGGCCTGTGTCACTGGATTGAAACGTATAGCGGGGGGGGGGGGGGGGGGGGGGGAGGGCGGGGGGGTATATGCAAGAAGACTGGAAAGGTGGGAAGGGGCAGGTTCCAAAGGGCTTTACGAACCCAACGGAAGATTTCCTATTTGATGCTGGAGGTGATAGGGAGCCACTGGGGTTTATTGACTAGGGGATAACACAGTCACTTTAGGAATATCCACTGGGCACTGGTGCGGAGCATAGACTGGAGAGGGGAGAGATTGGAGCCAGGAAGGCCAAGCAGAAGACTTCTGCAGTCGTCCAGGCAAGAGGTGATGGGGGCTTGGACAAAGGTGAGAGAAGTGTCAGAGGGGAGAAGGGAGCATATTTTATGATGGGATAGTTTGAAGATAGACTCTGACAGGACTTGGCAATTAATTGGATACGTGAGGAATTTAGACTGACACTCATGGCAAATCATAGAGTGTGTCTATATCCCAACCACACCTCTTCTTTATTCTTTATGGACAAAGTCTCCCTGACTCTGCCCCTACTCACAGGTCAGCAAGCCCCCTCCCCACCTTCCTAATTCTGTATTGGGAGGTCAACACCTCAGGGTACTTGGGACCCAACCACAAAGAGGCATCCACAGTAGTACCTCTGTGGGTATCATTGAGAAGCTCACTGTTATGGTTTGTTATTTGATTATTATATTGTGTATCTTTCTCTTTTTTTGGAGGGGGAAGGCAGGGCAATTGGGGCTAAGTGACTTGCCCAAGGTCACACAGCTAGTAAGTGTGTCAAGTGTCTGAGGCCAAATTTGAACTCAAGTCCTCCTGACTCCAGGACCAGTGTTCTACTCACTGCACCACCTAGCTGTCTCTGTATCTTTCAATAAAAAGATTTGGGGGGGGGGAAGAAATTCACCAGCTTGGCTAATTCCATTGATCAAATTAACTGAATAATTAATAACTGAAATATTTATTATTTATGCCTGCTGTCCCCCTGGATATGCATAGGATTTTTTTAAATAATGAAGCCTATTCAATTAACCCTGTTCTTAAGAGCAAAAAGAGTATTTTTTAAAATTTTTATTATTAATACATTTTAAAATTTAAAATATTTTTATTCTATATTTATCACATTTGATGTCTTTTTATGTTTATTTTATAACATAACTAGCACTACCATAGCATGTATATATATATATCTATATAAGTAAGTATACAAATATGGGGGGGGTTCAAAAAGGTTCTGCTGATGAGTATCCAATCCAAAAGTTCTGGAGACCATGATCTAGAGAAAAGAGAGGAAAGAGCTCAGCAAGCCCTGGAATAATCACAGAAGACCCAAAGGAGATGGGGGCCCTGGGCTCGGGTTGAAGAACCAGCAGAATCTAAGTAGACAGAATGGAGAGGGGAAGTCATGGTGATGAGAGGAAAGGCACAGGCTCTCCTTTACTGAGAGTTTCACCCTCATTCGTTCACCTCTTTAACATCTTCATGTCAATGCCTGACAGATAAGTGTTTTATAAGGGCTTTTTAATTCAATCTATGCCTAGCACAGTGATGTGCACATAGCAAGTGTCCAATTAACGTTTCTTGAATGAATAAATAAATGATTTCACATTGAAGATTTGGCCTTCCTGGATTTGAACTCTTTCATGCCTAGCATGGTCTCTGATGTGAAGGCAATTAATAAATAATTTGTTTAATTTAAATGAATGCCAATTACATTGCTGAAGGTCATCCTTAGTTGTCAACTACCATGGATAAACAAAAGAGATAAAAGCTTTTCCAAGGCCAGAAAACTGGTGTGTGACAATGTAGCAGGAAGACAAAGCCCAAGTAGAACCACACAAAGCTAGACTCTTTCTCTCCTCTCTGTCCAGCAATAGCACTCCTTGCTCATCCTCCCCATCCTAATGACTTTAAGACCAACTTTGGCTACAGATCTTTCATCCCTGGGGAGCGTCAAGACCTTTTAGCTTCATTCCAGCTCTTGTTTTTTGACCGACAGGGTAATTGATGGACCCATTCTTGCTGACTTCCCCTTACTCATTTAAAATGGGGGTTTGGAGGGAAGGGAAGAGACAGTAGACTTGTGGGATCATTATGAAGTCAATATCTCCATGATCCCACTCAGTTTCCAGGTTGATTTGTCTCTTCTTGTTCACAGGCTGATTTAAACGCCGCTCAATTCCTTTCCAAATGGAAGCTCTTACGGCAGAGCCCTATGATTTTCCGATCCTCTGCTCACCAACTGCATCTGTCTGATTTAAAATTCTTCACGGCTCCCCAGTCTGAGCTTCAGCCCTGGATGTGGAGGAGGGAATTGATAGGAAATAGGTGACAATGGGATTCAAAAGTCTGGAGGTGCCGAGTGTAAGAGCCCTCCAGACTCAGAAGGAATTATCGCACCAGTAAAAAGAAGAAAATCAATCCCCTCCCTTTGGCAGCTCAGGATGGAGGTGGTATTTCAGCTGCTGCTCTGTTTTCCTGCTTGCATTTATTATTCCATTATTAGGAAATGTCATTTTGCCGATAAAATATTTTGCCTCGCTGTCAGGTTTTATTTGGTACAGCTTTTAAGTAGTGAGGGTGAAGGCTCACAAACCAAAGCCCCGACACACTTGTCAGCTTCCAGGGCACACGCACCCAGGCTTCAAGGGAACCAGGAACAAACGTTTGCCTGGAGACACACGTACAGACACACACACACACATACACACACACACACACACACATTCTCTGGCTCTGACTCTCTCACACACTCACATTCTCTGCTTCTCTCTGATTCTGTCTGTGTGTCTCACACACACATTCTTTGTCTGTCTGTCTCTCTCTCACACACACTCTTTGTCTCTGTCTCTCTCTCACACACACATACGTGTACACACTTTCTGTCATGCACACACACACTCACATTCTCTCTGTCTCTGTCTCTTTCCAACTCTGTCTATCTCTCTCTCTCACACACACATAGACTCTCTGTCTCTCACGTACACACTCTTTCTGTCTCTGTCTCTTTTTGTCTTTCTCTCACACAGACACAAACACACTCACAAGCTCCTTAACATCTTAGACATGTGTGCTGCTATCTGGTTTTGCTCCGTTATCTCATTATCCAGTTTGATCTGGCTCTGACTGCCGGTCTTCATTTTTGTCTTCCCAACCTCTCCTCTGTCTCCTATTTTTCATAACCTGCTGTTTACATTTCCAGCTCCTCATCCGTCATGATTCATTGGAGGGGAAACTGAGATGCAGTTTGTCCAGACTCTCCTGATCGAGCTCAGCCTCCTCAGCTTCCGTGTGTGTCAGGAGCATCAATTAGTCACCTACTGATTGCCATTTTTCTCAATCCCTGGCCTAGGCAAGAACCACCTTAGGCTGTTTCTTGGGGAGGGGGCGAGGAAGGGGGTGAAGGAGGTACCCATTCTGCCTTTCCTTTGCAAGAGTCACAGGAGCTGGTGGTTTTCTCTTCCTCCGGTCACTCGCTGCCCATCCTTTGTTCTGTTCCTCTCCCCTGGAGTCCTGAGGCTGTCACGGCGTCAGCTAAGAGGAGCATGCCTAGACCCAAGTATAGGCTCGCCGGGAAAGAACAATGAAGAGAGGAGAGAAGGAAAAGACAACGAGGAAGGCAGCTTTCCCACATCTTGGTGCGATGATCCGAGGACGTACGTTTTCAGCGGCGCAGGTCCCCCCCCCAGCAGAGCTCATAGCACCCCGGGGAGGCTCAGGGAGGGGCAGGGTAATTTGTTCAGCTCTTGAGGAACCATCGACTCAAAGTCCCTCAGGAATAGCGATCTGCTTTAGTGCAGGAGGTGTCTATGCCAGCAGCATCTTAGGATCCTAGCCTTGGAACAGGGGAAGGGAACAAGTCCTTAAGCGCCAGGCGCCGCGGCGAGTGTTCTACAATTATTATCTCGTTCGACCCTCATAACAACCCTGGTAGGATATGTCGTTATTAGTCCTATTTCACAATTAGGAAACTGAGGCAGATATAGGCTAAGTGACTGGTCCAGAGACACACAGCCGGTAAGTGTCTGAGGCTGGATTTGAACTCAGGTCTGGCTGACTCCACACCCAGAGCTCTGTCCAGGAGTGGCTTGGCTGCGCTGCAAGGATGCCTGGTGCAGGAGACCTTTCCACTTTGGAGCCACCTCGGTAGGAATCGAGATCTACGTGAATTGCTCTTCCACTTGAAGAATAAAGGCCTGCGGAGGGAGAAGTTCATCCCCAATGACTTCCCATAGACACTAGTACCGAGGATTGCTCTTTTAAAAATCTCCAACTGTGATTTCACTGGTGCAGAGAATTGCAGTGAGGGAAGATCAATAAGCACAATGGTGGGATCAGTCCTCACCATGCCTCTCCTCACTCCATGCCCACATCTCTCTCTGCCTTCTCCCCAGGAGGTGTTTCCAATTCCCACTTGTCCTAGGGCAGCTGACTAAGGGCATGTGTCCACTCTCCAGCCAGCCCCTCTGGCCATCATCTGGAGACAGGGAGCCCTCCGAGGCTCGGGGTGCACCCACTTCACTAGACCCCAGGATGTAACAAAGGGTTTTGGAAACTTTACCTCTTCTCTACTCCAGAAAAGAGTAACAAAGGTTTGGACTTGTTTTATTTAATTTCTATCCGATTAATTAAATGTGATTTCTTATTCAGAGGTCTGAGCAATCCTGGTGAACATCTTGAACATCAGACATCACAGAAGTGAGATGGTTTTATCTGACAAAGCTTTCACTTCTCTCCAGGGCTCCCTCTTTCCCTCTGGGACATTTCTGTCCTCTGATGGCACAGGGAGCTCTGGGATGTGGGTCCTCCCACCGACGGGTAGCTCGTAGCCCATTAGGCAGGGAAGGAGTTGGAGATGGACTGCTGAATGTGAGAAATACAGACAAAGTGGTTTGGCTGGAACATGGGTTTGTGAAGAACAAGGCTGGAAGGGTCCTTTGGGACCTTGTTATGAAGGCGCTCTAAACACAGGGCAGCTGTGTTGTGGTCATCTTATCTCCCATCTTAAATTCCATGACAGCAGGCACCCCGGGTCTTATTTAGACTCTGACTCTCTCCCAGCACCTAGCACAGTGCATTACATACAGTAGGTGTTTAATAAATGCTTGCTGTCCAGTGTCAGATGGCAGGTTTTGAGGCCCTGAGTTCTGCTCTCACTGGACCAGACCTTCAACCCTATAAGTTCCTGGGACATTCCATTCCTAGAAACAGTAGCAGGGGCAGCTGTGATTGTGCATAGCAACCATTCAAACATGTCCGAGTAATTTGTTTTCTTAGCATCATTTTGGGAAGCCACCTTTTGCCATGGTTACAGTGCCATGTTTATGAGGCTGGCAGCTCTGGCTGTGGTTTTAACACACAGTCAAGCAGCCCTCTTCAGGAGAAGTCTGCCACTAAATCTGTTTGGGCCAGTCCATTGGTGGCATTTGCCCAGTTGTCCTGTGAACTATTGATTCCCAAGTGTGGGGGGAGCACTTTGGAACCATCTTCCCCAAACCAGCCTCTTTCCCAGTTTCCAACTGAGCAGGAAGGAGAGAACACTAAACTGTCAAACAGGTTTTATCTCAAAGCATTCATGCAATAAATAAACAAAAAAAATAAATAAAAACCAGGAGGCAATGCTAACCAAGCCAAGAGGGGCCCTTTCTGTTCTTTTCTGGAGGGTCGGGAGAGACCAGATTGCTGCTGCCAGACACACAAGCCTTTGGAAATGACCTGGGCCTTGGAAGGATTTAGAGCAGAAGCCTCATATTTTTTATTGAAATCCCCTGAAATCTTGAATTTGGATTTCAAAGGAGAGGCCGTATGACTAACTGTTCATCTTGGCACATCATTCAGCCAGTACACTGAGGATGCCGATGAGTTACAGGAGTTACAGGAGTGAGTGTGTGTGTGTGTGTGTGTGTGTGTGTGTGTGTGTGTGTGTGTGTGGTGGCTGGGGGAGGGGTCTGGTACTAATGAATCCCAAAGAGGCAACTTCAAATCCCAGGACCAGAAGCCAGAGGTTGGTACCAGATGTTCTAATGGCAGGATAGCCTTTCATTGCCTTTTTGCCCTTTCCTGGTGAAGCTGGGACCTAACCCCTTGCCTGGAATTTTCTATGCAGTGTTTTTATAGAAGCAGAAGAATCTTGGGTCTCATCCTGCTTTTTTCCCCTGTTGTGGGGAAAAAATCCAAATTGGCCAGAAGGGCCTTGGAAAATTCTTAACCTGGGGAAAAGCATTAACTCTTAAGAGGAGGAAGAGCATTTTTTAAGAGTAATAAAAACACAGTCTTGGGAAGCACGAAAGGCTTTTTGGGGAAGTGTGAGAGGGGAGGGGACAGACCCTGCTCCTACAATTTCCAACATGTCTCCAGAGACTTGGAAAACAATGGCAAAGACAGCTAGAAGGAAGACAGACACCAACATCCTCCTCCTGCCCAGAGAGAACAAGGGGTTCTCTTTCCCTGCTCTGCCTGGAGATGGTTGGTGAGGGGGTGACAGCCCTTACACGCTCAGCCCCTCCCATGCTTAGAAAAATCAAATTTCCTTGAGGGGAAGAAATCCCAACTCTTCTTTCTTCTCATTTTCCATCTCTGGGAGGACATTGTTTAAAAGAAAACAAGTAAGATGAACAAAGCAAACCATCTGGGCAGTATCTGAAATGGTGACATTGCAGAGATAGTTGGAGGCGGCTGTTCCGTGAGTTGGGAGGGGGAGGACCATGTGGGGTGCCAGCCCCGGACACAATGCCATCGTCTGCCCTTCGGAAAGCGTTTCCAGCATCTGGCTGCCCAGCGGAACCAGTGGAGGGGATCGTGTGCTTAAGAGCCCAATGGTGGATAGAGGCGAAGGCAGTCAAAATGCATTAGGGAGAGACAAAGGAAGCCCTTTTCCACAAAGGAAAAGATTTAGTTAACCTTACGTGACTGTCCTTCCAGTCTCTAGCTACACATGCCTCCCGTGAGTGGTGCACCAGGTAGACAGACAGTCAGGAAGAATGGGGTCTAAGTTCCACCTGGAACATACACTGGGCTGTGTGACTCTAAGCAAGCAACTTACCATCTCTGTGCAATGGGCATCTGTCCAAGGTCCTAAGCTGCTCTGGTTGGTAGAAGAAATTTCCACACTGATTGACTCCTATGCCAATGAAATCTTAGATGCGCTTTTTAAAAAAGACTATCTTCTCGAATCCAGGACCACACCCAGCAGCCTGGAGAACTGGAGAGAACTTGAAAGCCCTGCCCCCCAACCCCTTCACTTCCTCTGAGCTCTGGATTCAAGGTGTCCCCATCCTAGGCAGGCAGTCCCCAGAGATATATAGGATGATGGGTTCATCCTGAGGTCAAGGAGCCTGTTTTCCAAGTTACTCAAAGTGGAAAAGGGATCAAGGCAGAGTTCCAGCCCTCCCTACACACACACAAAAAATGAAAAATCGAATTCTATCGGGAAGAAGCTCACTTGTAGAAGCGCAGACTTCTGACAACTGTGGCTGTGCAGCGGACCACCAGGAAGGGGCATTGAGGGCCTCTGGGCTGCCATAAAGCTGCCATAAAGCCCATGCACAAAAGCTCTGGGTCACTGGGTGCGAGTGTGGTACAAGGATTCTGACCATCCCCATTTTACAGATGAGGAAACTGAGGCTGAGAAGGCCATTCACTCAAGGTTTCACAGCTAGGACGCAGCAGGGGCTGGGGTGACTCCACTCTTACCTCTCTGGGCCTCAGTTTCCTCGGAATTTGGATAAAAAGATCCCTCAGGCTCTCTCTAGCCCTACATCTA
Organism: Trichosurus vulpecula; assembly: GCF_011100635.1. Classification (NCBI taxonomy): domain Eukaryota; kingdom Metazoa; phylum Chordata; class Mammalia; order Diprotodontia; family Phalangeridae; genus Trichosurus; species Trichosurus vulpecula. The sequence goes on along the minus strand of NC_050581.1, from coordinate 202,518,120 downwards.
CAATTCCACGCTCCTTTGCCATATGAGCTTCATTCAAAGGAGTAGGAACTCCTTCGGTCCTCACTCAGTGCTTACTTACTTTTATTTAACACACACTTGTAACGTGTTGATCTGTCTTTCTTCTTTCTAAGGCCACAAACAGGAGGAGAAGCAGCTGTGAACAGACGTACCTATAGCAGTGAAAAGTGATGTCTGGAGACCTTGGGTAAGTCAACCCCAATTGCCTTCCCCCCTCAAAAAAAGAAAAAGAAAAGTGATGTCTGACAATAGGGAGGAGAAAGAAAAACTATGAGAGGAAACAGTCATTCAAAAAGGTTTCATTGTAACAGCAAACACCCTTGACGCCTCAGAGACCCTGTTATATGCCTCACTGTGTTCCTCCGTAATATAACTCTCTAGAGTCACTGGACAGAAACGAGGCTATACGGCGGGAATGCATCATTCCATCAAAAGTATTAACTAAGCTCTTCCTCTGTGCCAGTCACTTTGCTAAGCTCTGGAGATACAAAGAAAGCATGGTCCTTGCCCTCGGGAAGCTTACATTCAAATGGGAGCCTATAACAAGGTACAAACAGAGGAGATCTTGGGAGGAAGGCAAGTCCTGGGTTGGTAGTGGTGGTAGGAAAGGTAGCATTCCAGCAGTCTTGAAGGAAACCTGAGATTTTGAGATGAAGGGAGAAAAATCCACACAAATGAGGAGACAGCTAGACGGCCAGGAAAGCTGGGGGAGGGAAGATGTACAGTATAGACAGACTGGAAAGAGAGGAAAGGGTCAGATTGTGAAGGATTTTAAATGCTAAATGGAGGAATTAATATTTGATCCTGGAGTTTATGGAGAAAGAGGTGACAGGGTCAGATGTGCTCTGAAGGAAAATCACTTTGGCTGCTGAGTGGAGGATGGGTTGGAGAGGGGAGACAGAGACGAGTCAGGGCATTCTCTCAATAGGCCGGCAGAGGGGATGAGGGCCTGACCTAGGCAGGGGCTGAGAGAAGGGGATGGATACCAGAGAGAAACAACAAGATTTGGCAGTGGTTTCAATGGTGGGTGAGTGGGAATGAGAAGTTAAAGATGGTGCCATCGCTGCACGCCTTGGAGATGGGGAGGGTGGTGCTGCCCTTGACAGCAAGAGGCAAGTCCAGGAGAGGGTCGGGTTCGGGGGAATTATGACCTCTGTTTGGGACATGAGTTTGAGATGCCTCTGGAACTTCTAGTTGGACTTCCCAGTAAGTGATGTGGGTCATTGTTATATGCCTAATGATGACCTTGAATCATCAGAAAGTGTCAGATTATCTTCAGAATCTTTTATTTAATGAAGCAGCGAAATGTGCGGTAGACTTTAATGAGATTTCCATCCCAAACGATTTTCTTTAAAAACAAAATTTCTGTACCTCAAATGATAACATCTCAGTTATTTGGAAAACTCTGCTATCTAGAACAATGCTTTTTCCTAGGGCTTTTGGATTTTAAGTTAGGGAGCAAGGAATAGGGACTAGATCTGTGATTTCACTCTTTCTACCAGTGGAGATCAGTCCTGTCTCTCCAATTCCTAGTCTGAGAGTTTCAAGAGCATTGAAAGGCTGAGACCTGCCCAAGGTCACACAGTCACCGTGGGTCAGAGAGGGGTCTCCTCCTAGGTCCAAGGTCATCCTTTCACCGGAAATGCCAGGCTGCCCCTCTGTGATTTTATTGTATCATAATTAGCCAAACATTGAGAGACTATTTTCCTTTGCACTAAAAACTGGACAAAATGAAAATACTGCAGGAGAAATAGTTGATATTTATATAGAATGCATTTCATTAGCTTCAAAAAATAGACTATAATTACTTCAAAAAGAGATCAAAACATCCTCACCACAGGATGCTTGTAAACACCCCTTCCCCCTTTCTGAAAAGGCTCATTTTTAAGGGCTTTTAAAAAAATCTGCTTCTCCCCACCCTGAAGATATACCTTCCCCTCCCCCTCCACTACTTTCCTAAGGAAGCTCATCCAGTTTTGGATCTGCCCACCAAGGGGTTTTCTCCCCCCTCCCCCTCCCCTGACCCTCTCCCCGACCCCCAGATTCTCAGGCAGAGCTTTGTGTCTTTTCACAGTGTGATGACCATTTAACAAAATTTCCTTTCTGATTTTACAATGAAATCTATATCCCTTGTGAGTCTGGAAGAATGCTGAGACAAAATGAAGGGAGGAAAATCCTTTAGCATCAATAACTTAGCAGCTCGGCTGCTTCCTCAAAATTGTGTATGGGGGCGGGGAGGGCGGGGCGGAGATACCTTAATTTTCTAGGCACACATTTGTCGAAGAAGCAACAACTGCCTGGCAGAGGGAATTTCAAAAGGTCAGTTTAAAAGACCTGATCACAAACATACAGCAGAAAGAGGCGTTAACTCCAGGCGGAAAGACGGAGGACACCGTCCCTCGCAAATACGGAGGGAGATCGTGCGGCCAGTCTTAGAGTGCGTGTTATGTTCATGTTTCCGCCAACACCAAGTGACAGCGACTCCTCGATGAAATACAGAACCAGAAAAACGATTCCGGTCTCCAGGGAGCAAAAGGAGAGACGTCGTCTTGTTACAGGTGAGATAAAGCCCTAGCGGCCACCATGACGCCTGCTTGTTGACCTAATACTGACCACGGAGAAATTAGTCGTCTTTCTAGAGCACGTATTCAGAAAGTCTCCAGGCACTCATCCAACCTGACCGCCACTACCCAGCTCCTGGTGATTCACATGGGGGAAAAGGATGCTGCCCAGAAGGAATCTAAACTGTATGCCTCCTGATTACAAAGTCCTGGGTGAGAATCTGAAAGCCTTTGACTGCAGAAGTGCCATTTTCGTAACTCCTACTGAATTAATGAATGAATCAAAGCATTTATTAAGCCTTCATTTTGTGCAAAGCACCAAGCTAAGTGCTGAGAGTACAAAGGGAAAAGTCAGATAGTCCTTTCTCTTAAGGGGCCGCGTTCTGTTGGGGGAGACAACACAGAAGCAGGGTCTCAGCTGCAGGTCAGAGGGAAAGGTCTCAGGGTCCTGAGGGCTCCACAGCAGAGCAAACGGTCAGGGCTCTCCTTTCACGTTATCTCCACTAATAAAGTCATAGCAATTCCTAACGTGGAGTCATTCAATAGGCCAAGGATTTTGATGACCAGGATTTCCTTTTCCCAGTCCTCAGTGTCTGTGGCTGCAGCCCCTGCAGGAGCAACCCCAGGCTGCATCTCTCCAGGGGCAGCTTCCCAGGACCACGTCTCAGGGAACTGGGCTGGAACTGGCTGGTTCAAGGTCTTGGGTTGTCCGCTACAGGATCTGAGGGGAGATGGTGGAGAAGGTGGTGCGGGTGGTTTGGCTTGCCTGCCTTCTCTCTCTCCCTAAGGCTGCCCCACTGTTTAGCCAGGTTGGCTTGCCAGCCCTGTGGGTCCTTTTGATAGAAGGTAGAGAATTCAGAAAGACAGATCGAGGAGGGGAACATCTGGCTAAGAGGATGGTGCCTCAGAATGGGTTTTGAATTTCTAGCTTGGTCAAGGATAGAGTATAGTTAATATAAGAAGATTTAAAAAAATTCTCTGAAGTCTTTCAAATTTAACTAAGGTCTTCAAAAGGAAGGAGAAGGGGGAAATTCCTTACATATATCTGCTTAATGAGATGACATAGAAATGATCAGTTATGACCTAGGAAAAACTGTCATTCAACAAGCATTTATTAAGCACCTACTGTGTGCCAGATACTCTGCTAAGAGCTAAGGAAGCAAATAAAAGCAAAAAAAAAATCCAAAGAAGATTCATAGTTAAATGGGGGAGAAAACATGCAAACAACTATGCACAAACAAGATAAAGACAGGATAAAGAGAGATAATTTCAGGGAGAAAGCACCAAAATTGGGGAGGACATGAGGGAAGCTGATGGGGCAGTGGAGAGTTCCAGTCGGGGAATCAGGAAGTCCTGAGTTCAAATGTGGCCTCAGAAACTTCCTAGCTGTGTGACCCTGGGCAAGTCACTTAACCCTAGATAATCCCTCAGTTTCCTCATCCCTAAAATGAGCTGGAGAAGGAAATGGCAAACCACTCCAGGATCTTTGCCAAGAAAACCCCGAATGGGATCATGAAGAATTAGATATGACTGAGATGACAACAACAAGGGAAAATCTTCTTGCTTCAAGCTGAGTTGAAGGAAGCTAGAGAAACAGGAGGCAAAGATCATCTGGGAGAATGTTCCAAGTGAAAATGCTAGGAGTCAGGAGGAAGAAAAAACAGTAAAGAGGACTGGTAATTTATAGGCACTAATGCCCAAGGAGAATGACAGAACTAAACCTGGCTTGCCTGTCTACATACAGATGTACCAAGTATGGATAGTGAGCAGGGCAATGGAGGGATCCTAACTCAAGGAGGCTAATTCAGCCTCATCTGCATCACTGAGACTCGTTGGCACAGGAATTGGTTCTGAAAGAATGGACCTGCTTTTAAAGAAAGAGCTACAAGAAACAAGGAGAGAGAAAGGGCTGGAGCAACACTGTGTATGAGGAGGCATACTCCTATGGGGAAATCCAAGCGTCATCGAGAAGCAGTGTGGTGGTTAGGTTTGGGGTGAAGAGCTGAGGGGGCTCTGATGACCCGGCCGAAGAGATGGCATCAGCCCATCAAGGCCCTTCTGTCAAAGGCAGGGCTGCCGCTTGGTTCTTGGTTTGTCTTAAAGATAGTTTCATTTTTCAAAAGGACAAGAATCATGATTGTGACCAAAAAGGGAGAGAATGTTTGCTAAAGTAGAACTGATGAGAACCTTCGGGTTGTGGAGCAGCTGCGTCCAAATTCTAGGGCAGAGAAGCAGGAGGCATATTCTGACCTGGACCCTTAATTTTAGGGGCGTAGATTTGCAAAGACATAGGTAGCATTCCTGTGGCCCAAACTGCAGCGGTTGTATCAGAACAAGAGGGATTGGACGCTTTAAAAATTGAAAATTTGAAGACATGAACAAAACCTGATTCTTGATTTATTTTTCCCTTTTCATATGTGCACTTAAAAAATAACATTTTTTTTCTTTCACACATCCCCCTCCTCCACTGGGAGAGAAAACAAGAAAAACAAAACCTTTAAAATGATTATGCCTAGTCAATCAAAACAAACCCCATAGTGGTCATGTCCCAAAATGTACACATCACTCGGAGTCTTGAGCCCATCCCCTCTCTGTCAGGAGATGGACAATGTGCTTTATCATTGGTGCTCTGCAATCATAGCTGGTCATTTCCTCAGAGTCCTTAAGCCTTTCACAGTTTGTTTGGTTTGTTTTTTTTTTTACGATGTTGTTTTTATATAAATTGTTAGTCCTCAGCAGAGAAAAGGGAACCAGAATAAGAGCTGTCTTTCTACCTCCTCATTCTCCTTCATTATCCTACACCATTCACGCTGAGCAGCAATTGTGGCTCTGCTTCGAGATTCTTACCTCCCCTTCTGTAGCTTCAGGAAGCTCCCTCATAGTCGGGGACATTCAGAGCTCATCGTGGACCACATCTCATTTCCTCCTCTTCCCTCTGTTCTCCTGCCACCACCACCACTACCCCCCTTTCCCTTCAACTTCTAATTTTCTCCCTCCCTTTCCCCCTTTCCCCACCCACTGAGGAGGTAAGAAATGCACAAGCCATTACAAAGATGAAGTCAAGCAAAACAAATTTCCACATTAGCTATGTCCATAAGGGGAAAAAAAAGAAAGAGGGAAAAAAGTTCTAAACTGTCCTCAGAGTCTGTCAGTTCTCTTTCTGAAGGTGAACAGCTTGTTCCATCCTGAGTTCGTTGGAATCGTGGTGGGTCATTGCACTGAACAGAGGTCCGAAGGCTTCACAGTCGGTTTTCATTATTGTTGGTATTCAGTCATTTCAATCGTATCTAACTCCCCCTGACCCCATTTGGGGTTTTCTTGGCAAAGATACTGGAGTGGTTTGCCATTTCATTCTCCAGGACAGTTTACAGATGAGGAAACTGAGGCAAATAAGGTTAAGTGACTTGCCTAGAGTTACACAGCTAGTGTCTGAGGACACATTTGAACTCAGGTTTTCCTGACCCCAGGCCCAGCACTCTAGCCACTGTGCCATCCAGCTACTCGGATTATCATTACAATAAGGCTGTTCCTATGTAAATTATTCTCCTGGTTTTGCTCATCTTGCTTTGCATCAGTTCATGTAAGTCTTCCCGAGTCTTTCTAAAGCCATCTTCTTCGTCATTTCTTATACCACAATAGCATTCCGTCACATTGATATACCGTAGCTCAACCAGCCATTTTCCAATTACTGGGCATTCCCTCAGTTTCCAATTCTCTGCCATCACAAAAAGAGCTGCTATAAATATTTTGCTACCTATGAGTCCTTTTCCTTTTTCTTGATCTCTTTGGGGAACAGACCTACTAATGGTATTGCTGGGTCAAAGGATATGCATAGTTTTATGGTTTTTTGGACATAGTTCCAAATTGCTTTCCAGGATGCCTGAACAAGTACATAACTTCATCCACAGCGCACTAGTGCCCCAATTCCCCCCCATCCCCTTCAGAATTGGTCATTCTCCTTTTCTGTCATTTTAGTCAATCTGATGGGTGTGAAGCAGCACCTCGGTTATTTTAATTTGCATTTCTCTGGTCATTAGTGATTTAGAACTTTGATTTCTTTCTCTGAAAATTGCCTGTTCATAGCCCTTGACCGTTTATCTCTTGGAGAATGCTTCTTACTGTTATAAGTTTGGGTCAGTTTGCTATATAGTGAAGAAATTATTAGAATAACTTGATGTAAAGATTTTTTTCTCCCAGTTTCCTACTTTTATTCTATTGTTAGCAGCATTGGTCTAGTTTGTGGGAAAACTTTTATTGAAATTTTCTGCGACCAAAATCATTTATTTTATCCCTTGCGAACCTCTCTGTCTCTCTTTGGTCACAAACTCTGTTCTCCATTCTCAAAGGATAAGATGGCCCTTCTCCTTTCCATGAGGAGGCCTTCTACTTTTGATCCTGATTCTATCTCATTTTCTGGTGGAATTTGTCCCATTTGTCATTTCCTCATCTTGAATTTCTTAATCTCTTCTGATCCTTGCTGTTTACAAAGCGCTGAGGTCTCTCTTTTCCCTTCAAATGAAACCAAACAGCCCTTCCCTCGGTTCTGCCATCCCCTCCAGCTGTTCTCCTCTTTTCCATTACTGGACTCTCAAGAGCCGCCATCTGCACTCGCCGCCTCCATCTCCCCACATCTCAATTCCTCCCCTCTTGTGTTCTAGTTTCTGATTTGCCGGTGTCCTCTCAGCTGCTCAATCTCAAGGCCTTTTCTCAGTCAGCACCATCCCTGACCTCCCTGCAGCTTCCGACGTCGTTGATTGACCGCTCGGTGCGGTCCCAAAGGGCTCATCATGAAAAACTCTGTCACCAGAGAGGGAACTGACGAATCCTGAGTGCAAACTGAAGTATAATCTACTCACCGTCTTTATTTTTCTTGCTTTTTTGTGACATAGCTAATGTGAAAATATGCTCTGCATGATTCCACACGTGTAATTGACTTCATATTGCTTGCCTTCTCACTGGGTGGGGGAGGGGCTGGAAGAAGGCACAGAATGGGGAACTCAAAATCTCTTTTAAAAAATGAATGTTAAAAGTAAATATGGATTTTAAAAAATTGTTGGTCACTGTGTCTTCCTACAAATTCTTTCTTCCTTTGGATTCTGACGCTGCCTTCTTCTGCTTCTCTTCCTTTCCGTTTCCTGTTTGCTTTGACGGCTCATCCTATACTCACTTTGCTGTGTTTGGGTATCACAAAATACCATGACCTCGGTCTTCTTCTTTTCCTTCTCCACACTGTGTCCTTTCATGAACTCATCCGTTCCCCTGGGTTGAGTCATGATCCTTATGATGATGAGTCTCAGATCTATAATCCAGCCCTAATCTCTTTCCTGAATTCCAGTTCTACATCTCTAGGTGTTTACTGGACATCTCCACTTGGATGTCTCCCCGAGCCCACAAGTCAATTGGCCCAAGCAGATTCTCATCTTACCAGCTCCCCTCCTCTGAATTTGATGATCTCAGAATCATCCTTGGCCTCCACACTAATCAGGTGCTAAGAATTCTGTCTTCTGCTTTCTCAGTCTCTCTTCCTTCATTCACCTGCTCTCCACTCACATGATCCCCACTGGAGTTCATGCCACCATTTCCTCTCCCTTGGATCCTAGTAACTTCTAATTGGGCTCCTTACCTCGAATCTCTCCTCATTAGAAAATGACCTTCATGAGGTGAAAGTCTGACCTTGTCACTCCTGTGCTCCAAAGCCTTCGATGGCTTCCTGTTGCCTCTAGAATAAAATCCATCCTTCAATGCTAGGATATCAAGGAAGCCTCCACCAGCACTTCCCAATGTCCTTCCCAAATTGATTTCCCTGGTGGAGCACACATCTGTTCCCCAGTTGGGCATGCCACTTCCCACCTCCATGAATTCACAGAAGCCATTTCTCACGTGTGGAATGAATGCCCTCCATCCCCATCTCTGCCTTTCCTCAGCCCAGCTTCCCCCAAGGCTCCACAAGAAAGCCTCCTGCATGGGGTCCCTCCATGTAAAAGTGTCCTCTCCTGCCTCCAAAGCCCTCCAAATCCTTTGATTGCATTTCCTCTTGGCTCCCACCTCCGCCTACATTCATTTCTACTTCTCTGTGTGAAACCCAGGGCTAGAGCCTGAACATTTGCATAAACTCTTCTCATTGGTGGAGAGAAGGCTTACTTGATGCTCCACACCTGCAGGACAGGTGGGGTGGCCAGAGGAGAGCTATCTTCTGAGTTCGGTGTGTAAATTGTCTCCTCCTCCCAACCAAATGTCAGTGAGCAGACCATCTTGTTTTTGTCTCTGCATCTCCAGTGCTTAGCACAAGACCCGGCACATAGCAAATACTTAATACACCTTTCTTGGATTGAATTGGGTCAGTGTAAAGTCCTGTGCTTGGGGTCAAAAATCCAATTTTATACTTACGGGGTGGGGGGGGGGGGAGATGGTGTGTGGCTAGAAAACAGATTTATTAGAAAAAAAAAATCCTGGGAAAGTTAGTGAGGCACAAGGTCAAAGTGAATCAGTGACGGGATATCACAGACCCAGTAGGCAAGGCCACTTTTGTTCCAGGAAGAGACACAATGGTCAGAGTGAGGACGGTGAAAGTCCTGCTTGACCTCAAGCGTCAGAAGCAGGATCAATGGGTGGAAAGAAACAGGGAGGCAGATTCCAGCTCGATAGAATGACAGGCTTCTTCTCTTCTAGAGCTGTCCTCAAAAGGACCACACTTCTCTGGGAAGTGACCCCTTCCCCTGAGGGACCCCTTGTCAGGAGGGCAGCCCAGGGGACTCAGGTGAGTGGCCAGACTGGACGTTTCATAGTTTCATCAATTTAGAACTGGAAAGGACCCCAGAGGGATGACACCAAGACCCTCCCAGGGACTTTCGCAACTCAGTAGATCTGTGATGGGGGCGTGGCTCCCTAAAATCATGCTAGGAAGGAAGTGTTGCATTTGAATCCATGAGTGAAGTCTCAGTGGTAAAAGGACAGTGTCTAAAACCTTCTATGCAGTTCTCTGACAAGCAAAGTAAAGATGGGTCAAAAGCTCTCCTTCCTGCTCCCCAAATTATAGTAGGTCTGCAGCTTTAGAAAGATCTCCAAACCTTGGCCTTAACTGCCAGAGAGAAAGAAATGTTCAATGCGCCCCATATGCCATCATAGAAATAAACACTGGAAAATCAATTCTCAGAGCTCCAGCCTCCCCCTCCTCCTGTTCTGCTGTACAATTTCCCAAGTCATCTTAATTAACTGTAGCCCATACTCAGGATTGTTGTTACAGATGGGTACTATTCAAAACAGTTAGCAACCCATTTACACAAGCTCTCCAAATGAGAAAACATTATTCATTCAATTAAATGAACTGCCTTTGAAGGCATACAGAGTATTTGGCAGTGGGAGGGAGAGTGTGGAAAGCTCCGATTGCTTTCGTGGGAAGAGGCTGCCCCAGAAAGGGGCCACCTTTAGGGCTCCAAGATCCATGACTCCTTCATGCCATTGCTTCTGGGAAGAATTCACTTCAAGTCACTTTGGCCCAAGATTACAGTTAGGGATTCTGAGGTTCAAAACTGCCTCTGAGTTGGTGAAGTTGCAGAATCCAACCTTAAATCCAGCTAAAATTCCATCTTCTACAGAAAGCCTTCCACGGCCCCTCTTAATTCTGATGCTGTCTCTGTCCCTCTGTTAATGATCTCCTACATTGTTCCCTTTATATGTATTTATTTGCTTGTCTTCACCCTCATCTGATTGTGAGCTTCTTGAGGGCAAGAATTGTTCTTTGCCTCTGTTTGTATCCCCAGCACTTAGCACAAAGCCAGGCACATAGTGGGTGCTTAATGAATGTTTATCAATTGACTTATCGACTGGCACATAAGTCTGACTACTGAGCTCCAAAGTGTTTTATGCCTAGGCTGAATGGGTACCCTCCTGTCTCAGTACTTGGGGGTGCCAGGCCTTCACAGCTGGGCACCAGAGTTCATAAATGCCTTCCCTAGCAGGCCCTTGGAAATTCCCACTGACTGATCACTCCTTGGATGTGAAGCCTGGAACTTTCATGGAGTCAAGAAAAAGCCTGGGATGGGAGGGGAAGAGGAAGAGGAGGAGTGTGTGTCTTGGTCCTGGGCACTCTGGGCCATCTGTGTGATCCTGTGACCCTGGATGACACAACCTCTCAGTGCCCCTGTCAACAATCTGAGATTTTAAATTGGAGAGAAGGTGCCTACCCACCCACATCGGGAGGGGGAGCTCCTGATGCCAGTGATATCCCAGCTTCTCTACATGAAAATCACAGAGCTGTGGAAGGAACCATTATTTTGCATAGCAGAGTTTTCCAAAGAACCCAAGTCTTGTCGTTTTAGGTAACTGTGTGAGATTTAACTTACAGAGCAGGTGCTGATCTGTGCTAGTGGGCATAATTTCCTCACCTGGGAGTTTCTCCCTCTACTAATGTCACCAGAAGTCTGGCTATTTTCAAGGATCTACAAGGCACTCTATTATGGGAGGGAGGGAAGGCTAATCCCTAACCTGGCTTTTCTTGGCCCCAGAAGGCAGAGCTGGGAGCAGTGGGTGACAAAGAGTTAATATAGGCTTGATTTTAGGAAAACCACCACCACTCCCTTTAACAGTGGAACTGTCCTGAAATTCCTCGGGCTGCCTTGAAAGGCTCCCAATGACCCAGCACTCAAGGAGAGTGTGGAGACAACTTGTCAGGCATGACCCAGGCCTGGCCTCTGAAGTGCCTACATACAAACTCAGAAGTTCCAGGATTCCTTATTCGAGTTGGAAGGAACCAAAGAGTCACTGGTTCAGCCTCCCCTTTGACGGACCTGTGGAAGGATGCCTAGAAAACTGCTTGACTTCCCCCAAGGTCACACGGCTTATTTAGCAGCAGCAGCAGCAGCAGCAGGACCCAAGCTTCTTGGGAGAACCCACGCTCTCTTTCCCACAAAGTGAAGACAATTCAGAGGGGAGCCCCCTAAGTGGAGACACCCACGATCGAAGCCCAAGAGATCCTTAACTTGGAGAAGAAAAGGCTCAATTGTTTGCAGTAAAGCAAGGAGGTGAACAATCCCTTTCAGAATCTGAAGGCAGAAAGAGCCCTTGGGAGCTTCCATTGCAATGGGAGAGATCCAGGTCAGATAGAATGCAACATCCCTGGCATGGAGGGAGCTTCAACGAGAGGAGATACGGCCTGTGACAACTTCTGCAAACCTTAAAGCGCCATAGAGATCCTTGCTCTTAGGGTTACATGATGGTAAACACTGGGATGGATCCCCCAGGGAGGCTGTGGAATCTCCTTCCTTAAGGTTTTTTTTTTTAAAAACGGGCTGAGCTCCATTGTCCTGCTGCTGGGTCCTTCTCCTGCTTCTGGCCTCTCAAGCCTGTGCACTCAAGGTGCTGAGGCCACCCTCTGGCCCCTTTTTCTCAGGAGCCTGTCCAGGCATCCTGACCTTTACTCATTTTCCTTGGGCAAATGCCTCCTGCCCTTTCTCTCTGGCAGTGTGATGTCTGTGCTGAAGGTCTGCCTTCCCCACCATTGAATTTATTGAATCTAGAGCCTCTGTTTAGAATCTCAAAATGTCAGGTTTCCGAAGCAGGCTTACCCAGCATCTTGGGCTACTCCCGAGTGGCACAGCCTCCAAATGCAAAACCCAATTTTCTAAACATTCTCCATCGTGGGCTGCTGGCTGCTCAGGCTGGAGTTTACACACCAGAGGGTAGCCATTGATCACAGTCCATTCACTCAGCACCTGACACCTAAAAATATGGGGCCATGGTTAACATGTGGGTAGCACTTTAATTTGTGAAAAGATTTGCTAACATTATCTTATTTGCATGAAAGCCCAAGGTAAGAAGTCAGCTGGGGTGTAGTGGTTAAAGGCCTGCTCTTTTCTTCCTCTTCATTTTGGAGAGGGGAAGTTAAGGCAGTTGGGGTGAAGTGACTTGCCCAAGGTCACACAGCTAGTGTCAAGTGTCGAGGTCAGATTTGAACTCAGGTCCTGACTCCAGGGCTGGTGCTCTACTCACTGCACCACCTAGCTGCCCCGTGGGCAAGAATCTCTTAGGAGAAATGGGGGAGCCCTCATAGTCAATAAAATGGTGCAAAAAACAGTACTGGGGTAGAATCTCCAAAGTGACCAAATGATACCTGCTGGAATCCAAGGCAAACCTTTCAGCATCACAGGAATACAAGTGTATGCTCCAACCACTGAAATCAAAAAGGCCAAAGTTGATCAGTTCTATGCCAACCTACAACATCTTCTAGAAGAAGCACCAAAAAAGATGTCACATTCATCCTAGGGGATTGGCACGCTAAAGCAGGAAATCCAAAGATAATTAGAATAGAAGCAAGTTTGGCCTTGGATACAAAATGAAGCAGGGCAGAGACTAAGACAGTTTGGTCAGGATGAACTCAACGGTCAGAGGAAACACAGCAGCCCCAAAGGCAGCTCTATACAAGGGCATCACCAGATGGTCAGAGCGGAAATTGGATGGATTATAGACTTTGCAGCCAAAGAGGAGAAGCTCTATACAGTCAGCTAAAACAAGCCTCGGAGCTGACTGTGGCTCAGATCATGTGCTTCTTATTGGGAAATTCAGACTTAAATTGAAGAAAGTATGAAAAACCACGAGACTGTCTAGGTATGACCTAACAACATCCCTTGTGAATATGGAGTGGAGGTAATGAATAGATTTAGGGATTAGATCTGGCAGAGAGAGCATCTGAACAACTATGGGCAGAAGCTGGCGATACTGTACGGGAGGCAGCAACAAAAAACATTCCAAAGGAAAAGAAGAGCGAGAAAGCAACATGGTGCCTGTGAGGCTTTAAAATAGCTGAGGAAAGAAGGAAAGGGAAAGTAGGAAGGGAAAGACAGACCCAGCTGAATGCAGAATTCCAGAGAAGAGCAAGGAGGGAAAAGAGAGTCTTCTTAAACGAACAATGCAAAGAAATAGGAGAAACTAAGAGAATGGGAAAGACGAGAGATCCCTTCAAGAAAACTAGAGACACCAAGGCAACAGTTCATGCAGAAATGGACAAAATAAAAGAAAAAATGGTAGGGACTTAACAGAAGCAGAAGACATTAAGAAGAAGCGGCAAGAATACACAAAAGAACATACAAGAAAGATCTTAACATGGTGTGGTTACTGATCTACAGCCAGACATCCTGGAGAATGAAGTTTTGTGGGCCTTAGGAAGCACGGCTAACAACAGTTGGTGGAATTGATAAAATTCCAGCTGAGCTATGTAAAGCCCTAAAAGATGATGCAGTTAAAGTGCTGCATTCAATATGCTAGTAAATTTGGAAAATTCAACAGTGGTCACTGGGTTGGAAAAGATCTGTTTACATCTCAATCTCAAAGAAAGGCAGTGCCAAAGAATGTTCAAATTATTGAACAATTGTGCTCATTTCATATCCCAGCAAGGTTATGTTTAAGATTCTGCAGGCCAGACTTCAGCAATATATGAACTGAGAATTCCCAGAAGAGCAGGCTGGTTTCCAAAGAGGCAGAGGAACTAGAGACCAAATTGCCAACATTCACTGGCTTAAGGAGAAAGCAAAGGAATTTCAGGAAAAAAATCTACTTCTGCTTTGTTAACTACACTAAGGCCTTTGACTGTGTGGATCACAATAAAATGTGGCAAGTCATCACAGAGATCAGAGGACCAGATCATCTTGTCTCCTGAGGAGCCTGTATGGTAGCCAAGGAGCAATAGAACCAAACATGGAGCAGCTGATTGATTTAAGATTGGAAAAGGAGCGCAACAAGACTGTATGTTGTCACCTTATTTATTTAACTTCTATGCAGAGTACATCATGTGAAATGCCAGGCTGGTTAAATCGGAGGCTGGAATTGAGGTTGCTGGGAGAAGTATCAACATCTCAGATAGTTAGATGATACCTTTTTGATAGCAGAAAGTGAAGAGGAATTAAGAAGCCTTTTTTATTTGCAGAGGGAAAAGCAGGGCAATTGGGGTTAAGTGACTTGCCCAAGGTCACACAGCTAGTAAATGTGTTAAGTGTCTGAGGCCGGATTTGAATTCAGGTCCTCCTGACTCCAGGGTTGGTGCTCATTGCTCCACCTAGCTGCACAAGAAGCCTTTTCATAAGGGTGGAAGACTGAAGTTTAACATAAAAAACAAAACAAAACAAAACAAAAAAAAAAACAACTAAGATATTGGCAAGCAGTCTCATCACTTCTGGCAAATAGAGGGAGAAGGAATGGAAGCAGTGTCAGATTTTATGTTTTGGGGCTTATATTCTTGGGACTGCAGCCATGAAATTAATACTTTGCTGCTTGGAAGGAAAGCTATGGAAAATCTGGACAGCAGACTAAAAAGCAGACATCGCATTGCCCACAAAGGTCCATATCATCAGAGCTATGATTTTTCCAGTAGCGACGTATAGCTGTGAGAGCTGGACTACAAGGAAAGATGAGCGCGGAAGAACAGATACTTTTGAATTGTGATGCTGGAGGAGACTCTGGAGAGTCCCTTGGGCAGCAAAGACATCAAATCAGTCAATACTTAATTAGATTCAGGCTCTTCACTGGGAGTCCAGACACTGAAGCTGAAGCTTAAATATTTTGGCCGCATAATGAGAAGACAGAACTCATTGGAAAAGACCCTGATGTTGGGAAAGACTGAAGACAAAAGGAGAAGAGAATGGCAGAAGATGAGATGGAGAGTGTCATGGAAACAGTGACTGTGCGCTTGGACAGACTTTGGAAGATAGTGGAGAACAGCAGGGCCTGGCGCGATGTGGTCCATGGGGTTAGGAAGAGTCGGATAGGGCTGAGCGACTGAATAAAAACAACACGGTAAAGTCTCAGGGGCGCCCTGGCACAGAGTCTGGGACTTCTTCTCCCTGGGTGCTAGAGTGCTCCCCTCGTCACATGCTTCTGCTTTGACCTTGTTTCCAGTGTCCACAGACCTCACTGTCTGTCTTCCTGTGCTGACCTAGCCCAGACAAAGGACTCTCTGTGACTTTTCCTGGAGTTCTCCATCAGGACTCTGTCCGGTTCACCTTATAAATCTATTTGGAGGAGCTGTGGATGGCAGCTCAGCGGCACTGCTTCCTCATCAGAGCAGGGAGTTAGAGCTGGAGAGGACCTTAGAAGTCATCAACCTATCATTTTTACAGATAAGGAAATCAAGGCACAGAGGTAGCGTAACATGCCAAAAGCTAGTAAGTGTCTGAGACAGATTTTGAATCCAGGTCTAGAGACTTTAACTCTAGGGGGCCAGGTAGATAACATGTTAGGCCCGGAATTGGGAATACTTAAGTTCAGATCTGACCTCAGACCATTACTAGCTGTATGGCCCTAAGTAAGTCACTTCACTTCAGTCTTCTTCAGTTTCTACAGTTTCTTCATGTGTAAAATAGGGAACATAATAATGCCTACCTCCCAGGGCTGTCGTGAGAATAAAATCAGATATCTGTAGTGTGCTTTGAAAACCTTGGTGCCCCACCTGAAGGCTTATCATCGTCGTGCTGGCTCCGTGATACACGTGTGTGCATCTATTCTTCTGTGTGCATGAAGGCGCATTTTAGTATGTCCTTGAGGACAAGCTGGAGAGACGGAAGCTGTGGACTTGGATTTGGTTCAAAGACTAGATCCAAAGAATCTGAATCAATGACTGGATCGATATCCACGTGGATGGAGGTCTCCCATGGAGGCTTCTAGGCATCTGTCCTTAAAGGACTCTTCTTTTCAGCATTTTAATCAAGTGATTTAGGGAAAGATAGGTGGCCTACTTATCACATCTGCAGGTGAAATGAAGATGGGGGTGATGGCTAATATGTTGGAAGACACAATTAGGATCTAAAGGCTAGAAATAATGGACTGAACCTAAAAAGATGAACCTTAACAGGGATAAGTGCAAAGTCACACTTTAGTTTAAAAAACTGATGTCACAATGGCGAGACGGGCTGAAACAGCTGGGTTTTAGGGTGGGCTTCAAGACTAATAGGAGTCAAGAGAATGTGACATGGCAGCCCCCAAGCTAGTTCGGTCTCTGATCACAATGGGGAGGTAATCATTACTGTTTTCTGCCCTTGTCAGGCTCCATTCAGAAATTAGGGTCAGTTCTGGGGGCCCCAGGTTAAGAAGAACATTGACAAGTATTTGAGCACATTCAAAGGGTCAAAGCAAACTAGGTGGCTCAGTGGATAGACCACTGGGCTGGGAATCAGGAAGCTTCACTTTTGTGAGTTCAAATTCGGCCTCAGAAACTTACTAGCTGTGTGACCCTGGGCAAGTCACTTAACGATTGGCTCAGTTTCTTCATTTGCAAAAGGAGCTGGAGAAGGAAGTGGCAAACTACTCCAGTATCCTTGCCAAGAAAACCCCAAATGGGGTCACGGAGAATTGGACACAATTCAAGAACAACAAAAAAGAAGGTGAACAGGGTGATTGAGAAACCAGGAACTAGCTAAGGGTCTGTAGAAGAAACCGGACATATTTAGTTTGGAATACAAAATAAAGAAGAGACTAAAAAGGCTGTCATGGGGAAAATGATTTAGATTCTTGGACTTGGCCCCAGGGGCAGAGCTGGGGATGACGACGGGGGATGATGCAGTGAGAAAGACTTTCCTCCCATGGAAGGACTCAAACACAGGCAGCCTGAAACGACCACTTCTGCGCAGGTCTGGTGGACCCACAGGATCTATCTTTCCAGACAGATTTGATACTTCCCTCACCCCTGCCCCAAATACTCTATGTTCCAGCAAAATTGGCCCATGTGCTGTGCTTAGACATGCCGTCCGCAACCTTTGAGACTCTGCAGGGCAGTCCCCACTGCCTGAAATGCGCTTCTTCCTCACCTACCCCCTGAGCATCCCTCAAGCTCCAAGGCCATGTCCTCCATTAAATCCCGGCCGATTCTCCCCACTGTTAATGTCTCATCCCCTGCCTTGACCAAGACCACTGTGTATTTGTTTTGTATGCGCTTTGCGCAGACTTATCTTTATGTATGTTGCTTCCCCTCAGTAGAAGGTCGGCTCCTTGGGGGCAGGCACAGTGGCTTGTTTATCTTTGTATATCTAGCATTTAGTGCAGGGCCTAGAATATAGTAGGTGTTTAAATGCTTTCTGAAGAAATCAGCAGCCACAGAGGTTCCTTCTGGCTTGGAGATTCTATGGTTCTTTTGATTCTAGGTCTCACGCCCATTCATGCCCACATACCACACTAACAGCCAGGCTAACTAAAAACTGAGTGCTATAAAAAGCCAAAACCTCAAATTCCAAAGAGATACCAGAGTTTGGGGCTTATATGGAGAGTTGGCAAGGGGGGTTGTTGCTAACATCATTTTTGTTCAATGCTGACATTTTGTTATCAAAATGGTGACATGTTTTAACAGTAAAGAGAAACCTTTCCAAATAACATTCCTCTCATATCACCAAGGAAAGGAAAGATCCGCATCAAATTCATCTGCTGAGGGCCACACAAATGCTTTGGGGATTTCCACCTCCTCTCTCCTGGCAAGGAGGTGAGGCAAAGCAGCTAACATCAATACGGAACCCCATTTATTTCCGTATTTCAGGAACGCGTTGTTTACTGCCACTTCTGGGCACAATTTTGTAGAAATACCAATAAAATTCAGAGCAGAGCACTCTGTGGTAAAGTACTTGGTAGAGTTTGCCAAACTGAAATGATTTCTTCCACTCCCAGAGGGTCAGTTACCCGTGCCTGGGCGGATGACTCCCAGAATCCACCTCTCCTGTTCTCCTCTCTCAAGTGATGCATGCTACTTCTCCACCTGCCTGCAGGACAGCTCCCCGGTGCACCCCAGCCAAGGCTTCTCCAATGCAGAATATCTCACCAAGACTCACTGAATAAACGAATGACCTCTGAGGTCCCTTCTCTGAGATTCTGTAATGTCTTTGTTTCATGATGCCATTTCCTATGAAGGCCTTTCCTGATCTCCCCTGTTAGTGTATCACCTTTACCCGAATTATTTATATTTACCTTTTTCTGTTTGGTATTAACTTATTATTGTCTATGTTGCCTCCTTCCTTAGAATGTAAACTCTTGGAGCGCAAGGACGGTTTCTTTCTTTGTCTTTCTCTCCCTAGCACCTAGGACAATGTCTGACACATAATAATCAATCAATAAGTATTTATTATGTGCCAACTGTGTGCTTTAATAAATGCTTGCCAGAACTTGGCCTGAAAGAAGAGATACGAGAAGTCGCCTCCTCCTACCCCTACCAAGATAAGGTTTATGTATGTGGAACGTTGAAGATATAATCTTCTTTTTTAATGTGCTGATAATTTTTGCTGATTTTTTCCTCTTTTTTTGTAAAAAATCACACACAAAGGGAAATTTAGGTGATAAAAAACAAAAGATGTCAAAACTCATTTTTTAAACATTAGGCTTATTAAGGCTTATTAAATACACAATATAGTTTAGTTCTAACCACTCTGCCCTTGAATAAATAGCTGTGTTATGTTGTCTGAGTATTTCCAGGTGGATTATTTCACAGGAGGTACATCTGTCCACTTTGAATCTGGGGAAGGACCCTTGAGGCACCTGGTCCAAACCCTCTGATCCTTTAGGTAAGAATGGTGAAGTAATTTGCCGAAGATTACAAAGACAGTAAGTATCAGAGCCAGGATTTGAACCCAAGCCTTTGGAGACAAACCTCCAAAGCAGGGCTCTTTCCTTTCCCTCATCCTCCCCTGGGCTGCTTGCTGCCAAATGGGCTCACCTAGAGAGCTATTCTCACTTAATTAAGAGTGGATTCGTTAAAAAGAATAAATCAGAATTAGACAAAGATGGATCCCACATTCAGACAATAGTAGTAGCCTGATCGTGTGGACAGAATAGGAATGAAAAGCCTTGCTCACCCCCGACTAGCTGGATGAACTCGTACCATACTAAAGGTGTTCCATCCTACCTGTAAGATGAGAGTCCTGGACCAGGGGACCAAGCTACGTCTTCCATTGCCTCCGTCTCCAAGATAGCATCGGTCCAGGGGCCAACCCAACAGCACTAAGCTCTCTGCTTCCCTCTGCTGGCCATTGCCTGGCCTCCCCAATGAACAGCACCAAATGATGGAGGTGTTGACCACCTTCATGGTAAAGGTGACACGGAAGGGAAGGGGAGTCCCTCATTTCCTTGAAGACTCTACTCAAGCCTCCCCTCCTCCTCCAAGAAGCCTTTCCTGATCTCCCTGCTGCTAGTACCACTCCACTACTTTGTATTTATATATAATCTTGGTACCTAGTAACATATCCATGTTTCTCCCCTATTAGAATACAAGCTCTTTGAAGGCAGGGACAGTTTCCTGTCTGTCTTTGTATCTCTAGCTCTAGTGCAGTGCCTGGGACTGGAGAAACTTAATAGATCCTTGTCGATGAAATGGCCACCTTCTCTAGTTCTTCCTGCTCTCATGGCCTGGCCTGAGCTTCGGGGAAGTGGGTGATCAGTCCTCTAGGGACGGGGTCTGGGAGGTCCCTTACTGTCTTGTCCTTTTGGCTCGATACTCTCATTAGGCTTCATTCCTGTTAAGAGTTGTTTCTCTGCCAGCTCTCTCTTAAATGCAAATAGTTCTGGGAAGCTCCGCACAGTCTTCAATATCTCGTGGGAAAGTGGTTTGTGTAGAAGAGGATTCTGGGGACCCAGAGGAAATGGTGCAGAAAGGGGGTCGCACAAAAGATCCGCTCTGCCCACTGGCTTCTCACTTCTGCTGTGGGTTTGTCTCATCGCAATAGCTCTGTGCCACAATCCTGGCCCTATTTTGACAGAGTGATTGGCACAAACCCTCCTAGTTTAAATTCACTGTTTCAAAGATCCCCAGATGGGGCAAATGTTCTCTGGTTGTGAAAGGATAGATCACAGAATACTGCCTGGAGCTCTGGTTGGGATCCTGCCCCTGAGGGATTAAGAGTGACGGTCGCATGAATGAATGAATGATTTTTAAGTGCTTACAACACACTAAGCACCAGGACACAAATGAAAAAAATGGAAGGAGCTACCCAAGAGAGCCATCTGGGGAGGGTTCGTCCACGCAGGATCCACTTTGTACACTCATAGCTTCTGGCTCGCAAACAGGCTAAGGAAGAGATGCCCCCTTTTTGCTAACTTAAATGGTGAGAAGCCCCCCAGCTTAGCTGTGGATCAGCCCCAAAGAGCCCCTGGCTGAGCTGCATGTCCACAGCCCTTCTGACACCTCCAGTGAAGGATTCAGGGAGGAGCGTGGTCCAAGTTCTGTTGGAAACTGGATGTTGTCCACGATGATGGGGTCTAGTTGTCTTTTCAGCTGCATTGGGAAGGTGGCCCCAACCTTGTAAACCCTGGGGCTCTGGTGAAGGGAGCAGCTGCACTGAGGAGACCCCTCCCCCATGGGGAGATGACTTGCACGTCTCCTCTGGGAAGGCAGACTCCACCATTGGATGTTTTGGGCATGGTGGCCCCATGTGGAACTGCTGGCAGGAGCCAATGGTCCAGTCTTAGGCCATCATCCTGGGGATAAGTTTTCTAGCATGCTCATCCATCACACTGCAGAGGAGACAAATTTTAGCTCACCTTCTGGGGCCCTAGGAAAGGAGAAATTAACCCGGAAGCATCACGGGGGGGCCTGCCTGAGGCTGAGATTTCTGACTTTGCATGGGAGGTGTGAGAGGCTAATATTAGCACACCTAGAGAGGCTGGCCAGAGTCTGGGGGTCTCTACAGCCACTGGCCTTCCTCCTTGACTGTGGGTCTCTTGCCAAAACACTCAGCTCCTGTCTCCATGCAGGACTATCATCTTCACAGTCAGTGACCACTTACCCCAAATATGTCACCTTATTCTATACCCCAAGCTGACTTCAGACCAGCGAATGAGGAGGAGGCTTATTTTATATTATTTTTTAAGGGAGTGGTCCGTTTTCTGGGTGGACACGTGGAAGGACCATACCATGACATTCTAGAGAGCCTTGTTCTAACCCTCTGCCCCATCAACCTGGGGGGGGGGGGCTGTGGATGCTAGGACACAGTTCCATCAGGGAGCTTTGGGATCTAGGACATCTTTTCTAGTTAAAGACAAAAACTAGCCCCTCGGCTTCTCTGCTCTAACAGAGCAGAGTTCCTAGAGAGCAGTGACTGACGGGTCTTCTGCTGCTTTGGCTTCGCCTGAACCCAAAGCTCACACGGTTCAACCAAAGCACATTGGGGGAGCAGGCATTCCAGAAAGGCTATAAGTCTCCATGACTGGACAGTTTCGCACAGAGATCCACCCTTCCCTGGGGTTTCCTCCATCCCCCCCGCCCCCCCCCCATGTCTGCCTCACTGAATTCAGCTACCTTGTGAGCCCCCAGGTGAATGGACCAACCTACGTGGCCAGGTCACATGAAGACAAAGATGAATCGAAGACGAATGGATGAAAGCCATTTTCATTTACAGGTCAGACTTCCTTACACTAGGCTCATTCAGCCACCCACTGTTAGCCATGTTTTCTGCCTGTCCTCCTTAAATGAAGGTGCTGTTGTTATGTGTCTGACTCTCCGTGACCCCACGTGGGGGTTTCTTGGCGCAGATGCTGGAGTGGTTTGCCATTTCCTTCTCCAGGTCTTTTCACAGATGAGGAAACTGAGGCAAACAGGGTTGGATGATACGCCCAGGGTCACACAGCTAGGACGTGTCTGAGGCTGGATTGGAACTCAGGTCTTCCTGACTCCGGGTCTGGCGCTTTATCCACTGCTGCTGGCCTCTTATGGGACACCTTTCCCAATCCCCTCCTCCATCATCTTTCTCTCTCTCTCTTGAAAAATGACTTTGCATTACTTTATACTCCCTTACTTATATAACTGCTGTTCTCTCCCCTGCACCCAGAGCGGAATGGAAGACCCTCGGGGCCAGGATGGTTTTGTCTGTGTCTTTGTGTCTCTGGCTCCTAGAACAGTGCCTGTCACACACCACTGAACTGAGCTGAGCTGGTGAGAGAGTGTAGCCAGCTAACACCCACCACATGGTCCTCCGTTGCCCATTGTTTTCCTTCCTTCCCGTCCCTTTCGATTCTTCCCAGATTGCGGCATTCTAGAGTTCTTGGCAACACACACAGGGAACTCACCGACCAACTCGTGTTTCCACAAGAGACGTATAACATGAGATGATGGGAACAAGGAACAATAATGGAGAGTGATGGTGAAGGACCGGCTTGGCCCTGGAGAGGCAGGAGGAAGGCCAAGTTCGGAGTGGGGTGAGCAAGGCCAAGAGCATTGGGGGAAGGACCAGACCACATAGGAGATGGCATCACTGTTCAGAGTGGAAAGAATAATGGGGGAGATGCAGGGAGAGAGAGAGAGACAGAGACAGAGACAGACAGAGACACAGAGAGACACAGAGACAGAGACAGAGAGACACAAAGACACAGAAACAGAGAGAGATAGAGAGTAGAAAATAAAGAAAAAGGGTGGCATATTCAAGCTAAGAGGCAGCCAGGTGCCATAGAGGACCGAGCGCAGGCCTTCAGATATTGCCTCATGCACTTACTAGCTATCCAAGTCATTTAGGTCATTTCATCTCCCTCAGCTTGTTTCCTCATGGATAAACGGGGATGACAGCACCTACTTCACTCATTGCTGTAAGAACCAAACCAAACAACATACGTAAAATTCTTTGTGAACCTCAGAGCACTACATAAGAGTTCTAGCTGTCATCATCGTCATCATTATTATTTAAACTACACGTAGCTCATTGAGCTTGGCTTCAATTTCTGACAAAATCAGGAGCATTTCATTAAAGGGATGGTCAATGGGTATCTAGAAAGGGAAGCAGTGATCACAAAGCACTAGTGGCTTTATCAAAAAAGTTGTGCCAGACTTGCCTCATTTCTGTTCTGACAGGGTTAATGTCATTGACATAATAAATCAGGATTTCAGCAAAACTTTTGACAAAGCTTCTCATGCTGTTCTTTTGGAAAATGTGAAGAAATGTGGGTCAGATGATAAACTTGGGGTCTGTTTGGAACTGATCAAATGGTTAGACCCAGGGAGGAGGCATCATTGAGTCAGCTTGCAGGGGAGTCTCTAGTAGAGTGCCCAAAGTCTCTGCCCTTGGCCTTATGCTGCTCATTTTTAAGGGTATATCTTATCTGATGGCAATACTCAAAAGACTATTGAACAAAGTGCTCTCTATAATTGCCTGTCATATAATTTTAAACATTTTGACATGCATGGGAGATACGTTTTAAAATTTGTTTAAGTTGCATTTTGTTTAACCAAATCTGATCCTTTAAAAAACCACCAACAAAAATAAATAAGTAAGCAGAGTGGAACCTTTGCTTTCCCTGCTTCTCCATCAGCCATGTGTCTGTAAAGATGTCGTTATGAAAACTGCCTACAAAAGCTCCCTGTTCTCTACTTGGGTTTTCATTCAAGATGTTCCACATGCAAACACAGAGAGTGCTCACAAAGATTTTACAGTGATAAAAGAGCCACTAGTTAATGTCTCCATGGCCATTGTGTTTTATAGAAACATCATGGGTAGGGTTTTTTTTCATCTTTTGAAATTTTTTGCTCTTTCTTTAAGATATCTTGAAAATCAGCCCACACGTGCCTTTAATTTGCTTTACCTCAAAAAGGATTCCTTCTGCTCCAGTCACTTTTTCTGACATCATCCTAAGCACCATTGCTGGTGGGTCTGTTTGCTTCAGCTCTCTCAGCCTTTGCTCCATTCAGCCACTAATATGTTTTTCTTAAAATGCAGGTCCAGTGGTGTCACCCTACCCCACCCCCTTTCAATAAATGCTGGTGACTTCACGTCACCTCCAGGACCAAATACAAAATTCTCTAGTTTAAAGTTTGAAGGAAGGAAAGAAGTTTAAAGACTTTTTGGAGAGTTTGACTTCAGGCTTCAAGAAAAACTTCACAGTAGGAGCTGTTTCGAAGAGGAGCAGGCTGCCTCAGGAAGGGGGACAGGGTTCACTGGACAGCTTCAGAGCCAAGACTGGATGGCCACTGGTCACTTGGGTTCTAGAGCAGACTCTTTGTCCCTTTTTCATGGATGGGTTGGAATAGACAGCCTTTCCTTGCCTGTCCCCTGTTATAATGGCAGCCCCTTGAGGGCAGGCATTGTTTTTGCCTTCCTTTGTATCCTCAGTGCTAAGCCTGGCACCTCCAAAATAGGAGTCACTTTATAAATGCTTGTTGTTTGACTGATTGTCCAACGCTGAAAAATTCTATGTCTGAGCAGCTTCTCCAAAATGCATGGACCTCCAGCCTCATTTGGGTCTTGATCCAAAGGATATTTTCCATCTGACTCTTTACTGGCCTTCCCTGCACCCGCCTTGGCACTGAAGTCACCAAACCCTCCTCCAGGGTGATGCTGGCCTTGTTGGGAGGCACTTGTTGGCTTCCTTATAGGACATCTTTCCTTTGGCTTCTGCTCCAGATGTTGGGGGCATGAGCTTCAGACATCTCCAAGAAGGTCATTTTGCTTATGGTCCTTATAGCACTGCTCAGTCAACAAGCATTTATTAAGTACCTATTGTGTGCCAGGTATTTTACTAAGCACTTTATCAATATTATCTCCGAAAATCCACAGACAATTTTATATAAACATGATAAATTAAAGAGAGAAGAACCAATATGCAAATAAGACATACCCAGGATGATCTCAGAGGAAGGCATTAGCATAATTAGGAAAGGCTTTCTGGAGTGGGGTGGGGGGGGTGACTTGAAAGAAGACAGGAAAGCCAGGAGGCAGAGATGAGGAAGAAGACATAGGGGAGAGCCAAAAAAAAAAAAGGCTTGGAGCTGAGGGATGGAGGGTCCATCTTGTTCAAGGAATAACAAGGTGGCCAGTGTCACTGGATTGCAGAGTAACATATGGAAGGAGTACACACATAAGACTGGAAAGGTGAGGAGGGGGCAGACTTTGAAGGGTTTTGAATATCAAATAGAGGATTTTAGATTTCACCCTTAAGGCAGTGGTCAGAGCCAATTCCCAGCCTCACATGGGACAGCCCTGGACCTGAACTCTCCCCATTCTTTGACTGACTGGGGGATGGGAAAACCCATCCAGCACTCTGGAGCAGCCCAGCAGAGTCCAAGGAGGTCCCAGGGCTCAGAAGTGATTCCCCCAGGCTCAGATGGTGGTCCAGGGAAGCACTCCCCCTTATCCCAGAGTTGCCTAGGAACTCTTTCTCTCTGGATAGACTTTGCTGAGAGATCCCTGAAGCCCCTCCTCCCTATGACTCTCCCCTATCTAGGACAGGACTCCTCCTTCTGAGCCACTCCAACTCAGCCCCAAGATGGCCAGGACCTTTATGTTTCAGGAGGCCCTACCCTGCCCTTCACCACAGAGACTATAGGGCCCCTTCCCTGAGAACAGACGGCGTTCAGGATCTAAGCTTAGCCCATTTCTAGGTCAGGCACAGGACATCCCCTCCCTGGGGAAGTGTAAGACATAAAAGGCCCTCTCTCTACAGGGGACCACCCCTGCTCCCCTTGCCTCTCCCTGGGAGGCCAGGCAGCTGCATTGTCCTCCAGGCCAGGCTGGTTTTGGTCCCCACATGCTCCTCTTCCTGAGACCAACCCACCAGGCGCCTGCAGTGTCCTCCCCTTTCTCTCTCCTGGCCGAAGGACCACCTGGGGAAGAAGTGGGGTGCCTTGGAATGTCCTCACAGTGCCCTGGGCTTGGAAAGTTTCAGACCAAATTAATTATGTACATTAAAGAAAGAGGGGGTGGGGGATGCAAGGTGTAGGTAATTGAGGCTTTGGGGTTTCATGAGCAGTCTCTTTTCTGTTCTGCTATGTGTATGGAAATGACCGTTGTGTTTGGGTTTTGCTCAATTCAGAATTAAAAGAAATAAAACAGACACACAAAGTGCAGAAACTCCACTAAGATCTTTGAAAAATCAATCAGTTTGAGATGAAGAACTTTCCCCCTGAAACATGCCCCATGATGGGGCTGGGGATGGAGAGAGTGAGGACAGTAAACAGAGGACAGGAAGGGGACCAAACTCAGCCTTGGGAGTGGGACCATGGTAAATTCAGCCACCAGCCCAGAGGTGGTTCCTGGCCATCTGCCAAGAGCATATCTTTCCTCCAAACCTCAGCAAACTCAGAAGGGGAGGCCCATTCTTTTCCATATCTACTACCAGAATTTGATTTGAAAGCCCTTCCAGAGTTCCTAACAATGCACAGACTCGCATCAATAATTCAGACATCAGGGATTTTGTGAGTGTGGGCACTTCTTCCACCATTAGCAGACATTTTAATGAACAGTCATGATGGATAAAAAGTCAACCTTCTGGTGAATTCAGCTAATCTGGGAACCATAAGTACCCATGATAAAAGCAGAAGTCATTTGAAAGACTCTGGGTCTGCCGTAATAATTCAGAAAGCTGTATGATTCCATGGAAGAGGGCTGACTTGAAGCTAACCTCTGGCCTTTCCAAGTAGCCTCTTGGAGTATCCATAGTGCTCCTTAGCCCCTCCCTTTCCATCAAGGCCTCCAGTGGACGTGATAAGACCCAGAAGACAAAGGGCAGGCAGAGCAGGCGAGATGCCAGGGCAGCATGGTGGCAATGATCTGCTCCTCTGCCTTTCACTCAGTCCCTGTTCTCCTTCTCTTCCTCCTCTTCCTCCTCCTCTTCCTCCATGCCTTCCCCCTTCTCAGGAGCTAGGCATGGTGAGAAGCAGCTGGAAACCCTGATGGTGACAGGACAGGGAAGGCAGACACACTGGCCTTGGGCACTGGAGAGATTCAGGCCATGCCCAGACAAACTCCCAAGAAGTCAGTGGCTGGGAGCTGAGCTCCACGGTCTGCCCTGAGGACCTTTGTTGATTCCTTCATTGGAAAAGGACATAATTCCTGATGAGCACAACCAAAGCTCCACCACTTTAAATTGGGTCCTTAGAGCTCTAAGCAGGTCTAAGACAGCCTGCCTCTAGGACAGGAAGGCACATAGTTAGCTGCCCAGCGGTTCCTTACATGTAATCCTGGCTTTGATCTTTTCTGCTGGCTCTATGCCTATGAAGTTAAAGTCACTTTTGACTCAACAGCAGATGCATATTGAGAGGTCAGTGAAGTAGAGGAGGAGAGGCAGGGGCAAGGTTTCCAGTGGGTGGGGCTCAGCCTCGTCTTTCTTGGATGACTCTGCATGCAGTCAGTCTCAGCCACCCAGAAGAGGCACAATTGGAGGACAGAAGGTCACTGGCTGCCCTCTGAACATTATAGAGAGCTCAGCTCTCATCCTTGGGGTTGGGGTGAATGCCTAACCGTTAGGAAGGAAAATGGACTTCCCAATCCTGGGCTTTCTCTGGGGACAGGATGATGATGGCTGCCAAGGAGAGATGCCACCTGGCAGATGGCTCATCAATTCCCCTCCCTCTCAGAGACTGATAAAAGTGACCTTAGGGACACAGATTTCAATGGCACAGAGAAGTCCTTAGTGAGGAAACTCCTTTCACCAATGAGGTTGGCACCTCCTCTACAATTTATAGCCATAGGGAGTGGGAGAGAGGGGGCATTTATTAAGGACCTAAGATATGCCAGACACTGTGCTAAGCACTTTGCAAGTAGGATCTTATTAGAGAGCTGCCTGGGGGCACTGAGAGGTTAAGTAGCATCCCCAGGGTCACACAGCCAGGATGGGTCAGAACCTAGGTCTCCCAGCTCCCTGTCATGCTATCCACTGCACCACACTGTCTTCAGAGGGGAGCTAATGGGTAACTTAATCTGAACTCAACCCAATCCAAGAATCTCCATTTTTACAGGGGGACATTCAGCCTCTGTTTCAACACTTCCAATGTTGAGTAGCTCCCCAGAATAAGAAACAGCTCGTTCCATTTTTTAAAATCTCGATTGTGTAGAAGTTTTACCCTATTTTGATTTTTAAAATATTCTTCCTCCCACAGTTCTGTTTCCACACGACAGCTCCCGGAAAGGCACGGCTAAAGAGCGGGTTCATGTGGAAAGATCCGGGGGTCCTAGTCAACTTCAGGCTGTACACAAGCCGGCGGTGGGACACGGTGGCCAAGATGGGCTTGTGGGATATAGGGAGGAGGGTAGTGCTCAGCACCAGAGAGGTGACAGCTCTGTTGTATTTACTAAACAAGCATTTACTAAATGCTTAGGATGGGCCAGGGATTGTGCCAGGCACCGGAGGAAGAGACAAAAAATTGGAATAATCCTCAAGGAGCTCATGCTTTTCTCTCAGAGTAGAATACATGTATCAGCCAATCAGACAGCAAATATTGATTAAGTCCCTCCTATGTGTCAGTCACCGTGCTGGGTGCTGGGATTACAGACACAAGAAATGAAACACTCCCTCCTCCTAAACAGTCCGTATCTGGAATCCGTGTTTGGTTCTGGACAACACTTTAGGACGGACATTAATAAAATAGAGAGCGCCAGGCTTTGCGATCAGATTGTACCTTAGGATGTCGGGTTGAGACAGTGTATTAGATGGATTAGAAACAATGAGCCCGGAGCAGCCAGGCTCACTGAAAATGTTCGGTCTTCCAATACCCTAAGGACTGTGATGTGGGAGAGAGATTAAGCGTGTTCTATTTGATGAGGAATGAGTGGAATTTCAAAGAGATAGATTTGGGCTCAAATGTCAAGAAAAGCTCCTTAACACCTCAAGCTGTGCACCAGTGGAGGAGTCGATCCTAGGTAACGGGTTCCCCTCACTTTAAATCGTCATGCAAAGTCAGGTAATATTGTAACAGGGGATGATTCTTGGGTAGGGAGTGGATGAGACGGTTTTCTGGCTCCTTCTCACTCTCAAACTCTGACTCTGTAAAACAGCTGATGATGGCTCCCCTTTCTCCCTAGTAAGTATCCTCTGTACTTCCCAATAAGAGTTGAATGGCTAACTTGCCCTGTGGCTAGGAGGATCAGATTCGGTGAAGGTGCCATCTGAGTGCACCTTTATAAAATCCACACACTTAAGACAAATGTCACACCAAAGAAATTGCTCATCTTTCAGGACTGCAAGGTTCCCAATCTGCTAGAGGTCAATGCTTTTGGATGGTAGGGGATCTTTACAACAACGGCCAATAGGATGCTTGGGCAAAGTGAACCCAGCTAAATAAACCTGAAATTTTGTTTAAGACAAATGTAAAAATACCAGCAAGTGCAGAGATTACAGGAAGAGTACTTAAGGATCTTCAACTTCCACTCCCTCATTGGACGCATTAGGGAAATGAGTCCCAGAAATGACAAGTGATTTGTCCGAGGTCACCCAGATGATAAAGAAAATCCCAGATATGGACCCAGGTACTCAGACTCCAAAATTCAACTCCCATTCGACACCATTACCTTTCCATCAATTATTAAAGAAATGTATAATGCAGTATAAGCATAAAATCTATCAGAAAGAATTTCTACGCTATGAAAATGAAATCTGTAATGAAATCCTTAAAGATATTTCACCCAAATATATTTATAAAATGAGAATGTCAAGAATTTACTTCTCCTGCACCCAGTTGGGCCCACCTTGACCAAGAGCATGCAGGCTCCCCAAGCAGAGAGAGAAGGAAAGACAGAAAGAAGTTTACTGGTTGTATCTCTGCCCACACAGAGAAAAAGAGAAGAGATTTTTGTGCTGTCATCCATCAGTGATGGGTGAAGAGAACAACAAGAAATGGGAGGAGATCGCCCAAAGTATCACGTTTTCCTGCCCATCTGGAAGAGAAAGTCAAGTGCTTGTTGACTTAAAGAAACAAGAGGCTGCAATCTCCAAAGGCAAACCTCTTCAAGCCCCTCCTACTGCTTCCATTCTGATTTGTATGTGTACAATCTCAAGCTGCTCAGCTCTGCCCTCTTGAGGACTAGAGGCGACCTGGTACTTTCTGAATTCCAAATTCTACCAGATGTTGCTGTCAGTGGATGTAGCATCCCCTTCCTTTTTCTTTTTAAAGTTTCATTGATGCC
Source organism: Trichosurus vulpecula (assembly GCF_011100635.1). NCBI lineage: Eukaryota > Metazoa > Chordata > Mammalia > Diprotodontia > Phalangeridae > Trichosurus > Trichosurus vulpecula. Next base: position 202,487,705 of record NC_050581.1, on the reverse strand, counting down.
TTTTGTCTTCCTTTGTAACAAAGAAAAACAGTTAAGCAAAACTAGTTAACACAGGGGATATTGTGATCTTTTCCCAAGCTACAGATCAGTTTAGAATCAAGGGGTTCCTGCTCTGTTCACGACAGAAAGCCCCCTCCTCAATCCAGTTACGTGTCTTCTCTTTGCCCACTTTCCCAAGACTTTTTTTGTCATGGATAAATCCAAGGTGAACAGGGATCTGGTCTTGTGTCTCCCATTCCAAACAACCAGAAGGTTATTGTGTATCAGCTGTTAATTATTAAACGGGGAAAAAATCAGGATCCTAATCAGTGATACCTTTATGTCAATAATTCAAGCCTCCGTGCTCTAATCAGTATGGGGATTCCCTCTTGCCAGCCCATATTAAAACTTCTCAAATCTCTCTGTGCCCTAGGGGACTTTTTAATAAATTTCTGGTGAACTGAGACTGATTGTTAGAGCATCATAGAACTGTAAGAAACTTCAGTGGCCACCTAGTCCCATATATACCTGAAAGAAAATCCTCTCTACCACATCACAAATAAGTGCTAGGCATACTTGGCTTGAAGACCATCCACTGAAGAGGAGAAAACTATTTCCACTCCCGCAGAACCATTCCATACAAGAAATAAGATTTGAAAGACAAAAAAGAAGAAAAATCAGCACAACTGACCAATTCACTGAAAAAGTCTAAAAACATCTCAAGTGTCTAGCACTGGTGGACCTCCTGCCTCCTTGAAGGGCTGGGCTGGGGAGTCCTCTCATCTCTCTTTATTCAAGTCTTGTTCTTTTTTGTTTGGAGGGGGGGGGGAAGGCAGGGCAATTGGGGTTAAGTGACTTGCCCAAGGTCACACAGTTAGTAAGTGTGTCAAGTGTCTAAGGTTGGATTTGAACTCAGGTCCTCCTGAATCCAGGGCCAGTTTTCTGCTCACTGCGCCATCTAGCTGCCCCTCTTCATTCAAGTCTTGGGAATCTTTATTATTTTATTACATTCACTTTTGATTTGGGGGGCAGGAGTTCTTTCTACTTACATTTTCGTTGTATAAGATATCAATTCACATAGATATTTCTGGACCTCTCTGTATTCATCCTTCGCATCATTTCTTATAGCACAATAATATTCCATTTCATTCATGGATCAGAGTTTCTTTAGCCATCCACCAATGGAGCGGCATCCATTTTGTTTTCAATTCTTTATCACAGAAAACGCTGCTACAAATATTTTGGACTATATAGGGAATTTTTTTTTTCTTATCGATGGCTTCCTTATATATATGCCCAGTACCAGAGTCTCTGGTTCAAAGGGTATGGATATTTTAGTCACTATCTCCAGTATCCTTGCCAAGAAAACCCCAAATGGGGACATGACTGAAAAAACTGAACATTATCATAATTCTAAATTGCTTTCCAAAATGGTTGTATTGTTTTACAGCTCCACTAACAATGTATCAGTGTGGCTGTCTTTCCACGACCCCTTCAACATCGATTGTTGCCTTTTTTGTCATCTTTGTCAAGTTGTAGGGTGTGAGATGAAACCTCAAGGTTGTTTTAATTTGTATTTCTCTTATTTAATTTAGATCTTTGTTTTTTGTGGTTGTGAATATTTTGCAATTTTTCTTTGGAGAGTTGTTTATTCCTGTCCTTTGACTAACTATTGGGGAATCTGGCTTTCAAAGCCTTTCCTAATCTTCTCCCCTCCCCCAAATTTCCAGTCTTCCTCTGGCTCACCCCACATCCACATGCTTCTTCGATCCAGAGACACCGACCTCCACGCTGTCCCTCGATCCAGAGACACCGGCCTCCACGCTGTCCCTCGATCCAGAGACACCGGCCTCCACGCTGTCCCTCGATCCAGAGACACCGGCCTCCACGCTGTCCCTCGATCCAGTGACACCGGCCTCCACGCTGTCCCTCGATCCAGTGACACCGGCCTCCACGCTGTCCCTCGATCCAGAGACACCGGCCTCCACGCTGTCCCTCGATCCAGTGACACCGGCCTCCACGCTGTCCCTCGATCCAGTGACACCGGCCTCCACGCTGTCCCTCGATCCAGAGACACCGGCCTCCACGCTGTCCCTCGATCCAGTGACACCGGCCTCCACGCTGTCCCTCGATCCAGAGACACCGGCCTCCACGCTGTCCCTCGATCCAGAGACACCGGCCTCCACGCTGTCCCTCGATCCAGTGACACCGGCCTCCACGCTGTCCCTCGATCCAGTGACACCGGCCTCCACGCTGTCCCTCGATCCAGTGACACCGGCCTCCACGCTGTCCCTTGATCCAGTGACACCGGCCTCCATGCTGTCCCTTGATCCAGAGACACCGGCCTCCATGCTGTCCCTTGATCCAGTGACACTGGCCTCCATGCTGTCCCTCATTCCCAACTCTGGATATTTTCATTCACTGTCCCTTATCTCTGCCTCTTGGCTTCCCCACCTTCTTCAAGGCCCAGCCAAATTCTCACTTTCTACAAGAAACTTCAATTCTTGTGCCTCCCCTCTATTCATTATTTCATTCTGTCCAAAGCTGGCTTTACATGTTGTCTCCCCCATCAGACTGTGAGCTTCCTGAGAGCAGGGACTGTTCTTGGCTTCCTTTGTATGCCCAGAGCTTAGTGCTCTGCCTAGTATACAGTAGGCACTTGATAAATGCCTGTTGACCTGTTGACATGAAGCCTTTCCAGCTCAAGCTTGCCCTCTGCTGGCATAGACTCCCAAAGCTGAGTGGCATCTCTACGTCCAGAGGGATCATTAGGATAGGAGAAAATACAATTTCACACTTTTATGGGTAATAAAGAATCCTGATTTCATTCCTTTAGTGACCTACATCCCTGTGGGGATGGGAAGCAGAATGGGGAGAAAAAATAACTGGTCATTTTTTGTATTTATCCCGATGACCAGACCGACTTCTCAACGATATCTATTTGTCCTGCTACAGTGGCTTGTGACTCAGTTACAAAACCAAACCAAATAACCTGTGTCCTTCTGCTTAACCCCAACATTAAACCAACGTATGAATTTCTCGGTCCAGCAGAAAGTCCATGTTGCTGAAGTTGTATGTCTGGTCCTTCACTTCAAAGACACATCACAAAGTGCGTTCTCTAACCCATCCCCAAGGAAACATAGCAACCTCCCCCTCCCTCCAGGAGTTTTTGAATCCTCTCCATTTATAGTTGACCCAATTTTATCTGTAGAAGGAAAACACACGCACAGGCATGTGTGCACACACACACACACACACACACACAGTGGCACATGTACGAACTTTCCAACCTGTTTTTGAGTTGATTTAATTGCTGGAACTAAAAAGATTCTGTCTGCTCAGGCTGAGCACTGGGGCTTTGGGGCAGGAGAAGGGAGGCTCAGATGCTTTGATCATCCACATTCACTCTTGCTGGATTTTGAAGTAAAGTGCTCTTCCCTTGGCAGGTTGTCTCATATCGATTCCTCTTAGAAAGTTACCAATCGGCTTCTCTCTTTTAAAGTCCTGAAGGCTTTTATCATTCACATTTCCCTATCTCCATTCCAATTCCTAGGTTTCTACAGAGATAGCCCTTAGTAGATGTTCGTCGAATAAATAATGAAAATAATAACAGATAGGATGCAAGCAGCTAGGTGGCTCAGTGGATAGAGCTGGGAACTGAAATCACGAAGACCTGAATTCAAATCCTGCCTCAGACACTTCCGAGCTGTGTGGGCTTCTCTCTGCCTCAGTGTCTTTATCTGTAAAATGGAGATAATAGACCTTACATCTTGGAGTTGCTGTGAGTATCAAATGAGGTAACATATGGAAAGCATTTTGCATGTTTAAATAGCATTTTCAAAGTGCTTTACATACATTGTCTCTTCTTAACCTTACAAGGCCGCACTTCACGATGACAGAACCGAGGCCCAGAAGGTTAAGTGACTTTCACCTAACAGGTCCCAGAGGTGGGATTTGAACCCGGGTCTACGTGAGCTGTATCCAGCCCTGCACCCTCTTGGCCACACTGCCTCACTTCCCCGCTAGCCTGTTCCTCCTGGATTCACGGCCACCCTGGTGACTCAGGCCAGCATAGGGCTTGGATACCAATATTCATCTGTTGAGCTGGCTGGGTCTAAGTCAGTCAGAGTCCCTCCCTGGGCTAGTGGGGGTCTTCGCTTCTGATCTCTCACAAACTGGGTCAAACACACTCTCAGGAACAACTCACAAGCTGCTCCCATGGGGGGCATCCTGCATATGGGGAGCTGGTGGGAGGTTGACTGAGCCTCTATTTTCCCAACCATCTAACTATATCAATTCCATTTGTCTGTGAAATTTCCCAGGAGGCATGGGAATGAGCCTGATTCTTCCCTGAGCATACCCTCCTTTTTCATTCCTGTCCTCTCCTGTCCTTTCTTTCCAGTAAGCCCATTGCAGGAGGGAGAAGTGTGATTTGTTTAAGGACAAGAAACATTTATCAAGCACCTACTATGTGCCCGGTATCAAGACAGTAAATTCTTATTAAGCACCTACTATGTACTGGGCAATCTAATAGAGGCATTAAGAAGACCAGAAGGCAGGAATCTTAGAAGAGGAAAGGCCCTGAGCATCCCACCAGCCCAGCCTAGAGTTTAATAATGATTTCTTCAGCATCCCCAGGCCATTTCTCCAAGACTGCCAGTGAGAAGAGGCACTGCCTCTAGTAGCAGCCCAGTCTGCTCTTAGAAAGCTCCAATTATTAGGAAGTCTGTTTGTTGTTTTTTTTTTTTTTCCCTCCTGGTCTGTGCAGAGAGGATCATAAAGGGGAATGGCCAGTCCTGGGACTCAGCCCAGGGAACAAGAAAGCATCCCAGGCCAGGTGCAGACAGATAGCAGGGGCCAATTAGAAAGGGCCCAGAGACTCTGGCACAGGTGCAAGTCTGGTCTTCCTCTTGCCTAACACTAAATGTTTAAGAGGCACCTGTGGGGATGGGTGCTGGGTCCTGTGCCCAACTCTGGGTGTAGTGGCTGGTGAAGGCAAATCTGACAGGGTTAAGAGAGCATTTGGATCCCAAGAGCATAGGAGTCTTGAAGGTCTTTATGTGAATACCCTTGGAAGAGATTCCTTCCCCGCCAAATGCAATCATCTCAGTTAGCTTCAATTGGCTGGGAACAAATGAGTGAGGTCATCTGGGTTCTCTGACTCTTAACACAGCAAAAAGTTATAGGGTTCTAGAGTTAGTTATGTGGGATGGTGGGTGGAGCAGTGGGTAGGGCTGGGCCTGGAGTCAGGAGGTTGCTGTTCAGTTGTTCAGTCATGACTCATCTTCCTGAGGTCAAATCTAGCATCCAACACTTACCAGCAAGTCATTTCACCCTGTCTGCCTCAGTTTCCTCACCCGTATAATGAGCTGTAGAAGGAATTGGTAAACAGCTCCAGTATCTCTGAGGTCGCAGAGTCAGCCAGGACTGAAGATAGGCCTGGTGCTGTCCTAAGCACTTTACAAATATAATTTCATTTGATTCTCACAACGACTCTGGGATGTAGGTGCCATTTACCCCCACTTTTCAGAGGAGGAAACAGAGGCCAGGTGTTGAGGCTCCCAATACAGTAAAGAGCTACTGGATGGCAGCTCCAGGGCTGGAAGGGACCTTGGAGGTGATGAGGTCCCACTCCCACATCTTACACACGTGGAAAAGTCCAGCCAGGCAGCCTTGGCCCCAGGCTTCTCTCCCTGAGGAAGGGGAGTGTGGTTCTTCCAAGGCTGTCAGGTTTGGCTCGAGCTGCTTTCTCTTTTCTAAGAACATCAGAGCCAGCCTTCCAAGGCTCCCAGGCATTTCTCACGCACCCAGCTGGTAGCAATTTTAATGACCTTGCCCATTATGAACAGAAATGAGTTTGTAAGGCACCAAAATAGCTGGGAACGGGGCCTCTTGGCTGCCTCAAGAGCCCTGCAGCTTCTTCAGGGGCGATAGGCAGCCGACCGCTCCCACCACAGGCCTCAGGGGCCTCTACACTCCAGCAGCGAGCCACCCTGCTTAACCCTGTGAATGCAGAGGTGCCTGCCTGAGGCCTGAGCTGGAACTCCCAGGACATATCTGAGCGGAAGCTGGCCCCCACAGGCCACAGGCTGAGCTGGCTTCCAGCGTCTTTTATTCCCACCAGTTGCTGCTGCTTCAGACTCAAGGAAAGTCATTAATGCCTCTGGCTTTGAAGTAGAAAAGAAACCAAACTCTCCCACCCCTCCCCCTCCCCCAATTTCCTCCATGCAGATGCTGAGCACGAAACAAAAGCCCGAATTTCAAACCTGTTCAGGAGTCATCACTCCTGCTAATGAGGAAGATGTACTTTCAAAGGGGATGGGTGCAACCGTAGCCAGCGAATGATGGTAGTGTCCGCAGCAGCCAGGCTTGGGGAGTGACCAATGCTTCCCATTGCCAGGCTGAGAATGGAACTCCGCTCTCCTGGAGCCTGAGGCCCACAAAGGAGGATGAGGTGCAGCTGGACATCTCTACTCATGAAAAGCTGGAGTACGGGGTGGGGGGCTGTCCAGGGGGCACCAGGCACCTAACCAGGGCCTCCAGAGGGCTCCAGAACAGGCAGGAGCTGCTTTCCTGCTGGAATGGATGGGGGCGGGGGGGGGGGGGAAGGAGCTGATGCCAGGCATTGCCCAAGGAGTGTTCAAGGATATTCGAAGGCAGCTCTCTGAAGCCTCAGGCACTTAGATGTCCATCTCCAGCACTCCTGGGGGGACAAAAGCACTAGATCCTGGTTCTACTGCCTACAGCCTGTTTGACCAATTCCCTGCTTGGTCACTTGGCAGTTCTGAGCTTCAATTTCTTCCTCTGTGAAATGGGAAGGCTAGGTAGACAGTCCCAACTCTCTGTGATCCTGAGACCCCAAAGGCTTCAGGGTGGAAATGTGTGCTTGAGAAAGTCAGGCAAGAGGGCAGAAGCTCTTTTGTGAATCTCACTCTAACCCTGTCTATGACCACAGCTTGTATGCCACCTGAAGGATGCTGGTCATACTCTGGACCTTTATTGTTTTTGTCCCTCAGACGCAGGGCTAGGTTTGCTTTGGTTTTGCTTTTCTCTGTATCCCCAGCACTCGGCACAGCATCTGGTATATAGTAGGTGCTTAATAATTGCTAGTTGACTGTCATGGACCCCTTTGACCATCTGTCAAAGGTTATAGATCCCTTCTCAGAACGTTTTTAAGTAATTGAAAAATATGCGAGAGGTCAGTGAAAATAAAATTCCTTTGCACCAAGCTGGTGTAACAGCAATGTTGCTAGCAGCTGCTCCGGGGGGTGAAAGACCAACAACACCAGCACATGGGAGGGCTGCCAGCACAGGTTATTTGATTTGCTTTTATAAGGAAAGCAACTTTAAGGGGTTAAGAATCTCACTTTAATCAAACATACATATATTATTCACTTAGTTCAGAGGGGAAAAGCCAGCACCCTGAACTTCAGAACGAATACTAACAGAAGTTACAAACAGAGACAACATAAACAGAGCAAACACACAGTTATCAACAGACAGGCTTCTAGCTGTTTGACCAAAGAATTACATAGTCACCAGAGAGAGAGGCACCAACATCTGTGTTTTCAAAGCTGGGGACAGGGGGGAGGGGGTTCTAGCCACTACCTCGAGTCTCATCTGGTCAAATCACACGTCACGCTTCCAGGGAGTGAGCGTTCCACACAAAGCGCTAACCTCTGAGTTTATATTCCCTGTTCAGGGTCAAAGGGTGTCACAACCATGAGACTCAAACCCATGTGAACTAGGCTTTCCTTGGATGTAAGTGGGTCATTAAAGACTCCTGATTTAATCAAAGAAACAAAGGCCAGATTCATCAATGGCGCTCGATTACAACAATGCTCCAAAAGAGAAAGCAGTAAAAAAAATCCCACCCTAATTACCAATACAGCTGATTCCCAGTAGCTTGTAAGAACTACGGATTTGAAGGATTCCGGCGCTCAGAGACCCCTAAAGATCAATTGTTGAACCCTCTCATTTTTAGATAAAGGAACACTCCCAGAGGTTGACATTTGCTCCAAGGCATCCGGATAATCACAGAGCCAGGGCTTGCCACATGGAGTCCCCAGGGCCCACTGACTCTAGTCTAGGCAATTGATTGATTGATTCGGGCTCCTATCTCCCCTTTTGGCCCTCTTTCCAGAAGAAATTCATAAGTAAGTGTATTTAGCATGGATAGGGCTCTCTTAGAAGTGAGATGAGGAGGGTTAGGCTCATGGTTTGGGGTTACCTCAGGTGGTAGAGAGCTTCGCGTCACTGGAAATCTTCAGACCAAGGCTGGAGGCCCACAGGTCAGGGATGTGGAGGGAACGACCCTCAAGGTCCCTTCTGGCTCAGAGCTTCTGCGATTCTGCATAGCCCTTCCCCTCCCACTCTCCCTCTTCTCCTCTCCCCCTCAACAAGCATCTGAGCTGAAATCCTTGAAGATAAATGCAGCTGAAATAGTTAAAGCCGTGACTGGGCTGGGTGCGAGGCTTCCCAGTCTCTTCTGAAGAGACTCCGCTGGTTGTCAAGGTCTTTCAGAGCTAAGCTCCAGCTCAGTGTCTACCGTATTATACAACCACTGCTTCACAGAGTCTTTATAGAGGAGGCAGACTGTGGAATGTAAACTCCCAGAAGGCAGAGATTTGAGCCACTGAAGCTTTGGATCTTCAGCGCTAGCAAGGTGCCTGGCCCAGAGCAGGCATTTCACAAAGGCTCCTTGCGTTGATCCGCATCTAGGTGTCAAGACTCCAGATGCTTGTATCTTTCAGTCAACGTACCCCACCCCCAGTAAAAACCTGCCTGGGAAAATCAGTCCCAGAAGGGGACTGGTGACAGAACCAGAACGAGGACACCCGGCTGCCGTCAGAGCTGGTTCCCTCACACTGATAAACCAGGGGAAAGGAGAAAGTTCCCGACTGAGCTAGAAAACGGTTTCCCTGGTCAGTCTATGTGGCCTCTCCCCTGGCCAGACCTGGAGGTACAGGGATTGGCTCCTAATACGTGCTCCCTTGTGGACTCTGGGATGATGATCCCCTTCCCCCTCCCTCCTCATTGCACTATCACCCTCCTCCGTCTTCACAGACCTTCCCATGGGGCTTCACTTTCCCATCACAGCTAGGTTCTGTCCTCCCACTTGGGTCATTTCTTTCATCTTTAGCCCTTCAAACCACATCATGGGACGACGGACTTAGTTCACCAATACTTCAGGCCAACCACCCTCTCGGCCTCCACTTACAGAAGAGGCCATTAAGGCCCAGAGGGGCTGAGAGACCTGCCTAAATTCACACAGATTAAGGACAATGCTCTTCCCCTGCCCAGGGCCTCCTGCCTCGAAGCCATCTTTGGTAAATTCTGTAACTGCATTGATAGCCCCTGACTACTCCATGCAAGGACTCTCTGTTTCCAGCGTGGAGGGTTCATCCCCTCCCTCCACTAGTGTGATGGTCTCATTAAATGGTGAGAGTGCCCGTGGTACTTTGTCAGAGCACCGGCCTAACTCGGGGTGAAGTTGTGATGGGGCCCTATCTCCCGCCCCCACCCCTTATAAGACAGACAAAGTCATTTACAGGGAAGTCCTAACAACAAAAATCAGCTGAGGGCACTGAGCTCTCAACACTTTTTCTTTATAAAGCTGGGGAAGGGCTCAGGAAGAAACCGCTCTTTCAAAAACAGGAATACAAACCATCAAAAGCAAAGAAACAACTTTCATTGCGACGCCCGAGTCGCCAGGGTCCTTATCCTTGCTCCCTGTTCTCCCCACCGGGTGCTTTGTCAGACCCCAGCATCTCCAAGAAGCAGGACTCTTCGTGGCCACATCATTACTTAGATAAGCTTTTATCGTATCCAGGCCCTCCAGGGCACCTACTCATCCGAGGAGGACCTACTTGTGGAGAGGTGACCTGACGATGGGGAACCATTCCCATGAGGCCAATTCTCCTCTGGGTGCAGAGGACGCCTGGATTTGTTCAGCCTGCCCTGGCCCTCCTTTAATTGACACACTCACATCTCCAGCTCCTGCTGGCCATTTCCACCGGGCCTCGTGGGCATCATAAACCCCAAAGGTTGGAACAGAACGAATTCTCTTTCCTCAAACCTCCTTTCCCAGACTTCTCTGTTACCGTTGAGGACACCTAGCCTTAACCACCTCGTGCCAGCCTCAGCTGTCCTCTCCTCCAACCTCACATTCACTCTGTTGTTTCTGCCTTCATAATATCTCTCGTGTGCATCCTGTTTATCTGCTCACGCGGCTGTCGCTTTCTCTCTCTCTGTCAGCGCATGTATGTGTGTGTATGTTTGCACATGCGTGTATACATACATTATCTGCTTGTATGTGTGGGTACGCCTATACGTACATATATGTGCATATAGATGTTGTGGTCTTCCAGTAGAGTATAAGCTTCTTGGAGGCAGAAGCTGTTTGTTTTTGGGTTTGGGCTTCTTTTTCGCCCAAAATTTATTATTTATTTTTAACATTCTTTAAAAAAAATGTGTGTGTGGGGGGAGTTCCAAGATCTTTCCCTCCCCCACCCACTGGGAAGTCAAGCAATACAAATCAATTGTAGATTGAAATCGTGCAAAACTTAAAAATATTTAATTAAATAAATATTTAATTTAAAATTTTAAAAATATTCAAGGCAGGAGATGTTTGAATTTTTCTTTGAATGTCCAGGACCTAGTATAGTGTTTTGCACACAGTAGGCACTTAATATGTGCTTAGCAGACAAGTTATATTAAAACATACTCATAGGAGAATTATAAACACTTAAAAGAGTCAAGTCTACTAACCCACACAGGGGAAGCCAACTGAAGAATGGAATGTCCATGGTCTGGACGAGTACATTCAAGGGGATGGACTCTCCAGAAAGCTGGTCCATGAGGACGGACATCTTGGGCAGTTGCTCTGGATGGATGAGGGACTGACCAGGACTGACCAGCCAGACATTCTGGAGACACAAAGGGAAACGACTCCAGTCAAAAGGAAAAGGAAGAGTTGTCTGAAGAGACAGCAGTGGATTCTCGGAGAAATCAACAGAAATCCTCTTAGATTTCAGAAAAGGAACACAGAAAGGTGGAAGAAGGGAGGAAGGCAGCACAGTCTTGAGTCATGAGAAGAAAGCGCAGGCTGGCCTCAGCCGGCCAAGGATGCCAAAAGGATCGGGTTGTTTGTTTGTTTTGTTTTGTTTTAAGTAAATTGGGAGAAAGAGGAGGATCCAAGAGAAGACCGAGCTGATTTGGCTTTGGGTCGCTCTAAGAGGATAGTGACCTTGACCCTGGAAATGATGATGTGTGAATGGCTCAGGGGTAATTGACCCCCAGATGGGGCAGAGGGGAGTGACAGAGCATCGGCGACCGGATGAATTCCTGTCCCCTGGCCTGGCCAGGCTCCAATGTTCTCAGTATCCTAAAGGATCGGCAGCTGGGATGGCTGGGCCATGGTCCAGAGTGGTTCTACAGGCCTGAAGGGTAAATGCCCTGAATTTCACAAAACAGGAAGAGAAGAGATCAGGTCAGTGAGCCTGGTGTCCATTTCTGGGAAGATTCTACAAAGATTCATTAAAGAGCTAGCAATTTGATCTAGAAAAGGAAGTGATGGTTGCGGAGCGGCCGTGGCCTCATGGAGGACAAGGCAGGACAGACTCACCTCCTTTTCTGACAGGGTGAGTAACTGGCATGTAAGCTGAAAGCGGAGGATGTGGTTCACCTAGATTCTAACGGAGCATTTGCTAAACTGTCTCCTACTGTTCTAGTGGGGAAAGCGAAAAAAGTGAACTGGGTGACAACAGCCAAACCATCAGACGAGCTGTTCAGAACTGGCCGACTGGCCAGACTCAAAGGCTCAACCATCGATGACCCGATGTCCATTTCCCACTGGGTCAGTAGTGCAGTGCCCCAGGGATCTACGCTTGGCTGGTATTGTTTAACACATTTTATTAATGACTTAGGTAAAAATACAGATGGTGTGGTTATGAAATTTATAGGTGATCACAAAGCTGGGAGTGATCCGTAACATACTGGATGAGATTCAGGATCCAACAGGATCTTGACAGGTTAGACCGCTGGCCAGAACTAGTAAGATGAAACTCAATAGGGATGAATGTAACTTCTTATACTTCTGTGGGGAAAAAAGGAACTTTACAAGTCAGTATTGGGGAGAGGCGGCTGGCAGGGGACAGTCCGCAAAAGATCAGGGTGAGAGGGATGGTCTGTGAGAGCATGAAGTCCAAGTATTTATTAAGCACCTACTGTGTGCTGGGAGCTAGCCTAGGCTCTGGGTACGCAAGCACAAAGGACAAAACAATTCCTTCCCTTGAGGATCTTACCTTCCAAAGAGGGAGATAACAGGTACCTGTAACAGTCTGCGTACTTTTATCGTTGTTCATTGGTGTCTGACTCCCGTGACCCCATGGACCACAGCATGCCAACACTGTCCATGGGGTTTTCTTCGTAAAGATACTGCAGTGGATTGCCATTTCCTTAGAAAACAAGATAAAGAAATCCAAACATGTACAGAGGCGGGGAAATCCCCTGGTAGGGACGACCACTGACAGACCTGATGTCCAGTCAGGTCCTTTCCTACTCTTGAATCCTGTGACTCACTCAAGGTCCCACAGCTAAATTAGCATCAGAGCCAGGCCTAGAACTCAGACTCCCAATTTGATGCATTTTACATACCTACATCGATTTTATATCCACAAAATATTACTTTCCCTGGAGGATGAATTCATTTTCTGTGCTAATAAACATGAAACTGTTCAAGTTTCCCCAGGGTCCTTTGGACCCTTCTACTCCACTGGGTTTGCTGGGGCTCTAACTTGGCCGGGGCCTTTGAGCTCTGCCTGTAAATAAGAAACCCCACTGGCATCTCAGCATTTACATTTCCAAACACATCTGGTGTATCCTTCATAATGAAGCCACCCTCTGGTTCTTTCCAGAACCCCAGGCCTCTGGGGTATCATAATACTGGGCCCATCTGAGACAGACAAAGCTATGAACAAGCCAAGAGATGAATCCAACAGAACTAATGGGTCTGTTTTATAGACAATATAGACTCATAGCCACAGAGGCCAACCTCCCCTGGGGGGACAGGCTCCACATCACCCCAGACAAGTGGCCATCCAGCCTCTCACTGAAATCCTCCAGTGATGGGGAACTCACCACCTACAAAGCCAGCCTATTCTACCACGGGAGGGCTCTAAGTGTTAGGGAGTTGGGTTGATATGGAGAGGAAATCTGCCTCTCTGGGCATCCACTCGTATGTCTGCTCTGACCTGGCAGTCTGTCATTCACATGAGTGGGGCAATACACACATTGATTCGTCATTTTCATACCGGAGGGGCACCATGTTGGACAGAGGAACCTCCTTTAATCTGGCTTGGGGTCTAGTGTCACCAGCAAAACCCAAAAGTCTTGGTTTTTCCATCTATGCTACATTTCATTTTTAAGAAACCAAATATATTGACCCTCTCTCTTCCAGGGGAAACCTCTAGAGGGAGCACTTTGTCAAGGTGACTCCCTTTGGTTGTCCATAAGGAAGGCTTCTGAGACTCCACTTCTAAGTCAACGAATCAATAAAACGTCTCTTGTCCTGAAGTCATTGCTGGCAGAGGCTAGGTACCCCAGGGAAGATCGCCTTTGCCTTTTAAAGAAACAGGGATTTTATGAGAAGCAGCCCCACTTTTTCTCTACATACTTAAAATGCAGAAGGCACCACCTTGACCCATCAGTGGGGAACGTAGAGAGGAGGAATTAGGAGAAAATGAGGGGCTCTAGACGTCTCAGCCAGTTGGAATTAGGAAAAAATAATTTCCAGAAAAGTGTCAGGCTAACAGGAGAGCACAAGGGAGATCTACCTCCAGAGAACTCGGACTGTCCCTCTCTCCGCAGGGATTCTGGGTCAAAGTATAAATTTAGACAAAGCACTCACTTCACGTAGCCTCCATGTCCGGGGGGCAGGGGCTGTCTCCAAAAGCTCTGACCTGCCCCAGGAGTGGAGTCAATGGCCCGGGAAGGGTCTAGGGCAGGAGCTCTGAGCCATCTCTGGTCACGGATTGCTTAGGCAGTCTGGTGAAGTGACGGGCCCCTTCTCAGGATGAAACAAATGGTGTAATTTATACATCAGGGCAATGAAGTGATGATGTAATGTTTTCCCATTTTCCCCTTCCAAGTTCATAGACCTCCTTAATCTAACCAAGGACCGTTGTTCTAGATGCAGGGATGGGGAACCTGTGGCCCTCTAGGTCCTCAAGTGTGGCCCTGTGGCTGAATCCAAGCTTGGCCGCTCTCTGCTCCTTGGCGCCGCTCCATGGGCAGGGATCTGCAAACCATCCTGGGAATCAGGCAGCTCTCTGCTCCCTTCCCACCACAGGGACCCCCCTCCCCAAATTCACTCCTTGAAAAGGCTCCTTGTGGAAGGAGTAGAATTCGGCCCTGAGGGGTAGCACAAAGCAGGCTGGACCTGGAGCCAAGAGGGCCTGAATTCCAATTCTGTCTCAGACACTTACTAGCTGTGGAACTCCAGGCAAGTCACTTAACCTCAGTCTGCCTCAGTTTCCCATCAGTGAAACGAAACTCATCAAAGCACCCGTCTCTGAACCTTAAATGAGACAATGCCTGTAAAATGATCCAGACGGCCTCTGAGGCCCCTCCAGCTTGAGATCTGTGATTATATGAACTGGCTGGAGACAAGGTGAAGGAGCAGAGCCAACGGTCACCCATGGAGGGAGATCTGGCCCTGCGGAGTGTGCTGCACCTTAGGGATCACCAGAGAGCCCCTCCTGCTCTCGGGTGACCTTCTGGCCCACCTTTCTCTGCAGTCAAATGGGAAGGGGAAAAGTGGTCTCTGCCTCTGCAGAATTTTGGGGAAATGGGCTGAGCTCACGAGCAAATGCAGAGGATTGATGAGAGACACAGACATTGTTCTCTGCACAGCCTGAGTAGGGCCCACGGGGGGCTGGGGGCCACCCCTCTGCAGCCTCAGCTCTCCGGTGGGCACTAAAGCCCTGGCTGCCTCCTCAGCATGGCCTGTCCTCCGGAGGTCTGCCCAGGGTTGAGAAGACCATGAAGGGACCGTGGAGAAGTGCCTACTTTTATTCCCTCCACCAGGGTCCTACTGTGATGCTGGCCTGGGGGCTGGACCTTCATCACTAAGACCAGCTGGCCCCTTCTAGCTCTGAATCTCCAATCCCACATGCTCAGGTCTTAAAAGCTGGGCCCTGAACGTCCAAGTTCTCCTAATAAGGATGGGTGTTTGCTGAGCTTTACAGCCGATGAAGCCTTAGCTCATCCTTCATCCCGTCTGGTCATCTGTGAGATGAAGCTGCAGGTGTTATAACTATCATCGTCACCATCATCATCATCACCATCATTGCCATTTGCAGAGGGGGACTCTTAGGCACAGAGAGCTGCCCAGGGTCACACAGCTAGGAAATGTGAGGCAAGGCACTCATGATGGGCTCTAACCATTACACCGCCCTGCCTCTGTCCTGGAAAGGCTTCGAGTGTGAGCCTGAAGGCACACTTATCCATGTTTCCAGAGGGCCGGCTGAGCTCACCACCAGATTGGCCCTCGGGATGTTGAAATTTGGGGCCACAGCAATTTTGGACAGCCCCTTCTGAGTGACGGAGGGTTGTCATCAGTATTGATGGAGCGACTGTTCATAATGATGAAACAATGCATCCCCGATGCTCAGAAACACATGAGCACAATGTAGGGGAGAAAGCAGCAGATACAACTGAGCCGTCTGCCCCAAAATGAGCATTTTAATTCTTTTTCTTTAAAACCCCAAACTAACCTTTGTCCTTCCCCTGTGAATTTGCATTTGGAATAAAATTCTTACGTCAGTATTTTTTAGTTTTCTGGCTGCTGGGATAAAAATTGGACAGAAACGCAGGGGAACCTGTAGAAGCAATGGGACTTTGGGCAGACCACAAGAGAAATCAGTCAATTAGCATTTATTAAACACCTACTATGTGCTAGGCAGGCAGAAGTAGGCTATACATGTTTACATTGCCAATGCCTTGATTTTAGAAAAAAAAATTAATATAGGAAGAAAGGAATTAAACATTTATAAGTGCCTATTATGTGCCTGGCACTTACTTCATGTTGATCTTTAAAATTATAGTTCCTGATTGTATTAGGAGGGCAGAGTTTATAATCTCAAAGAGGATCATAAACATGTCTGAAAGGTTCGGAACCGCCGGATATAAGAAACTCTCAAAGTAGAAGGCAGAAGAATCAAAACATATATTTAGGCTCCACAGTAACCAACCCATGAACCAGCAACCCCATTTTGATATATTGATCAAAAGCTTCCAGGCCCAATAAGTACGCCTTGAAAGAGTAACCAGGAGGCTACAGAGAAGTATGATTGCATAAAGCAAAATCATGCTTCCCCCTCTATGGTAAAAAGATTACCCACTGGCCTGATGTCTTTGTTCAGCTTCCTCCTGTAGGTCAGCTCTGCTACTGGCAGCTCCTGCTTCGGCTGCGGCTGCGGCTGTAGCAGCCTCTGGCTCTAACGGGAGCTGCTTTTAACCATCCGGCTTCTGCGGGGGTGTAAGGTATGCCAGGGAAAGCACAGGTTCTTTCAATCTGCTTAAGCAAGGTGAAGGGGTTGACCGGAAAAGCACAGGTTCTTTCCATCAGCTTAAGCAAGGGAAGCAAGGTGAAGGGGCCGACAAGCTTACTCCAGTCCAACATACAAACAGCGTTCAGTTCAGGGGAAAAAGCCAAACTAGTCAAGGCCACTTGTTGACTAAGTGCTAAGGAGCCCATTTTTGGTTGCCAACACACTGATTTAAAAAAAAAAAAGTTTTCTTTTTCTTATCAGAAAAAAGAAGAAATGGAATCTGGAAGTGTTCAGGGACCAACAGAAACTGATTTATTTGGGGAGTGAATACACAGGAGATAAATGTAAGAAATAAAATTCAGAGCAGCCAGAAGAGAAAATGTCTTCTCTGCATGGTGTCCTGACAATTAAATTCGAGACTGAATGAGGCCTCGCTGCCCAAACAGGAGACCACTGAAAGAGATGGTAAAGTCAAGCCAGGAAAGCCAGTTCCATTCCATTAGCCAGCTCTGAAAATGCCTTCTTCAGCAAGGTTTCCTAGCAAGGTTAATAGAAAATAAGTTATCATTTGAAAAGAAAAAGAGGAAGCCTGTCATGATTACATCCCAATGCATTTTCCAGAAGCAAGTTTCAGTTCTGAATGAATCTTTTTAATCCTCCAATGGCCTCCCGCCTGACAGGGCGCTCATTCATCATGTCTTCCCAGCTTCCCCCATAAAAGGTATCTACATAAGTGAGGTCAGTCAAGACAGGCAGCCAGACCGGAGAATTTCAGGCTCAAAACTCCATTTTTCTTCCTCTGTTCCACTAAAAATACCCCCTGCCTTTCCTCCACCAGCTCTAGTAGATGATTCTGTCTGAATTTCCCAGCTAATTATCTCCATTCCCTCCAACTATTTCGTCTGAGACAGAGGTCCTCACTGTCTTTTGGGGAACGTACCCCCACTCCCCGACACCTACCCACTCATGGCAGTCTGGTAAACCCTATTGCATAAAAAACATAGGATTACATAGACAAACACTGTCATCCAATACGTAAAAAAATTCACAGAGCCCAGGCTATGAATGCCTACGATTTAAACCAATGTTTGAAGAAATTAAAGGTTCAACGTCTGAGGAAAAGCAATGAGCTCCATTAGGCAAATGAAGATGACTCTACGGACCAGTCACCGAGGCATGGCTTGAGGAGGTTTGGGGTTTTTCCCCCAATACGGTGATGAGCAGCATTCTACTATTCGCAGTTTCTCAGCTGGTCCCTCTTGTAACAAATCATAATAACTATATATATTTGCATTCGTTCCTTTGAGAGGATTCTCTATGGAGACATAAAGAAAGTAGATGTTTCAGAAACCCTTGGCTGTCCTTGGTGAGATGGAATAAATCATTTGCTGCAGCTATAACTGCTGTGTGGATGGAGTCAAGGCTGGAGACTGTTCATCCGAGTCAGAGAAGCTGGTGAGAAGGGCTGCTTCTAACATGGGGCATGTGCCCAAAGAGGTCGATGGCAATATCCATTTTGTTAACACCGACCGAAGGACAACTGGCAATGGGTCATCTTTGCCTATGGTGGAGAATTATCGCCCCATGAGAAAGGAAAGCATGTGGGACCCAGAGGCGCCTCGGGATACTGGTGTGCGGTGATGGAGGTGGGAGGGTCAAGAGAACAACACACACACAACTACAATGCACACACTGCCACAACAACATAAAAGGCTGTTCAGTCTTGGTCACGGTGTGCTGGCCATGGCACACTCGACCTGGCCCATAATGAGTACTTAATATACACCTATTCCTTGACTCAGGAACTGGAGGTGGAAGGTGACATGCAGGCATCTCCAAGGGCTTAGGGCAGTGTTAAGCTTTAATTTATTAAATTTTATTTATTAAATCAATTTATTTAATCATATTACTTAATGCCAATTAATATTAATATTTAATATTAAAGCCTTAATGGCTTAACACTGCACTAAGCCTTTGGGGATTCTCTGGATAGCTTCCCATGCAGGGATATGCTGGAGGCAGCTTGAACCCCCTCAAGAAAACTGACCAGGAAATTTTCAGACTGAGCGTTTGTACCACAAACATTAGCACATACTTTGAATCCGAGCTTGACTTATAGTTTTGTTGATTGTCTAGCAATTAAGAAAGTGATGGGAGAAGTGACATTGGTGCAGATTAAGCTCAAAAATGTGTAGTGAGGAGAGCTGGTAGTTAAACCTTTACCAGCACAGCCCATGTATTACTGAGTCAGTTAACTTTGTTTAAATGTCTTTTTCTGTGTTATAAGTCATGATTCTGTTTGGAGAGTTAAGGGGAAGCAACTAGTATAAAAGCAAAAAATACTAATGAAACTGAACATATTTAAAAGAACCTTCTGTCTCCTTTTCAGTAGTTCATCTGAAAAAAAAAGATCTGAGAGTTTTAGCGGACCACAAGCTCAACATTCATCCAAAGTATGACCTGGTAGCTGAATCATGACCTAAAGCTCCATAAGAAAGGCCCATGGGTGCCGGGGCCAGAGAAGCCAGAGGCTGCTCTCAATAAGTCTACTGGGTCCCCAAAACTGTTGGGGATCAGGCATTGGATGCAGAGACATATTTGGGGAAAAGGGCAGTATTGAAACAAAATGGGGCTCAAGGAAGAGAGATTCGTGGGAAACACCAGAAGCCGGACCACGGGGGGCATGATCCCATCAGTAACGAATGTGTAAATCTACCAGAAATGGGGAAAAATGTTTGTTGTTGTCAAAAGTAAAAAGGCTGGATCGCTAAGTAACGTAACTCCGAAAACTCCAGGATGCGCAGAGTGATCTCAGCAGAGAAGCGCCGCAGACCCGCAACCTCCCGCCCTAGACAAAGGAGGTCATTTCTGTACAGCCCTTAGTGTGGTGCCTGGCACACAGGAGGGGCTTAATACATGTCCATTCCCTCCCCTCCCCCAGACCAGCGCAGGTTTCGGGGCAAAATCACAGGAAGTTGTTGACTACCAGCTGGGAGAAGGAAGGAAGGAAGGAGAGCTCGAAGAGCGCGAGGTCTGGCAGCAGAGACCAAAGCCTCCCGGGAGGAGCCGCCCCTCGGGGTCTGTCTCCTCAGTCGCGACCCCTGGGGCTCACCCCGACCCCCCCACGAGGAGGCTTTTCCAACTCTCCCTTTAGAATGTAATACCCTTGAGGGCAGGAACTGTTTCCTTTGCTTGTATTTGTGCATCTGGCTCTTAGCGCAGTGCCTGGCACACAGTAAGTGCTTAATAAATGCTTTTTTTTTTCACTCATTCCTTCTTTTCAGGGATAGTGGGGGAGCTGAGGGGGCCTAGATACTCTGGCCAGACCACACCCGGAGTATGTTGTGCTCAGCGTGCTGCCACCCCTAAGGAAGGGCCTTGAGATCCTGCCGTGGGAGGATTGGTTGAATTAAGCGGGGATGTTCAGAGGGCCCAAGACTGCTGGAGTCAGTAGCTGAGGTGGGATCAGGCTCTGACCAGAAACGAGAGCCACGACTGGAAGATGCAAAAAAAAAAAAAAAAAAAAAAAAAGCAGCTCTTGGCTTGACCTCAGGGGGGAAAAACACACAAAAAAAACCCCTTCCTGCCAAAACTATCAGGGGCTTGAGTAGAGGGGGCTGCTGCCCTCATCCTGCCCACCCACTTGCCTCTCCTTGTGTTTGTTGGATCTGGGTTTTGAGTTTGCAGACATATATAAATCTTGGCGATCACCACCCACTTCAGCCCCAGGCCCTCTCAAATTGATTGATTGATGGTGCCTCAGGAAGCCTTCCGGTGGTAGGTTCTGGCCGGAGCCCTCCGCTAAGACCTCACAGAGGGGATTCCTGTTGGATCAGGGCTGTACTCAGTGGCTTCCCAGCTCCCTGTGTAGTACCAACAGCGAGCAAGACACGCCATAGAGTAAAAGTTTTATGGAGAATTTTATTAGCTGGCATCCGTTCAGGGGCAATTAATAGCCCAAATCAAAATGGCCCTGAGTTGGAGTGAAGAAGTAGTATTTATACAAAAAAAAATCTAGGTGCAGTGGTTAATTATCTCTTGAAACTTACATATGTTATCTTAGCAGGCTCGGCAAGCCTTTGTTACTTCACTTTTATGATCATGATACATGAAGAGGAACCTCCTAAATAGATTGTAAATACAGCAAATCTTCAGGCTGACAAAGTGTCAACTGAATTACAACCCAGGATCTCTGTGTCCAATTTGCCATTTACATCCCACAACAGGACTCATGAGATAAGAGTAAGGAACAGTCACGTAATTCAAGCTAATTCAAGAGAACGTCTGGGGCTGAGGCCGTCATCCTTCGAGGCCATAGGCAGACGCTCCAGCTGGGTCTGTTGACACAAGATAGAGACATCTCTCAGCCCTCTCAGGAAACAAAAAGAGATTGAGAGCATCAGGCCCCTCCCCTGGCCAACCAGTCCACACTCCCCAGAACAGTCACGGGGCCCAAGGACAACCGCTGAATACCAAATGGAAGGAACTAAGTCTGTTTTTCTTATGCAAACTGGGTATTTTTAGTTAGGGGCTGGGGCAGGGTTTTTTAGCAATAGCTGGCTGCTCAGGCATCACACCTGCCAGGATTCTCCCATTCCATCCAAGCTGTTCCCATGTTCCCTTGCTGACCCAAAGTCTGTGCCTGGGTTTGCTTCCTAGATGCATCAACACCCGAAATTTGGCTGCAAGGACAGGGAGAGGCCACCTTGCTGTGAAGCTTTAATGGAATATCTTCTGCATGCATGTGTCTGTTAGGCAGAGGCCAGAGGCTGGTTGTGGTGGCATGGTGCATCTATCAGTCAACTGGTCCATATTTATAAAGTACCTACTATGTGCCAGGCAGAGAGCTCCACCGGGAGAGCTTGGATCTAGTACCAGCTGCACCCCCAGCTAGCTGTGTATCATTGAGAAAATCTCCTGATGTCTTCTAGCTTTGAAGGTCTGGACTGAGCTATCATCATCCTTGGAAGATGCCAGGAGAGATGGACGTGTTGGAGAGAGTACAGATAGTAAAATCAACAGCTTGGTTTTGGGGGAGTGAGACGAGGAGTCCAAGATGAGTCTTAGGTTGGGATCCTGAGGACTGGGAGGAGCGGGTGCCCTCGACAGTAACAGGGAAGGGAGGAGGGGAAGGGTTTAGGGGAAAATAATGAGTTTGGCTCTGGGCATGTTGCATGAAGAACGTCATCCAGGCTGAGATGTTCAATAGATGATTAAGCACTTGAGATTGACATTCAAGAGAGGCTAGTGCCGGATCAGTAGATCTGGGAATAAAGCAGTCTATGAACTAATTGGCCAAACTTTATTCAGAACATCCTGTGTGCCACACTCTGTGCTTGGGCACAGAAATACAATGAATCAAACAATCCTTATTTTCAAAAAGTTGAGACAGACTTGGTAAAGAGTGAATGCATACAAACAGGTGTGGCTCCCAGGGAGCTGTGAAAGACCTTTTCTAGTCTCTTCCTCTCACCCTTCTCCAAAAGAGGCTTTGATTCCTGCCATGCAGAGAAACAGGAGGTTAGGGCCAGAGGCCAGCACTCTGCTGTCCTCAAAGAGGGGGAGCCCCTGGCCAGGATGACACCTCTAGGCTTCTGTGAATATTGTAAGTGGGAAGGAAATCACTTTTAGGGCCAAGCTGGGCTCCTGCTTGCTAGCCCTGAATAAGGAAAGAGAGCCCCAAGCTATGTATCCACAGCTTTCCCACCAAATGCCAGCTCCACATAGAGCAAGCACAGCCAATAGCAAATAAACCCATTGATTCAAACGAATAGTGAATAGAAATCAGAGAAAATGCACATGTGAGAATATATAGCAGATGATGCACCAAGCAAACTGCTCACCCCATGAGAGCAGGCTTCATTCTTGGTTGAACCAAGACTACTGGTGGTTGTCGAGGGAGGGTCCTGGCCATTGGGGGGATTGGTGGAGGTTTAGTGGAGAAGGTGGAACTTGAGGCTTTCAAAGGGAGAGAGTCTAGGAGTTGGAGGGGAAGGGGAGTAGCATTCCAGGCATGCAGAATGGGTAGTGCAAAGCCCAGAGACAGCCCACATTTATATATGCCATAAGGGTTACAAAGCACTTTACAAATATTATCTCATTAGATCCTCAAAACAGCCCTGGGAGATACATGCTACTAATATTCCCGTTACAGATAAGGAAACTGAGGCAGGCAGTGACTTGCCCAGGGTCACACAGCTAGTAACTGTCTGAGGCTGCATTTGAACTCAGTTCTTCCTAACTGCAGGCCCCCACTACGTCCAACATGGCACCATCTAGTGGCAAACAAAGACGGAGTATCTAGTGTTAGAAAGAGAGGTTCCTCAAGTCAATAGTAAGCATTTATTGTGTTTACTATGTACCAGGCACTGTGCTAAGGGTGGGAGCACAAAGAAAGGCAATTCCTGCCCTCAGGAGCTTACATTCTAATAGGAGAAGACAATACACCCAGCAGGGAGTGGGAAGTGTTGGTCCATAAAATCAGAAGCTGAGACAGATTGGGAATGAAGGTAGTTGGCCCTGGGTCCCTCCCCAAAATGGCGGCTTCAGGAGGATCTCTCTGATGGGTGGCCAGAATGGTGGAGGAATGTTCCTGCAGATGATGGGGCAAAGTTCAGATCAGATTTGGGTGGGTCATATTCTCCAGCCTTCCTCTGTATAAGTCACATCTTATCCCTCCCACCCACTGCCCAATTTGTGTTTGCTAGAATCCCACCCCCTTACTACAGCTCTTCAGAGCCCTCTCTCCACTAGGTGGGTTCCTGATAGGAAAGAGGGAGGGCCCTTCCCCTCCTGAGCTTCAGGCATTGTATGTCCTAGAGGGGTTGGGATTTGGTCTTGACCAAGACACGTGTAGGCTGCATAAGTTTTGAGCACCCCTGCTGGACATAGGTGCATGTTCAGGCCCACCTCTCCCAGGCTGGAGCCGGTGACAATGAGATGTCCTTTCTGGAGCATCGATGACCCCAGACTGTGGCCTTCCTCTGACATTAGATAAACAGCCATGTCCTCCCTCATGCTGTTCTGCAGAAACTGGAAACCGAGAGCTGGCCTTTGTGACTGTCAGGGACATTCTGATAATTTACCATGAGGCCTTCCAAGGGTGGAGGCTGGAACCTCTGCAGCAGGAGCCTGGAAAACCAGAAGGATGAGGGTCTGCTCCTTCCAGACTTTCCCAGTCTCCTCCAGCCCCCCAGACCTCAAAAGCTCTCTGGGAAGAGTTCAGGGCAGGCTTTGACTGAGGCTGGAAACTGGGGGAGCCCTCAGGGATGGGACAGTCACAATCTCACCCAGGGACTACAGTGGGTAAAATGGTTAGTCAACGCTGTCATAAGCATTTATGAAACACCTACTGTGTGCCAGGCACTGTGCTGAGTGCTGGGGATACAAAGAAAGGCAAAACCCTAGGCCCTGCCCTCAGAGAGCTCTTGGTTTAACGAGGGCCACGACATGCAAACCACCACATGTGTATAAGGTATATACGAGGTAGACGGAGAGTCATCCAAGGGGAAGCTGAGAGGGGCCTGGGTAAGGGGCGGGGTAGCCTCCTACAGAAGATGGGGTTTGAACTGGGTCTTGGAAGAAGCCAGGGAAGCCCGGAAGCAGCTGGCTGGCTTAGGAGTGAGGAGTGCGGGGGGGGGGGGGGGGGGGGGGGGGGGGGGGGAGCTCCGACAGGTGGGGATTCAGAAACCCCTCGAGGCTGGTACCGAGTGGGTCATTCAAAGCAACTTAACCTGCCTGGAGGTAAATGAGTCCTTCCCGAAGGCCTGAGAGGGCTTCCAAAAAGAGGCCGTCGGGCTCCTCTCCAGGGTCCAGCAGACAACCAATAAACCCGTGAATTACAGTCTTATCCACTCTGGTTTATTTAGCACATGGATCCTGGCAGGCAATGCCATTCTTTCTGCCAGGAGGGACCAGTCATTTTTATTGTCCAATGTTTATTGGGCATCCACCAGATGCTAATTGTAGTATGGAATTTAAATGAGGTGAAGGCTGCCCTTCGACTGCTCCCTCCCCTCTGCCTGATTCCCCCCAGCCCCCCAATAAAGCACTCAGTTAAAACCAGAGAGCAGAGCAGGTGGGGCAGGGTCTACCTTGACCTACTGAAACAGGCGCTAATGCACACACACACATTCAACAACAGTTCTGGGCCAGCCACACCTTCCCCTCCATGACTGATTTCTGTGAACACCTCCAGGATACCCCAAAGATGTTTCTGGGGCCCCTTTGTTCCACCTTGGTAGTGTTTGCAGTTAACGGCTGGAAAGCCTGAGAATACCACAAGGCTGTGGTCTGTAAAGCCTCAACTCTCTAGGGAATTAGGGGAAGTTGAGTCTGAGTTTGGGGGGTAGGGTAGTAAAAGTCAGAGGGGCAAGGTGCTGCATTGATTGGTGTGAGACTTGGGATCCAGAAGTCCTGGGTTCAATCTATCTATATATCAATACATCTATCTATTTACTAGCTGAATGACCCAAAGCAAGTCTCCTAGCCTCAGTCTCTTCCTCTGTAAAATGAGGCTAATAAAAGCACCTCCCTCCCTGGGTAGCTGAGAGAATCCACTGAGATAAAGGATGTAAAGTGCTTTATAAACCTTACTGTATCAGTGATTAAGGTGGCACTTTCTTTTACTGTTTTCTCTTTTAGCACTTATTTAATCAAGTGCTCTTGAAGAGTCTGGCCTTTGTTTCTTTGATTGGATCAGGAGTCTTTGATGACCTCCTTGCCTCAAGGGAAAACTGGTTTGCATGGGTTTGAGTCACATGTTTTTGACTCCTGAGGCTTTTAGGCCACGTGGGTTTGAGTTGAATGTTTGTGATGCTTTTAGGTCACGTGGGTGAGTCGCATGTTGTGATGCCCTTTGACCCTGAACAGAATACATAAACCCAGAGCTTGGCGTTTTCCTTTGGTGCTCTCAGTCACTGGAAGAGTGGCTTGGGACTTGAAGAGACTCTGGGCAGCTGTTGTTAAGAGCCCCCCCGGCTTGTAAACCCAGATGTCGATGCTTTCCTGGTGACTATGAATTGAGATTTGAATCAGACAAGGTCTGTCTGTTGATGTTTGTAATTTGTTTGTATTGGCTCCGAAGCTCAGGGTGCTGGCTTTTCCTCCTGAACTAAGTGAGTTATATATTTATGTTTGATTAAACTGAGATTGTTAACCCCTTAATGTTGCTTTCCTTAGTAAAGCAGATCAAAGAATCTGCGCTGGCAGCCCTCCTGTGTGCTGGTACTATTGGCCTTGCACAACCACAGCAGCTGCCAGCCTGATTGCTTCAGCACTCACAAGGTACCATGTCTAAGTGAGTGCTTTGCGTGCCACAGGCGAGAGTTTCTTGAACAGGGAAGTGTCACGGTCAGAATTGTGTTTTAGGCAGATAATCCTACGGTTGAGGGGGGGTGGTCTGGAGGCAAGGACACTGAGCAGGAAGCCGCTTCAGTAGTCCAGATGCTAGATGATGGGAATCTGTACTTGGGTGGCAATGTCAGAGAAGAGAAGGGGCACCGCTGGAGAATGTTGTGAAGGTGAAACCCACAGATTAGATGTAGGGCGTGGAGAAAGAGTGAGCTATTGAGGGTAAAGGCCAGGTTGTAAGCCTGGGTGACTGGGAGAATGGGGATGCCCTAGACATTAATAGAGGAGTTGGGAAAGGAGGAATCACTGGGGCTGGAGGGACAGTTTGGGTTAGACTGAGTTCGGTGTGTCTGTGCAACATCCAGATTGAGATACCCGAGACTTAGTTGGAGACAGGAAGTCATGGTACTGACAAACAAATCTGAGAATCATGAGATAACAATTGAGTCCATGAGAATTGATGAGATCACCCAGAAAATATTGCAGATGGGGAAGAGAAGAAGGACTGGGACAGGTTCTTCTTGGGGAGAACCGCAGTTGGGTGCTGTAACTCATCTCAAGATCCACCAAAGGAGAGTGGTAAGTCAGTAGTCAGAGAGGCAGAAAGGGAATCAGGAGACAATTGTGTTCCGAATCTTTAGAGAGAAGAGAGGGGGAGGGAGGGGAGGAATCAAGATGGCAGAGTAGCAGGTAGAAATCCAGCCCAGCTCCCTGACCCCACCTCCTCCACAAACATCTAGAAAATGAAACAGACCAAATTCTGATTGGGAGCTCCAAAAAAAGTCATTTGTTTAGGTCAGGTCAGGGGAGAGAGAGAGAGAGAGAGAGAGAGAGAGAGAGAGCGCGCGAGGGGGGGGGGAAAGGAAGAGAGGGGAGGGGAGAAGAACCAGATATGGGAATGCTAAGTATTGAGGATGCAAATACAGCTAGAACTTGACTAATGCAAATAAAGAATCCTGTGAAGTGGTTGCATTATCTGAATTTAATGAATTTGAAATTATAATTATGTGTAAAATGTGGTAATTAACACCATCCCCATGAATATATATAATGAAAATTAAAAAAAAAAGTTACCTCTTTATTAACATAACAGCAAAGGACAAGTAAAAAAGTATTTCTCTCCAAGTTATTACAAAGTAATAGAGTAATTTTAGTAATGTTAAAATCAAAAAATTACTGCATATCACACTTAAAGACAAGTCTACACCGACTGTATAAGGAAATTTAAAATATTTAAGCAACTTAGACTGAACTGTCTTCTCTTTCTTTAAACCTTTGTATATTCGCTGGCAGGTACAAAGAGCTTTATCCACTACTCTTGGGATCTGCTCACTCATGTTTTCACATAATTAACCAAGTGTAGTTACATGACCCTGGGGATCATCTAAATTCAGTCATTCTTTAACTGAGATATTGCTGCCCTTATAAGATTTTTCAACACCTCACCTAGTGAATAAATAAACTGGGCTAAAACAACTTGAGAATCAGTCTTTGAAAACTGCTTTAGTCACTCACACTTTCTTGTCTGACAACCAAAGAACTTGAATTTGCCTATGATTGAAGCCTCTTGGAGATGGAGGATTTCAAGACCGATAAACAAGCATTGCTCTGAATTTAAAAGCCCTTCTTGGTCACCTCTCAGTGAAGGTGTTAGACAAGCCTTGGCTGTTTTTTCTTTCTCAGAAATCTAAATGCTGGAAGTTACTCTTTTTCAGAAGAAGCCCATTTTAGCTGCATTAAAAAGCCCTGCCGTTGAGAGGACCCTTCTTGGATTATTTTCTTCAGAACATCGGGACACTGGGCTGACATGTCATTATTTGTGCCAGTAACATTATGCAATTGAACTCAATTTTTAAAGCCATCAAATCAGTCAGTGTGTCAGATTGTAAGATTCTTGAGGGCAGGGACTGTCTTGTACCTCTCTGTGTATTCCCAGCTTTCAGTGCAGTACCTGGCACATAGCAGGCATTTACTAAATGTTTATTGATTGCAGTAAAGGTTTCTTCGGTCTCCCTTTCATGCCCATTTTCTTTCACTACCTTAAGTAAACGTGTGGCTTTCTTCTCCTGGCTGCTCTGTATTTCTTGTGGATGGGGCCCGCCACCCGCACAGCTAAAGGACACCCCATTTCTGTCACTGCTTCTATTCCTTGGAGTTGTTTGAAGACCACAACAAGCTGTTGCCTCTTGGCTCTTTCTTTCATTTCACCTGAGATTTTTATAATATTCTAGTCAGGCATTTTGACATCTGGTCCTCTTTTAGATCACACTCGAGCCTTTCAATTACATTCAACTTTTGTTCTAATAACAAGCCTCTCCTTCTGCTGGCAGCATTTCCATCAGAAGCTGGCTTCCTTTTGTCCACTCTTGTTAAGGACTCTAAAAAAAATGAACACAAATGTAGGTTACTTCGTAGGGAATGGCATATCACACCCACACCAATAGGGACTGGTGAGACGCAGCAGCGTTGTTAAAACCCTCACCCAACTTGTAGAGTTCATTGAATTTTGGCTCACATTAATTGTGACCAAGTATCATTTTTTAAAATTTCATACTAAATAGAATTTTGCATTATTCACACTCTCATCAATCACAAACTAGTATGAAAGCAATGCAAAATAGTCCCTTCCTCGACGAACCTTACATTCTAATGAGGAAGACAAGGCATATAGAGGATCAGGAAAAGGAGGGTAATATGAGCTGGTGTTTGGTTTGGAGCTGGTGACCAAGGGGGCAGCCTGGTTCTGGGCAGGACAAAGTGAAAGCTCCCTCATCAGAAGAGCCCAGGTGGCTCCAGGGGCAGAGGCCAAGGTTCCTCTTGTAATCAGGCTC
Source organism: Trichosurus vulpecula (assembly GCF_011100635.1). Taxonomy (NCBI): domain Eukaryota; kingdom Metazoa; phylum Chordata; class Mammalia; order Diprotodontia; family Phalangeridae; genus Trichosurus; species Trichosurus vulpecula. The sequence goes on along the minus strand of NC_050581.1, from coordinate 202,458,991 downwards.
TGGCACCTGGGCAGCTTCCTATCTTTGGGGAGAAGGCTAGGGAGCTTGTCCAGAAGAATCACTCTGGAGAGATGGTGGAGTATATGTAAACATTCTGTAACTCACTCCACATGGGCAACCTTCCAAGAGACCTGATGTGGCTTTGACTGTCTCTTTACAGTGGCAATGTATGGCTGCGAGAGGTGCACGAGGGTGTTCAGGAAGGACTAGCACCTCTGGTGTGAAGCGCTGATGCCTTTTCAGGGCTGCTCATCCGCCTTTGGTTTCTACCTGACTCACCCAACGCTCGCCTGTGGCTCCAAGACGTCGTAGCATGTGAGGTGGCCAGGCTGAGGGTAACCAAGGGATCTCAAACCCGTCAGTGAGTTAGGGGGGTGTCTACCCCAAGCATGTGAAAACTTTCCCCAGAAGAACGGGTGGATGAGAACAATTGTTCCAACAGCCATGGAGGCGGCTGAAGCAGGCGCCATGGAGCACTTAGAATTTGGTTAGACAAGGAAGACGCCAAGGTCATCCACTGCATCCTGGGCCATCACAAGTTGTCCTGACTTTTGTCCTGCCACTGGACTCTGATGACTCAGGGAGACAGTGAGTTAGGGTTAGAGTTGGACCCCAAATGCACAGCTCTGCCTCAGTTAAATACAATTTATCCATGAGTCAAAAGACATTATTCATACCATTTTGCATTTTTACCTGCCTCAAAGTCCTGTGGCCACCAGCTAGTGATAAAGCAGCAGGTGTGGATACACTGGGAGCTATAGTCACACTCCTGCACACAGGCATCTGGGCCATCGGGTCATCTTCTCACTGGAAGCAGCAATGGGATTTGGCAGCCCCCTGGGTGTCTGAGTGGCCTTTTAAGGATTGTACTGCTCACCTCCTGGTGTGAGGAAGGGGCTAGAAAAGGTGCCCTAAAATTATCTGCTTCACCTAATCCTGGCTTGCTTACCGAGGCAGGTGGGGATCCTAATGGACTATCTGTGTCCAACCTGTGGTAGGGTCTTCTGAGCTTGTACTGGTCTCATCAGCAGAAGGTGGACACACTATACCCTGGCCCCAATATCATTTTGGCCCCCTTTGAGCACAAAGGATAACAAGCAATGGCTGTGAGAGCTGGACTATAAGAAAAGCTGAGCACCACAGAATCAATGCTTTCAGATTGTGGTGCTAAAGCAGAGTCCCTTGGACAGCATGGAGGCCAAATCAGTCAATACTTAAAGAAATTAATTCAGGTTATTCACTGGAAAGACAAATACGAGGCTGAAGTTTAAATACTTTGGTCACATAATGAGAAGATAGGACTCATTGGAAAAGACCCTGATGTTGGGAAAGACTGAGAGCAAAAGGAGAAGGAGACGGCAGAGGATGAGACGGATGGACGCCAAGAGATGAAAGGGCCTGGTTGTGCTCTGGGCTATGGGGTCATGAAGAGCCAGACATGATTGAGCAACAAAAATAACCCTTTCTTTACTTGGTCACTCATTCATGCACAGGATCCAGGGAAAGCCTCAGGGTCTTCTCTGCCACCAGGCCCAATGGTTCCCCAAACAGGACTCACTCTTGGCTCTGTTTTTGGCTCTTCTCTATATGAGGTGAAGGGAGTGGTGTCTCTGATGATGGTAGTTTCAAAGGTTGGGAGACCCAGTCATGAGGATGTGGGATCCAGGCAGGTGATTCAGCCACACAGCATCAATGTTCCCAGGGGCATCTGAAGGGCATTGAGGGATCTAGTGAGAGACTTCCAGCTTCTCAGGCTGCAGTATTGCCCAGGATGGAAGGTGAAGAAAGAATGATTTTCAGTTATTTGTCCAAAAAGACAACTGGAATGGGCTAAACCTACTAGCTCTTTGTCAGGCCCTCTACAGAGCATCTTGACATGAAGCCCAGATGAACACCTGTCAGAGAACAGAAGGTGAGCACAGGTGCTGAGTTTAATTTCTCTCTGGGTTGCCAAGCTATTATGTGGGGATGGGGACCAAAGTGATCATATGCATTATTTAAAAGTTAGGAGGGCAGACATTGTTTTGTTTTTAGCTTGGTTCTCTCCAGCTTCTACTGTGCCTTGCCAAGCACGATGCTAGATGTAGACCCTCAACAAATGCATGTTGCTTATTTGATAGAGTAAGAGCTCAATAAAGGCACATTGCTTGCTTAATTAACAGAGGAAGATTGCTGTTGTTAGTCCTTGGTTCTCAAGGGGTACTTCATGACAGTAATTTCTTGACTTGCCAGTGAAATGGATTTAAGTGGGGCAGAGCAATAGAAAGTCATCTGGTGATGGCCCAGGATGACCTCAGCATCTTTGATGTCTAACCAAGCTTTGAGTCCCCAAGAGTTGAAAGAAGGCTTCTACATTTGTTTTATACCTGTGAAGTAAATATTCCTTTGTAACAGGTAATCTGGTTAAGTGGTTAAAGGGAACTGGGGTACAGGGAAGCCCCTAAAATTAAGGGAACATAATTTGTGGGTGCTGGAGCCAATGGTAGAGAGACTAAACACTTCTGAGCCCTCTTAAGAGTACTGAAGACCCTGGAGAGTGGGGAGGGATGAAACGTAGCCTCTCAGGCAGTGAGGTCAGAGTTTGAGAAAGCACTGTTACATGTGGGGCCATGTCTGGGACAAAATATGGCTCTTTGAATTTTTGGAAACCCCCAGAGAGATCCTCAGCCTGAGATTTTTAATTTTAAATAGCCCAGAGTTTCAGATCCTAGAGAAATTGGAAAAATGGGGGGAGGGGGCTATAATTGTACAGTTAATTGTCCTGGCTGTCCCTCCCATTTGGGGTGCTCCACCTCCTCTTAGCATCCCTGGCTTGCTAAGATGCCACTCAAATTCCCCCCTTCTACAGGAGGACCTACCCACTGCTAGCACCTTCCTCTCTGAGATTATTCCCCATCCATTCTTCATATGGCTTGTATGCATCAAGTTATTTTCATGTTCTCTCCCCCATTAGAGTGTGAGCTTCCTGAGGGCAGGAACCAGGTTGTCTTTCACAACAGTAAATCCTTAATAAATGCTTATTCCTGACCTCAGAGAAGAACTTGGAGATCAATATTCCCTGTGGCCACAGTAATGCAAGAGAAGACAAATCTAGAAACCATCAGAACTCAGAGCCATGCAATGACAGCTTTGGCTGCAAGTGATGACAAAGCGCACCCTCCCTCAGCCAACACACTTCTTTGTGGGGGCAGAGGTGGGGATTGGAAAGTGAAAAGGATATGTTTTTTAAAAGCATTGATCACACACACACACACACACACACACACACACACACACACGAGTCTATGTGCCCATGGAAGGAATTTCAGGGGCAGCTGAGAGTTCAATCCAGAGAAAATGGTTCTTGCATCCTGCTCAAAGAAATGTGTGAAAAGCTGCCCATCATTAGAAAGGTCCACACCTAGCTGGAGAAGACTCTGAGGTTCCTGCCTTCGCCAGCTTGGGGGTTCTGCCATCCCTGTGTCTGAATGTTAATATTCCCCCCATCTTCTGTGCGGTCCCTGAGGTTGGCTGATGGCCAGACACCAGACTAAGTCAGCTTTCCTCTGTGGGGTCCCGACTGGGGGAAATAAAGTAATACGCTATAAGTGAAAAGCCATAAAAACTGAAAAGTAAGGAAAGCCCGGAAGTAAGGAAAGTAGGAAGCCCGGACATGGTGACCTGTTAAGAATCGTAACTTAGACACTGAGTACACTGAGTCATAACTTTAGATACTATGACCTATGAAAGGCATAACAAGAATACTGTAACTGATACATGACCAATACACACACTTATGTTTGGGCATAACATCGGCTTAACATCCAAGTTCATTACTGAGCAGAAAACCAAAAATATCCACCTGTCAGTGGTGATGCACACCCTAGCTCCTCTATAATTGCCACAGGGACTTTGGGGGTTCTTTTGAGGGGATCCACTGAACTGTCTGGCAGCTGCCTCAGATTGCCCCTGCCTTGTAGGTATTCGTAATGATTGATTACACTACTACCTATAACCAAACTTGAGCTCCTTGGTGTCTTCCTTTGTATCAAAAAGAACACCCTATGGTTATGGGAGAGGCACAGGGTTTCCCAGGGGAATCCTGGACCTTTACAAGAAACACATTTGAAACATGGGGACATACATAGGGTGAAGGTAAAAGGCTGGAGTACAATATATTGTGCTTCAGCTAAAGTAAAAAAAAAAAAAGCAGGGGTAGCAATCCTAATCTCAGACAAAGCAAAAGCAAAGATAGATCTAATTAGAAGAGATGAGGAAAGACACTATATCCTGCTAAAAGGCACCATAGAATGAAGCAATATCATTATTTGATATATATGCACCAAGTGGTATAGCATGCAGATTCTTAGAGGAGAAATTAAGGGAGTTACAGGAAGAAAGTCAACAAAACTATACTAGTGGGGGACCTCAACGTCCCTCTCCCTGAACTTGATAAATCTAACCTCAAAATAAACAAGAAAGGAGTTAAGGAGGTGAATAGAATTCTAGAAAAGGCAGATATCATAGACCTCGGGAGAAAACTAAATGGGGATAAAAAGGAATATACTTTTTTTCTCAGTGGTACAGTGGTACAGTGGTACATGGCAAAAATTGACCACGTGAAGGGGGCGGAGCCAAGATCACAGCTGGAAAGCAGGGGCTTGTCTAAAGCTCTCCCCCAGAACCCTCCAAACACCTGTAAAAATGGCTTAGAACGAACTTTAGAACTGCAGAACCCACAAAATAGCAGAGGGAAGCAGGGCTCCAGCCCAGGACAGCCTAGATGGTCACTGGGTAAGGTCAATCACACGGATCTGGGAGCGGAGGGGAGCAGAGCCCAGAGTGGGCCACGCCCGGACCAACCAGACTGGGAGCTGGGCGGAACGGGCCCTAAAGCCCTGAATCAGTGAGCTGTGGCAGTTACCAGACTTCTCAACCCACAAACACCAAAGACAATAGAGAAGGTTAGTGGGAAAAGCTGCTGGGACAGAGTGAAAGGAGTTCATGGTGAGCCACCTGGAAAAGACCTGCATGATATAATGCTGAGTGAGAGGAGTGGAACCAGAACATTGTACACAACCATAGATATGTTGATTCTGTGATGACTAACCTTGATAGACTTGGCTCTTCTCAGCAATACAAGGTTCAAAGACAACTCCAAAGGCTCATGATGGAGAGAACTATCTACATCCAGAGAAAGAACTATGGAGTTTGAATGCAGACTGAGGCAAACTATTGGCTCTCTTTTTTTCTTTTTTCTTTTCTCTCTCTCTTTTTTTTTTTGGTTTTGTTTCTTCTTTCTCTTGATTCATTCCATTGGTCATAACTCTTCTTTACAACTTGACTATGGTGTAAAGATGTTTAATGTGAAGGTATATGTAGAACATATATTGGATTCCATGCCATCTTGGAAGGGAGGGGAGGGGAAGGAGGGGAAGAAAATTTGGAACTCAAAATCTTAAAAAAAAAAAAAAGATTTTCTCTTTAACTTAGGAGTGATATCCTGGGGGAGGGGAGGAGGAACTTTTGAGATTATTAGTTAATACATGGAAGTGAAGGTGAAAATAATCCTCAAATAAAGTAACACAAATAAAAGCAGCAGTTTTGTGAGCTTCCCAATGACTATTGCCTGTATGACCTTGTGCAATTACTTGTACGATCTCTTTGAACTGAAGGATCCTTATTTGCATAGATCACATTTGTCTATGATGGGGAGATGGACCAATCAGCACTGAGGGGTCACCAAGTCCTAGACTTTTCACTTTGTTAGAGCTGGTGACTTGCCACTGTCCCTCCTCACTGCCAAGGCACAAACCTTTCATTTTACCATCTGAAGACACTGAGCCCCAGGGAGAGAGGGAGGCACCTGGTCAGTCCTAGTTTGGGTCTCCCACCTCCCCAAAGTCCTTTCCATCAATACTGCTCTGTTTGGAAAGGGCGTTCTGCTAGGCATGTACTATGTGCCGGGCATCATGCCCGCCATCTTGCTAAGGAAGGGCCCACAAAGGATAGCAGATCAATGGCTTCTGTCCCCAGGGAGGGGCAGGACAAGGTCTGTACTAGTGGCAGAGGAAGGCTCTGGCAGGGGGGGCCTGGAGAAGCCCAGATCTGGGGGAGGGTCACTGGACAACAGGTCAGGGATTGTCACCAGGGCCCCCCCACCTCTGCTCTTCCTGGTGCCCAGCCCCTGACTGAGGCACCGGAAGGCCCACAGATGCCTTCCTGGAAGCTCCATCCCTGGGGGGTCTGGGACCCTTGGCACATAGGCCTCTAGGCCTCTGGAGCAGGACTGCTAAGTGACAGAAGAGTGGAAGCTGCTGGAGGGCAGGTACTCAGCATCCCCTGCCTCTGAAGCCTGGGAAGGGGGCTAGCCTGGGCTCAAAGAAAGCCTGTGGAATGGATGGGTGAGTGAATTAGTGAATGACTGAATGGAGAGAGTGAATGAGTGAAAGCAGAGTGCATGAATGTGAGTAGAATAAGGAAATAGTGAAGCCCCCTCAGTACGGTATTGAATAGAATACTGAAAGAGTGAAGCCCCGCCCCCTCAGAATGGGAAAAGACCTTGTCTCTCCTACCATCCCCCTACCCTGCCCCCCTCCTATATTTTTTAGAAACTACTTTGCTGAGAAAGTAGAGACAAGAAATTACATCAGTAGACAGACACCTGCAAGGTCCTGTTTTATCTAACTACTACTCCCTTCTTGCTGAACACTAGCCCTTGGTCTCATGCCTATTTCTTTTTGTTCTTTGTTCTCTGTTGCTGGGAAAATATTCTGTCTTTAGAATATGAGCTCCAAACCCAGTCAGTGGGAAGAGGAGCCAGTAGGGGGTGGGGAAACTCTGTGTTAGGGTCTATATAACTTGCTTTGAGCTGTATGTAGCACACAAACATATGCTGGTATCACCTTTGGCCATGCTAAGGTGTGTCCTTTCTCATGAGAAAGCAATAAATTCTTTTTTGCCTTTTCTCAAGAATGGTCTCTGTCTATTTTTAATGTGAGTAGTGGTCTCTGACCCACACAGTTTTGATGCATTGGCCAGGAAGCCTCTTTGGCTCGAGGGTTTTGGATTGTGAAAACCTCCCTCTTGATTAGATGAGGACCCTAAGAGAGACTATCTTGGGAGGCAAAACCAAACCTGGAACAGAGTTCCTGATAGTGTTAGGGAAGTCCACTTGGACGAAGGGCCCAAATGATCTGGTCACATAAGTAGTTCCCACAATCCCAGGTGAGCAAAATCTGTGAGTCCTCTAGAGAGCAAGACCGGTGATCAATTCCTGGGTGACCTGGGGTTAGAGCAAGATCAGGTGAGTCCCCCCTTTTTTGGTGGGGTGAGATCTTGTGAGTCATGGGGGGACCTCAGTCTAAGATGGGTGGGGCAAGATAGGGTGGGCCCTCCCCTCCCTTTTTGGAAAGGGAGAGCCAGATCTTGTGAGCCTCAGCCCAGGGATGGGTGGCAATAATCCACTGGGTAGACTAGCTAATTGGCAGTTACCAAAGTAGAAAGGGAAAAACAAGAGAAAATTAAAATGTGCAGTGGATTTCTAAAAATCGTCTCTGAGCTCTGTGTCATTTTCTGTCTGTATTTATTCTGTGTCTCCATGTGGAGCGAGTGTGTAATCTGACACCCTGTAAGGTCCACTATCTCTGTCTTTCTCTCCCGGACTCCAGTCTTTTCAGAGGAGCCAGTGGGTGGGAGAGAGAAGGAGAGAGAAAAGCATTTTATTGTTTAGATTTTCTGATGGAAAAAGGCAAATTGAAGAGGGAAATAAGGTATGTGCCATTTTAAAGGTCTTTAATCAAAGTCCACCATAAGGGAATAAAGTAAAAACAAGAAAGTGTAAGCATGTAGGAGAAGAGCATGTGTAGAAAGTGTAAGGAAGCTATAATATATTTTAGTAGAGGTTTTGAAAGTAAAAAGGTTTGGAAACTCTTGAAGAGTTGTTGAAAATATTCTCTCCCTCCCACATTCCAACTTTGGCCAAGGTGTTGAATACAGAAGAGAGAAAGATAAGGAGGAAAGAAGGGTGAATCTTTTCCCCTCACATCAAAGGGAGGCAGGCTAAATAAGACTTTAACCATTCCCTGCCTTACCTAAAAGAGAAAAATTTTGTGTAATAAGACCCAACTGAAAAGGCATTGAATTCATTCTGGTTGTATTTAAAAATATGAAAAGTGTAATGTGTCACTCCTAATTTAATGCTTAAGATAGGTTAGAATTTATTTTTACTATTTGGCACTAAAGTAAGATTAGTAAACAAAAATCTTAAGCAGGAAGCTTAGAATTAAAAGCTGATAGCCTAATTTAAAAACCAATAGATAAAGTTCTGGAGAGAAAAAAGGAATTATGTCTACTCACCTTTCAGGCTAGATGCATGGGTGGGTTCTGTTAAGTCTAATATGAATATTGGCCATGGTAAAGATATTGCTTATTGTGAGTTATTATGATTACTGTTCAATTAACTATCAAACTCCTCTGCCTGGAGGGAGAATTGACTATACCTTGTCAGCAATGATTCAAATTCCTTAGGTTTCCTTTTTACCTGGGTCAAAAGAAGTAGTTAGAATACTGGTCCAGCACATTTTAAACTGACTTGATTATAATAGGTAATTCCAAACTGTTTGTAAAACTTTCCCAAGAAAAATGTGAATGTGAATGGGGAACTGAAATATTGAAGAAATATATGAATTTGTAGATAATATTCTTTTATAAAGGGCCAAGGGTATTGAACTTAGAAATGTATATTTGTATACTTTTAAAAGTACATATTGTTATTTGGCATTAAGAAATTTATTAACTATATAGCCCCAAGAAAGTTCTATTTACTGTAGTTTACTGTTCAGTAAGGGGATGGTATGGAATTCATTCCCAGGGATATTACAAAGATCACGTGATTATAAAGGTGCTTGGTACAATGCTTGGCATAAAACAAATGCTATCTGCGTGTAGACTGTTTTAAGTTGAATATAATTGCCTCATATTCATTATCTTTATGTGGATTTTCTTAGATGTGAAATTTATGTCAATGGTGATAAGATGAATCTGGAAATACATCCAACCCAGATTGGTAATTAATTGGTTTTGGTTTTAAAGTTTAAATAGATGATAGTTGTTTATGGTATTATTGTATTTCTAAAATTTTCCTTTATTGCATAACTTGGTAAACAACTGTACCATCTGGGTTGTCAGAAAAGCAATTTATTTTATAATCTAAATGTTAGGTTAAGAATTGCACTGTAAAGAAAAAATGGTGAATGAGTTAGGAAACTTTTAAGTCATTCTATTTGACCATATATTATCATATTTTGAAGTATTGTAATTTAAGAAATCATAGATTACAAAATTTTGTCTTTATTTAAAGGGATTTTCAGATAAAATTGTTTTGCTATCATTTAGGAAATTTGTGAGATTGTTAACTAAGTTATTGGGGTAACTGCTTAAATCAAGTATTTACAAAAGTATGTTTAGTTTTCTTTTTTCTTCAATTATGTGGAAAAGGTTGGGTTATCAAATTTAAGAATTGTTTAGTACTTAGGAATTAATAATAGTATCAGGATAAATTGTAAGCTGTTTCTGAGAAAGGGAAATATTTTCATGAAGAAATGTTTTGTAAAATCCTTTGTATGATTTTTAGAAGGCCTACTGAATTTCTATTTGTAAGCTAATCTGTTGCAGCAATTTGATGTTGATGACAATTATGTCCAAACTTACTGTGAATTTTTTTTTATTTAAGTTTCATTCCTAGGTTTGTTGTGTCTTTGGATCAACCTTGAATAAGTGTGCTCAGAGAAACAGCAAAGGATAGCAAACAGGACCAAGGTTTTTCTATTAACCCATCTCATCCCAGATCAGATTAGAGGGAGATTTATTTTCCCCCACCTGGAAAAAGGATGAAAATTTTAAAAAAAAAGGAATAATCGGGTGGATGGGTGATGTAAGCCAGTGGTGTTCCTCCCCAAAGTATTAGACTCAGTGTTACATGGGGCTGGCCAGAATGTGTACAGGCAGTGGCTGCTAGTGCCATTCTGGTAGAAGAAAGTAGGAAGTAGAGGAAGAGGCCAAAGGTTGAGAAGCCTGCCAGTCAGTGTCCATACTTAGGGTAAGACAGCTCATCCTTTCATAAATAATAATAATTATTATTTTTAATGCTCTAAAAATGTATTTGATGTCATTGAGAATTGCTGTTTTTATTACAGTTAAGAGCAGTTTGGTTTTTTTTATTATTGTTTTAATGCTAAAACCAAAACTGGTTAATTGATTACTGTATATGGAAAGAAGGGGATTGTGTAAAGCCTTATTGATTTGGTTCTGCCCATTCAGAACAGTCTTCCTGTATGCATGGGAGTCAGCAGGCAAAGGGCACCAGTATTAACCCCTTCCTGGGGTCCATGTTAATTCTCCTTATTTTGTGAAATTGCCAAGGCCCCTGGAAACTATCTGTATGGGCAAGGTCATCAGCTACAGGAAAAGAATTGGTTTGATTTATGTAGGTCCTAAACAATGAGCTTAGCTTGCTGAGAAGTCGCAACTTTATGTACAATAGATAGAAAGGGTTCTAACAATTGGCTTTTACATTAGGACAAGTTTAACTTTAAGAAGGGAAAGATGTCTAATGGAATCTCTTATACATATGAGTCCTAGTAAATATTGCTTACTGCAACTCCATGAAAGTAAAAGCAACTGTATCTGGCTCAAAGCTGTGACTAGTGAGACTTGCTGTTTAAAGTGAAAGGCACTTGGGACCATAACTAATTTGTTTTGAGTTTGAATTTCGGTATAGTTGTCTGCATTAAATCAGTATCTGAAAAAAAATGCCACAAGACAACCTATTCAGAGGGAATGTGATCCTGTACTGTTAATGGGTGGAGGTCTGCATTTGGAAAAAAAAGCTGAGGGGACAATCTTAGCCTCAATCTAGGATGAGATCCTCCTGGCTCAGTTTCCCCATTGTGTTCCTTTGGAAAGGAATGTTTCCCACCTGACTATTCCTGAGTCTGGCTATGAGGAGAAACAGATACTGCATGATTAGTGACTCTATCTGAATTTAAACAAAGCTAAGGATGTTTTATCCTGTCATATTAGGTATGTCACATGTCCCTGCTCTTTTTCCTTCTATAGTAAGTTTCCATGATCAAAGCAAGTAGTCAGTATAAGATATGAGTTCTTTTGTGTTATCTTACTGGGAAATCTAATAGTATTTTTATCTAGAACTAGAACATGTGCAGAAATTTATGCAAACTACTTAAGACTCGCCTTAAGATGTTCCCTTTAGAGAGATATCAGAGAGAGATACCTACCTGGTCTAGGGAGGCAATGAGGTAAATTCCAGCTTTATCAAGTCTTTTGATAGTTAAACCATTTCCTTGTCTCAGAAAATCACCGTACTGACTCCTTGAGGGAACTGAATTTGGAACTAGGAATTCTTCCTGTGACATCAGAGAGAAGAGGAACTTTATGTGGTCACTCCTTTTGAGTAGTTAAAGAGTCTCCTAGTTCGAAGAGATCATCTAAGCCAGCTCATTTCCGGACAAGAATTCCTTCTCCAATATTTCCAACAAGTTAGCATCTGGGATCAGCTGTCTGGGCTTTGATACTCAAGGCAGACTACCTACCTCCTGCATATCTACTCCAATCCATGAAGTCCTCTCTAAGTCGAGATCTAGTGAGAAACTAAAAGTGATTTCTTCTACCTGACAACTGAAAAAAAAGAAGAAACAACTACAGACAATAGAAAACAGGGGCCTGGAAATAAAACTATGGTCTGCATCTCCCAGTCTAACCAAGGGGTTCATGTACACCGTAGCCCACAAAAGTACTTTTTCCTTTGCAAAATCCCAGGGGTGGAGAGTTTAGAACTGCTAGGGTGCTGAGGTTTCAGCTCTAAACCTCAAAAATCCAAAGAGGCCTAAACCCAGGATGTTTAAGTCTGTGCAAGAACCCAGGTGTAGCCAGAATGGACTTTGTTTTCTTTGAATGACTCAGCTCGCCTCGTTGAGCTTCCCTGGACGCTGGGGCTTGCTCTCCCGGGGCAGGACCAGAGCTTCCTGTGTGATGAGTCGTGGCGCTGGCTGAGGGGAGGTGTGTTAACGTGGTCTACGCTGGGGGAGGGGCCAAGTCAAGAACCAATCGGCCCTGGTCGTTCAGGCGGCGCTTGATGATGTCAAAAACTCTATAAGAGGGGAGAGGACAGCTTGAAGATCCTCCTTTCCTTTTCCGGTTGGAGCCAGAGACGCCTACAGCCGAAGCTGAGCTGCCGGTAGCAGAGCTGACTAGAGGCTAGTGGGTAATCTTCTTACCGTAGAGGGGAAGCATGTATACGATTTTGCCTTATACTATCTCGCTTCTCTGTGGCCTCCTGGTAACCCTTGTGAGGCGGACTTATTGGGCCTGGAAGCTTTTGATGAAAATATCAAAATGGGGACGCTGGTTTGTGGGATTGTTATTGTGGAGTGTAAATACATGCTTTAGTTCTCCTGCCTTCTGCCTAGAGAATTCCTTGTATCTTGCGGTTCCGGACCTTTTAGGCACATATGAGATTCTCTTTGAAGTCATAAATTCTGCCTTCCTAATATATTTGGCGACGAGGCGGATGGGATCGCTAGATATAAGATCTCTGTTCAGAAGCAGAAGAACTTCAGAGGAAGAGATGAATATCCCAGGGTGGGAGGATCCTTTTTATTCCTCCTTAGCAAAAGAATTGGCTAAAAAAGCCGGACCCTGTGAAAACTGGGAACCAAGGCTACAGAGAGGAGATCCTAAGGATTTGGAAAGGTGTTTACAAGAGGTTGGGATTCAGTCAGGGGCATCACTATCTAGGCAAAGCTGGATAGTGTTATCAGCCTACCGGCTAGTATATGAAAGATTGAGATTAAGTGAAAGAGATGGGGGCACTCCTACCCCACAGCAAGAAGGGGAATCTCAGATAGCAGGAGAACAAATTGCTGCTCAAGAACCCACTGACTCAGATGAGAACTTTTCTATTAATGTGGCTAGGAGTAACAGGAGGCCAAATAAGCCAAGAGTGCATCCCAACTCAGCCCAGACCAAGCCTGACTGCCTGCTTTGTCCTTGCCATGGTGGCAGGGGAAGCGAGTGGGGGGAAAATGAGACAATGTTAGGGGCTGAGACAGAAAACGCTACTAGGGTTCAGGACATCCCTCGCACAGAGAATGGGAGATGGTTAAATACTCAGACAAGCGTTCGTCCCGTAGAGAGGAGGAGGACAGAAACCCGAGGTGGCAATTTAGTTACGAGGGAATTTCAGGAAGATTTCTCACCACAAGAGGTCACAGATATTTTGAGTAGATTCAGCCAAAGAGTAGGAGAACCATTAATATCTTGGATGGTAAGGCTCAGTGATCAAGGGGCCGGTGGAATATTAGTAGATAAGAGGGACTGTATGAGATTCATAGGTATCAGCCACGATCCTGTAGTTCAGCAAGCTTTTAGGGAACATCATCAGCGAGGAGATGATGCTAGCAGGACTACCCTGTTGGCATTAGCTGCTGCGGGATGCCATAAGAGATATACTAATGATTCTATGTGGCCCACTGAGCACAGACCCTGGTATTCACTTAAAGATTGTATCATGAGACTAAAGGAGGAGGTAATGAAGACTGCTATTATGACAGGAACTGCAGACAAATATTACAATGATCCCATAGGAATCCCTCATAGGAATTTAATAATTAGGACAGCTCCCCCTGCTTATAAACAACTAATTTTGAATCTGTTACTTGGGGAAGTAGGGACCCATCTTACAGAGATGATAAATAAGATTTTACAGTTACATGACTTAGGAGACTGGGGAAGGGATAGATCTCCTCGAGAGAGAAGGGTGAACAGCCAGCAAGCTTGGCGCCAAAATGGAGTCACAAGAAAAGAAATGTTCACTGCTCTATTGAGAGCAGGGGTAGGTTTTGAAATGATAGACGGCATTCCAACCAATGAATTGTAGAGGATGTACCGAGATAAAGGACTCGATAACAGGAGAGATAGGGAAATCAGAACTGCTCCTGCAAATGCTACAGATGTTGAACCTTCATACCCAAGTGAATCACATGCTAGGGAATACTAGGAAACAGGCCAGGCCCCAGCCCAAATTAAGGAAATACGTAAGCTGGATTGCAGACCTCACATTAACTTGACCATATATTGGAAAAATGGGTCAAGTACAGTAACTAGGGCATTAATAGACACTGGGGCCGAGGCCACCCTTATCTATGGGAATCCAGACAAATTAGACATGGAACTCCTATTACCATCACAGGACTAGGAAGGACTGAAATATCAGCCAGACAAGTTAAATTGATGATGAAAATTGGACAGTTGCCCAAGAAAGAATATAGTGTGGTTATTGTGCCTATTCCTGAATACATCATTGGAATAGACATTTTGAAGGGCATGACTTTAAATTTACCTGAAGGGAAATACCAATTTGCTGTTAGGAAAATAGGCATTAATGCAGTCTTAGTGGGGAAAATCAAGATGGATCCAATCACTTTGCCCAAACCTTCTGAAGTAATTACTTTGAGGCAATATCGTGTGCCAGGTGGGCAAGATGAAATTGCCAACACTATAAGAGAATGTGTTGAGGCAGGAGTGTTAGTCCCTACAACTACTCAATGGAACAATCCTGTCTGGCCAGTCCGAAAGTCAGATGGGACATGGAGGATGACAGTAGATTATAGACAGCTGAACAAAGTGACTCCTCCCTTGTATGCTGCTGTTCCAGACACGGTTACTTTAATAGAGAGAATACAAAAACATGAAGGGACTTGGTATGCACTTATTGATTTGGCCAATGCCTTCTTTACGATCCCAATAGACCCCAAGCAATGGAACCAGTTTGCTTTTACTTGGCAAGGCCGACAGTATACATTTACAAGCCTGCCACAAGGATATATTCATAGCCCAACTATTTGCCACAGGATTGTAGCTGAGCATTTGGATGAATTAAAGCTACCTGGTGTACAGCTTACACATTACATAGATGACATCATGATACAGGGAAAGAATATAAAAGAAGTGGAGGAGAGTTTAGCATTATTAATTGACCATATGAAAAGCAAAGGATGGGAAATCAACCCCGCAAAGGTTCAAGGGCCAGCTCAAACTGTAAAATTCTTGGGGATACAGTGGAATAGAGGACTGTGAGAAATTCTCCCACAAGCTCAACAAAAAATTCAGGATTTTCCCACCCCTACTAATAAGAAAGAGGCCCAAAAGTTCATAGGGCTATTTGGTTATTGGAGACACCACATCCCACATTTGGGACAAATTTTAAAACCCTTGTATAAAGCCACCAGAAAGAAATATGAATTCGATTTGGGCCTTGAACAAAGTAGAGCTTTTGAGGAAGCAAAGGCTGCTATACAATTAGCCCTGGACTTATGGCCTATGCAAAATGGGCCAGTGGAGTTACAAGTGACTGTACAAGATGACTATGCAAATTGGAGTCTGTGGCAAAAACAACAGAGCCGAAGTGTACCTTTAGGCTTTTGGTCAAGGAAACTGCCCTCATCTGGAGTGCAGTATACACCTTTTGAGAAGCAGCTGTTAGCTGCATATTGGGCTTTAGTAGAAACTGAGCAACTAACCCTGGGTCATGAAGTGATATTAAGGCCTGGAATTCCAATTATGACTTGGGTAATGAGTACCCCAGCTTCTCACAGAATTGGACATGCACAAGAGGCGAGCATAATCAAATGGAAGTGGTATATTCAGAATAGGTCCAGAGCAGGCAAAAGTGGAGTTTCTGTTTTACATGAGTCGGTGGCGAACATTGGCACTGAGAGAAATGAAAAACCCATTGAATCTAAGCAACAAATGGTGCCATCCTTAATGAAATGGAATAATGGGTATGATGGACTAAGTGTAGAACAGAAGAAACACACTTGGTTTACTGACGGGACAGCAAAATATTTAGGACAGAAGAGACATTGGAAAGCAGTAGCCTATAACCCCTGTACTAGGCGAACTCTGGAAAGTTCTGGGATAGGGGGAAGTAGCCAATATGCTGAACTGATGGCAGTACATCAGGCCATCAGAATGGAGAAGGGAGGACAGTGTCATATATTTACTGATTCATGGGCGGTAGGTAATGGATTAGCTACTTGGATGCCTATATGGAGGAATCAGAATTGGGAGATTCATGGCAAACAAGTTTGGGGTAAAGAGTTATGGGAAAATATATGGGACATGTCTTTGGTTACGGATTTGTCAGTTATTCATGTTGATGCTCACGCAACCCTGACCACACCAGAGCGTGAGTACAATGCACACGCGGATCGACTAGCAAAGATTGCCACTGAATGTATTGTCCCTACTCCAACTCCAACTGATGACTTAGCCTTAGTGAGATGGGTCCACCAGACCGCCGGCCATTTAGGGGTCCAGGCCACCCACCGATGGGCGCAAGATCGAGGTATCAGTATCTCTCATGCGTTGTTAAAACAAATAACAGAGGGGTGTTGTATATGCCAATTAGAAAAAGAACGAACTCTTCCTAGGATAGTAACTGGAGAAATAGCAAGGGGAAAAGTTCCAGCCCAAATTTGGCAGATAGATTATATTGGCCCACTACCCCAGGATAAAGGATGTAAATATGTATGTACGTGTGTTGACACCTATTCAGGTATCCTAGTGGCTTGTCCTTATAAGGATGCAACTCAGAAAAACACCTATAAAACCCTAGATATTGTAAGTTTATACTATGGAACCCCAATGCAGATTCAAAGTGACAATGGGTCACATTTCAAGGGCAAAGAAGTGAAAAGATATTGTGTGTTGAATAATATAGAATGGATATATCATATTCCATATTACCCACAAGCATCTGGGCTGATTGAAAGAATGAATGGATTGTTGAAAGAACAGCTGAGAAAATTAAGCTCTAATAATTCATATCTATATTGGAAGGATAATTTGTCTATTGCCTTACGTAATTTGAATAATAGGCCCTTAGGGGGGAGTACACCTCTAGCCAGAATGATGACCCCAAATTTGCAGATTAGAGAACAGCAAACATGTGAGATCCAAAATATTGAATTTTGGACTGTGAGGGAAGATGTCCCCCTACCATGTCCAGGAACGCCTGGTTCGGCAGGATATGATTTACATTGTATAGAGAATTTTAGGTTGAATAGGAAAGAGATAAGAAAAACCCCTACTGGAGTATGTATGAGAATCCCCAAGAATGATTTTGGACAGATATTACCTAAACCAGGATTAGCAGCTCAAGGAGTACATGTATTGGCTGGAGTGATAGATTCAAATTATCAAAAAGAAATTGTTGTGACACTCCAGAATTTGGGTGAAAAACCTGTACAATTTGGTAGGAATGATAGGATAGTTCAAGTGATTATTATCCCCTGTGAAAAAATACCCTTTGTGAAAACTGACCCTCCTCCCAGAATAACTACTAGAGGGGCAAAAGGGGCTTGCTCCATTGATAGAATAAAGTTGGGAGCCAAGGTATGGGTAAAACGGAAGCCAGATGATATTCCAAAGGCTGCAGAAGTCATAGCCCATGGGAAGAACAACACTGTAACAGTTGTCTATTCAGGGGAAGATAATTACCAAATCGTACCCCTGAACCATATATTTTACCGTGAATAGGGCTATAATATTAGATTCACGGACCCCACAGGTATGGCTGATGTTGGTAATTGACACAAGCCACTCAGAGGGTGTGATTAATGGATGAAAGTTTGTACATCTGGGGAAAGGCTGGGAGGACAATCCTAGTCTATCTAGGATGGGATCCTCCTGGTTTCCCTTGTACATCTGGGGAAAGGCTGGGAGGACAATCCTGGTCTCCATCTAGGGTGGGATCTTCTTGGCTTAGTTTCCTCATTGTGTTCCGTTTAAAAAAAGAAACATTTCCCATCTGAGTTTGGCTCTGATATTGGATCTCTGCATAACTGAAATTTCAACTAAACTGGAGATGATTTTATTTGAAGGATAATAGCCCATACTTGCCTACTCTTTTTGTTCTGTGTTTTAGTTAACCTTGTCGCTAGTTCTGTCTCCTGCAGGTTTAAGCACCCTGCAGTTTCCGGTGACTGCCTAAGCATGTAGCATTCTTGGAATTCCTGCCAGCTCGCTAAAGAACTGAACTCTGGAATGGGACTCTTTGGGGCAGGGACACCTCTACATCCAATTTCAGCAAGAAGAAGCTATGGAAAATGAGACCTTCACCCCTTACCCCAAGATTTTGAGCCCCAATTGTTTGAGGGGGGGGATGATGATAGTGTTCTGTGTACTTATTTTGTGTTATCCTTGCTATATTGTTTTATTGTTATGATATTATTGATCCTATGTAATGGATACAAAGATCTAGGGGTGGACATTTGAATTATTAATAATTATTTTGGGATGATTGATTGAAGAGATTATCTGGCTGGGATCTAGGGGTGGATCACATTTGAATCGTAAACCAATATTTGGGAATGTCACTGAATGATATGTTTTGCTTTATTGTGAATGATATGTTTTAGTTTCCTGCATAATTGGATCACAATGTTCTAGAATATATAATTTAATTTGAATTATGATTGGATTGTGCATCCTAGAACATTGTGAGGGGTGGCGTGTAGCCAGAATGGACTTTGTTTTCTTTGAATGACTCAGCTCGCCTCGTTGAGCTTCCCTGGACGCTGGGGCTTGCTCTTCCGGGGCAGGACCAGAGCTTCCTGTGTGATGAGTCATGGCGCTGGCTGAGGGGAGGTGTGTTAACGTGGTCTACGCTGGGGGAGGGGCCAAGTCAAGAACCAATCGGCCCTGGTCGTTCAGGCGGCACTTGATGATGTCAAAAACTCTATAAGAGGGGAGAGGACAGCTTGAAGATCCTCCTTTCCTTTTCCGGTTGGAGCCAGAGACGCCTACAGCTGAAGCTGAGCTGCCGGTAGCAGAGCTGACTAGAGGCTAGTGGGTAATCTTCTTACCGTAGAGGGGAAGCATGTATACGATTTTGCCTTATACTATCTCGCTTCTCTGTGGCCTCCTGGTAACCCTTGTGAGGCGGACTTATTGGGCCTGGAAGCTTTTGATGAAAATATCAAAATGGGGACGCTGGTTTGTGGGATTGTTATTGTGGAGTGTAAATACATGCTTTAGTTCTCCTGCCTTCTGCCTAGAGAATTCCTTGTATCTTGCGGTTCCGGACCTTTTAGGCACATATGAGATTCTCTTTGAAATCATAAATTCTGCCTTCCTAATATACCAGGGAATTGAAGATAAGAGGGGGCTTGGGCCAGGTTGGTTATGTCACCAGGGGTCATAGCCTGGGCCTAGTACAAAGCTTCAATTAAGAACCTAAACCTGGAGAGGTAAATACATTAAAGATGAAAACATCAACCAGTATCAAATCTAGAGATCCTCCAAAGGAAGAAAGCAATTCCATAACAACTCTAAACATAGATTGAAAAGAAAAAAATAGATTTTCCACAAGGACTACGTGAATTCCTAGAAGAAATGAAGGAAGAGTTAAAAAAATGAAATAAAGGACCTGGAGGAAAGAATTGGAACTAGAATAGATAATTTAGAAGAGAAAATGGTAGGCCTTATGCAAGAAATGGAGTCCTTGAAAACAAGAATAGATAAAACAGAAATCAATGACTCCATAACACAGCAAGAAATATTAGAACAAAGAGAAAAGATTGAAAAACTCAAGGAAGAAAATGTAAGATATCTGGTAACAAAAACAACTGACTTGGAAAACTGGTCAAGAAGAGATAACATAAAAATTACTGGGCTCCCTGAAAACATTGATATAGTAAGAAGCTTGGATACTATATTTTAAGAAATCACAAAAGAGAATTGCCCAAGTTTATTAGAACCAGGAGGCAGAATAAATATAGAAAGAATCCATAGGTCACCTCCTCTTATAAATCCCAAAATACAAACTCCCAGGAATGTCATAGTCAAAATTCAGAACTCCCATGTCAAAGAGAAAATATTACAAGAATCCAGAATGAAGCCATTCAAGTACCAAGGAATTACATTCAGGATCACACAAGAACTAGCAGCTTCAACCATAAATGAGAGGAAATCTTGAAATTCAATATTTAGAAAGGCAAAAGAGATGGGCTTACAACCAAGAATAAGCTACCCTGCAAAACTTGGTATAATCCTATATGGGAAAAAATTTACATTTAACACAATAGAGGATTTTGAAGAATTTTTGATGGAAAGACCTGAGCTGAGTAAGAAGTTTGGAATACAAACACATAAGTTCCGAGAAATCTAGAAAGGAAATGAGAGGTGATTTCATGGACTCCTGGGTGGTATGGCCTGATGCAAAACAAAATAAGCAGAATCAGAAGAATTTAAAGTGGTACAACAACAATGCAAAGAGAAACAACTTTTGAAACAAGCAACTCTCCAGAAAGACCTGAAAATAATCCTTCAGACAAAAGATGCCACAAGATTGAAAAAGCAAACATTTTAAGACATAGTCACTTGGTGGATTTAATTGTTACAACTCTATACCCTGTTACACCCCACCCCACCCCTCCTTTTTGTGTTCTTTTTTTAAATTAAGATTTATTATTTTTAGTTTACAACACTCAGCTCCACATAATTTTGAGTTCCAGATTTTCTTCTCCCCCTCCCCCTCTCCAAGACCGCATGGAATCCGATATATCTTCTAAATATAACTTCTCATTAAACTTATTTACATAATAGTCAAGTTGTGAAGAAGAATTATGACCAATATAATGAATCATGAGAAAGAAGAAACAAAACAAAAAAAAAACACAAAAGAGGAAAAAAAAAAAAGGATGGCAAATAGTTTGCCTCAATCTGCATTCAGACCCCATAATTCTTTTTCTGGATGTGGGTAGCTCTCTCCATCGTGGGTCCTTTGGAGTTGTCTTTGCTCCTTGTGCTGCTGAGAGGAGCAAAGTCTGTCAGGGTTGGTCATCACAGAATCAGCATATCTGTGGTTGTGTGTGGTGTTCTCCTGGTTCTGCTCCTCTCAGCATTGTATTATGTGGGTTTTTCCAGGTTGTTATGAAGTCCGTATCTTCCCCTATTTCTTGTAGCACAATAGTATTCCATTACATTTATATACCACAACTTGTTTAGCCATTCCGCAATTGATGGGCATCCTCATCATTTCCAATTCCTTAATACCACAAAAGGAGCTGCTATAAATACTTTTGTGCATACAGGTCCCTTTTCCTCTTGTGTGCCCTAGAAGTGGTGTTCCTGGGTCAAGGGGAATGCACATTTTTGTAGCCCTTTGGGCATAGTTCCAGGTTGCTCTCCAGAATGGTTGGATCAATCAGTTCACAGCTCCACCAACAATGTAACAGTGCCTTTTTGTGTTTTTAATTGGGAGGAAGAAAGGGAGGTTAATGAAAGGTGGTGGGAGTTAGTGATGTGATAATAGTAAAAATTATGTTTTAAGGGGCCATTGTAATATTTGTAAATTCACACAAGGGAAATTCAGCTAAGATGACAAGCAGAACTGTTTTGAAATGAAAGTATAGAATTATATTTAAAGCAAATGGTATGATGTAAAATTCATAGTTTCATATACAGTTCTATTTTTGCATGTTTTTATGTATAGAAATTTCTCTTTGGTGTTGAAACTTAGTAATAAATAAAAACAATTCTAATTAAAAAAATGTTCCCTTTATTTAAGAGGATTCTGAGAGCAGTAGTATTTTTTTCCTGTAATCGGTCTATTACTGTTACCAATGTGAGATTCTATTATGACACCTTTTGACTAAGGAACTTTGTGATATTTAGAGATTCTGTGATAACTAGGAATTTAATTTCTTGATAATACTCTGGAATTTGTGTTACTTAAGGGCTTTTGCACCAACTTAGTAAGGTCTTATGAAGAAGGGTAGAAATACATGTGAGCTAGTTAGGGCTCGCTTTGTAGATGTTCCTTAAGTAATGTGAGACTATAGTAATATCTTAAACTGATTATTGGAATTTGCTATTCAAAGACCTAATGGGAGTGATAACTAATAAGTCCGTAATGTCTTGGTGGCAAATTTCTATAATCAGAAGGTTTTTTAAGTACAGTAACAAATTTACTCAAATAATCGATTATGGAATATCTTAGGTTACTGTAGGACTGGGACCAGTTTTCCTGTGTGTGTTCCTGTATGAGTGAGGGTCCTTTAATTCTTGGTAATGGTATGGAGACAATTAGGTCAAGGGCTTGTGAGAATGTTATTTTGTTATTTGATTAATATCATGCTCGTCTAAAGTTTTGTTACAATTAATAATGTTGAAAGAAGAATGGCTTGTGGTTTATTTTGTAAATGCCATCATCAAAAGAAACATGGCATGACTAAAAGTTTAAGATTTTATATGTACTGTGTTTAAAATTGGCTATTTAATATATTTTTGTATGTACTGGAACCTGTTATTCATTCCTTAAGTGAAATCTCATCCTCCTGGTGAGGAAATTAAAATGGATTTATGTAAAGTGTAAGACACTGGGTTCTGATGTGAATTTCTTAAACATGACAATTGACCATGGTTCCAATTTTGAGTTTGTAAAAACAATCAGGGTTGTGAGGATTAGAAATGGTAGTTTAAACTTGTGCTAAGGTCATTTCTGTAGAAGAATGGACAGGAAGCTGGATCCTACAAGAAGAATTTGCTGAGATGCTGTGCTGGAGATGGCTGGAACAAACACCAAGGACCAGAGGACTTCACTGATGATGTTCCCTGCCATATATGACAGCTATGTAAGAAAGGACTTTTTGAATCTTAAAGGGACAATTGCATTATGGTTTTCTGTTGGGTCTCTGTATGTGTATTTATAAAGGGGTGTGCCCCTTTGATTTGCCAATGCTTCCATCAATCCTTCTCCTGTTTACTTAAAGGGGTGATGGATAAGGGGAAGAATTCAAAGGTACCAATAATGGTGAGGGGTCTTCAGAAGGTTGAAGAGGAAGGATTGAGTGGAATGCTGGAATAGTGAAGCACCCCCCCCCCACAAGATGGGATAAGACCTTGTCTCTCCTACCACCCCCCCACCCTGCACCCCTCCTGTGTTTTTAGAAATTGCTGTGCTGAGGAAATAGAGATAAGCCATCACCTCGGCAGACAGACACCTGCAAGCTCCTGTGTATCTGACCACCACTCCCTTCCGGCTGACCACCAGCCCTTGGCCTCACACCTGCTCCTTTTCGGTCTTTGTTCTGTGTCGCTGGGATGTGAGCTCCAGACCCAGTCAATGGGAACAGGAGCCAGTGGGGGAGGGGGTGGGAGCTCTGTGTGACTTGGTTTGAGCTGTATCCCCCCCACATACACACACACACACACACACACACACACACACACACAGGCACGCGAGCATCATCTTGGACACCGCTAGGGTGTGTCCTTTCTCAGCAGGAAGCAAACTCCTTTTCGCCTTTTCTCAAGAACGGTCTCTGTCTATTTTTAATGCGAGTAATGGTCTCTGACCCGCACAAATGAAGTGGAGAATGAATGAGTTAAAAGAATTAGTGAGGGAATGAATGAATGAGTGAGTGGACACAAGCCCACGGAGGGCTGCAGACAGAGGCGGACTCCCTATGGGGTTCCAGACACGTGCATGGGCAGTCACGAGGCAGCCGGCACGCGCAGGGCCAGGGGGCGGGGCGTCCGAGGGGCGCACGCAGCGCCAGCCTCCTCAGCCCCGCCCCTCGGCCGGTGATTGGGCGGGGCGCGTCACGTGACGCGAGCCGTTGGTTTGGCGCCTTCACGCCCTGAGCAACGTTGGTCAGGCGGAGGCCAGAACGAGGCTGGAGGGGCGGGGCCGGGGCCGGGCCGGGGCGAGCGCGGGCTGGGGCGCGCATTCTGAGGCGGCCTCTAGCCTGGAGCCCGGGGTTCTGCTGAGGGGCGAGGGGAAGGCGAGGGTCGGGATGGGGGGCTGGTGCGGGGCCTCGGGCCGGGCCTTAAAGAATTAAAGGGGCGCGTGGCGTGGCGGGGGAGGGGCGCAGCCGGCCCTCACAATCCGCTGCGGCCCCCGAAGCCCACGGGCGAGAGGGGCGCGTCCACGCCCTCCCGCTGGGGCTCCTGACGGGGCCTCGGCCGTGCCCAGGTCTTCCTTAGGCCCGGTCGGGCCCAGGGCCCCTTGTCGGCCGCTCGCCCTAGAGTACCCGCACCCCGCCCATAAATGGAGAGGGGGATGCGGGGCTGCTCGGAAAGAACTTGGGGGTGTCGCCCCACTAAGTCTGAAGGGCGGGCGGGGCCCCAGCCCCCCAGTGTGACCGCCCTTCCCGCGCGGGGAGACGCCCATGAAGGCAGAGACTCCCTTAGGGCGCGGCACGGCTGGGGTCCCCGGGGCCCCCTAGAGCCGCCCGGGCTGCCGGGGAGCGTTAAGGGCGGGGGGGGGGGGGGGTGTTGCCCCATGGTCTCCCTCCTGCCGCGGCAGGAGCAAGGAAAGATCTCTTCCCCCAATTCCTTCCTCCTCTTCCTCAACCTTCCTCCTCCTCTTCTTAATTCCGACTCTGTGTTCTGGCCCCGAGGCCCCCCTGAAATGTGGGGCGGGGGCGGCATTCCAGGACCTGGGCTCTGGGGGTCAGAACTTTGGGGGTTCTTTGGGGCTCTACTGCAGCGGCCTCAGGGGCTGCCCGTTCCCTTCTTTCCATAATGGAAAGAGCTCGGAAAAAACCTGACACGAAGTTAATATTCCTGGAAGAGGGCAGTGTAGACGGGAATCGGAAGGCAGATGTGGGGGGTTCAGGGCCTGTTAGCAGGTGTGGACACGTCCTCGGGGCCTCTCCTTTCCCAACTCTTTGTCTCGGGCTGTTGGAGAAGAGTGGGAATGAAGACCCCATGGCCGCACACCAGCCCCCTAAACGGGGCAGAAGTCAGGGTTCCGGGAAAGGAGGCGGCTCTCCTGGCAGCCAAGCTGGAGGACGGCTAGAGGGAGGGACCCCGGAAAAGAGGGAAGAAAGCGTCCCCTCCCTTGGACAAACTGCGGCTGAGCCTGCGCTCCCCTGGGGGCCGCTGCCTGTGTCCTTGTCGTTGAATCTGATCACGTGAGAATTAGACTGAAGAACACGGAGGGGACCCCCCCCCCATTTCTGAAAGGAGCCCTTAGTGTTCATCGGTCAGGGACAGCGTGGGGTCTGATGCTGAAGAAACTCCTGGGCCCCCGGGTGAGCTGCTCAGTGGTCTGGGCGCCTCCCGGCGGGTGTGTCCCCAGTCCTCATCCCCGTCCTGGTTCTCCCTCTGTACCCGACACTCGCACTTTGGGACTGAGGATCGGTTCTTGGCCCTGGGCACCTGGGAGGATGGCCCGGCTGAGGCAGAGGCGGGGAGAAGGGGAAGAAGGGCATGAGGGGTGGGATGGGGAAGACTGGAGGGGGGATGAGGGGAAAGGGAAGGAGAAAATGAGCCGCAACAGCCCTGGGGGGAGAGGGCCCCAGGGAGGAGTCGTGGTTCATCAGGCCCCAGTTTCTGTTTTCTTGTCCTTGTAAGTTAGCTGGAAGAAATACCTCTTTTAGACAGGGTTAATCGGGGCGTGAAGGCTGCGGCTTATTCCCAGCAGTCATTTCACATGCTAGGGGCGAATTCTAGGTGGAGTGCTGTGCTCCTCGCCCTGCCATTTGCTGTCTGTCTGGCGTTAGGTAGGCATCTGAGCATCTGTAGAGCTAGTGAGGTGGTAGTACGTGGCCTCCAAGGTTTGCTGTCAGCTCTACATCTGATCCTGGGAAGGCTGGAGTCATGGGAGGGAGAAGTCGATTCTTCTTCAGTGACTGTGGTAGCTAGTAGCAGTCCTGATTTGTGGTTTAGGTTTTAGTTACAACATTTAAAGGAATTTACTGTGAACTCTCTGCATAAAGGTTCCTTATCTGGCTAGATAACACGTTTGAAATCTTCTGCGTCTCTGTGCTTTCGAAAGATTAGAAGGGACTATGGAAGTTCCTTTATTTCCTCTCAACAGGCCACCACCCAGAAAAACAACCCAGCAATTCCCCCTTCCGTAGCTACCCAATACTTCAGCTGAACTCCCAATTTCCCTTTCTTGAATTGAAAAAAAAACCCTTTCTTCCCCTTACTGTAGCTCTTACTGTATTTCTCCCTTTGATCTCTATTAGGATATTTGTGCGGTTGACTGTGCTTTTTATGGTTTTGCACGTAAACTAACATAGATCAAGTCACTTCGACATGTGAGAAAGTCTTTCTCCTCCTACTCAGGCAGAGACAGACTCAGTGAAATTTTGCTGGAGTTCACACTAAACCCCCCATTGACTCATCTGCCGTATTGCTGTTGAACTCACTTTTTCTCCTGGAATACTAGATGCCTTGTTCTTAATGAACTGTTTTTTTCTATGAGATTTTGGGCCTGGGGAGTAGAGAAACCCACAACAATCTGAGATCTCCGAGGCTTCAGAAAGAGCAGCTTTGACTCACTGCACCTTTGATGACGTGGTCCAACCTGAAGTTAGCAAGAACCACAGTTTTATGCAGTGTAGGAGCGGGAGAGAAACTTAGTAGGCCTTAGGGGCTAAAGTAGGTCGCTTGTGGACTTAACCATTCCATGTAATTGTACTCCTTTGTGTAAAACACACCTTATATGCCAAGTGCTTTAGTAGAGATTTGAGGCTTAAGTATAGAGGGAGAGTACCCAAGGTAGTGAGGGATTAAGGCAGCCATCTCAAGTCTCTGGCTTATGAAAAAAATATCCTTTAATTCCTTGGGCGATGATGTCGGAAGTAGCTAGCAGTAAATTCCAGGGGTACCTTTTTTGAAGGTACCCTGGGTGTTCTCACTCCCCTCATGCCAATTGATTACATGGTTCTGTTAATCCTGAAAGTTTGTTTGAAGAAGGCAAACAAGCTAGGTGATAGAAAAATCCATGTTTATTATTTTCCCTTAAAGCATAGCTAAGCTAGCGTACTTGTACATACAAGGAGTCAGAGCATAAGCTCTGGCTGTCTGAACAAAGGAATGAGAAAACTTATATACATTATTTTAGCAGGCCCAGCAAGCCTGTGTTACCTCACCTCCATGACCCCCATGTATGTTTAACCATGATACAAGAAGAGGATTTTCCTTAGTGGAATAGGGTTGTAAAGAATGTTGACAAAGGTCAGTTAACATTCTCCCTTGGGGTTAGGGTCTCATCCTTCAATGGCTAACAGGGGTAAGAACGTCCCTAGGTCAGTCTGATCTGGCCTTGTTGAGAGAGGTAGGGGTGTTTCCTGAGCAAACTCTAGAGAACAAAGGAGCCCAAGTCCTGGATCTTCTTCCAGTTACTCATTAATTCAGGCTCTGGGTCTGGTTGAAATTAAAAATGATATAAAATGTTCCACAGTTATTTACTTGGTATTTTGGGGTTTGTTAGTGAAGAGAAATTACATTAAATGTTTGTACACTTGGATTTCAAAATCCAGAATCTTAGCTAAGTCCAAAGGCTGATCTGGAAGCTGTCTCTTGCCCTATTAATGGCATCCTTGCATTTTTTACTGTGTCGACAAGGTAGCTGTGTGGCCTTAACGAGCAGAGCACTGTACTTGGGACTCAAGAAGACCCAGTGAATGCATTTTAATTAAGCTTCAATTTACTCGATTGTAAAATGAGGTTAAGGTCCCCAAACTCACAGGGTTATTCAGAGAATCAGATGAGATCATAAAAGTAAAATACTTTGCAAATCTTAAAACATTATAAATGTTAGCTATGAGCTAAGGATGTGGATTTGCTCTGCATAATATTTAGAGGGCAAGATACCAGTCTTCATCATTTGAGAAAGTCCCACAAGATCGTTACTGTAAAACCAGGAGTCATTTTGACCATTAAGGAAAGTAGCCCTGAAATAAAAATTAATCCTCTCTTTTCCATATTATGTTGGTCATCACTTGGAAAAGTCCTGAACTGCTTTATATTCTTTCTCGTTAACAGGAATCTTTTCAAAATTGATTTAGGCCATGCACATGTGCTACAAAAAGCCAGTTTAGTGGGAAGATGCAATTATGTGTCTTAAGAGACATGGAGATTATTTTCTAAAGTCTTATAATAAGTGTGCGAGAGAGTTTTTTCCTTAATGTTTTCAGATTCTTACGGGGACTTTAGACTCATTCTGTATCAGGACTTTAATGTTGCCCTTGCCTGGTGTAACTCAGATTCCCTCTTACTGCAGACAAAGTTTTTTATAGGGTTTTGGTTTTTGTACATCCTTTCTTTGTACCCCACCTTTAGTAAGTTTGGCATCACCGTTTTTTTTTTTTAAGCATGTCAAAGAAAAGCTCTTAATTGGGCTGTGCTGTTCTTCCTAACCGAAGTCTTCCCATCAGTACCAAGATAGGTCTCTCTTCATTGGGTAGCTTGTTGGCTCCTCTGCTTTCTTGTTGCTCTTTAACTGTTGATCTGTGTAAAATGGAAGCCTAGCCCTATTTCCTATCCGTTTGCTATCCCTCATATCCCTATCCCTCATTTCACACCAGACCAATTGACATGGCCTCAGCTGACAGCCCGAGAAAGAAAATAGGGTGAAGCTGGGAGCAAAGCAGGGGATGAAGAGTAAATCCGGATTTGAATCAAGATTGGTAATGAAACCTATAGGACTTGCCTAAATCAAACTCCTGATGCTTGTTGCTATTGGAGGTATCATTGTTGTGACTTGAGAAAGCATAGTTTTAGGATGACAAAAAAAAATGTGCAGTCTTGACCTTGGAGATGTGGTCCCTTGCTTCCTCCATCATGGAAAGCTTCCTAAGTAGGAGCAGGGCATCTTCAGCCTTTTTAGGCTGCCTGGAAGAGCAAGACTACTTGGGAGCAGTTTGGCCTAGCTGTCCTTGGATTTGGTGAATGCCCAGATCCCAGGGCTAGTGGGAGACTGGTAGCTTGTTGTAGTGAATGGGCCTTCAGAAGACCTGGGTTTTAAGCAAGGCTTTTATTGTCTTTGTGACTTTGGTCAAGTTACTTATTGCTCGGGAATGCCTTTAGCTCAAGCCACAATAACTGTGGTCATCCTGCTGCCTTGCAGGCGTTGTTTGGGTGTCACAAGAAAGGAAGAGAGCTATACGGCTGTAAGTACAGCCAGAAGGCCACTCGATGCCCAGCCAGTCTCTGCTCATCTCCTTACATTTGGAACGATGAGCTTTTTTTACTTCTCTTTCTAGTTCTGTTTCACTACAAAGATAACAGGGCTTTCATTTTTACTTGTGTCTCCTAGCATTAATGTGAACATCTTTCCCTTTCTCTAAATTGTCATTCTTCATAATCTCCCTTGTGAAGTAAAACTTTAAAAGGCCATTGAATGACTTGAGCAGGCCAGGACTCAAGCTTTTTTACCTGTTCATAGAATCGCATAATGTCAGAAGTGGGAAGGCCCTTCCTGAACAGAATTCCTCTCTACAACATAACTGACACGGGTCAATGCAGCTTTTTTTTTTTTAAGCCCTCTAGCAACAGGGAATCTGTTAGCTCACTCTCGGGCAACTCCCCCAACTTTGGGATCCTCTTTATCACTTCCTCTCTACCACCTCCACCTTAGTCTTGGTTCTGCTGTGGGGCTACATGAGGCTGTGCTATATTCCACTTGAAAACTAAAATCTTCAATTGACTTTCTTTTTAACAAAGTCTTCCTATTTTCCCTGCCATCAGTTCTCAGAATTCTACAGACCCAAGTTCTCCTTGAAAACAAAGGCTCCCTGTTCTTCCCAAAAGCAATCTTGGTGCTCCGCTCTTTATTTGCAAGGGTAATGGCAGTGCTTCTGACCACCGCTTTGCCTTTGTCTCCCTTCTTGTAGGAAGCTCAGCTCTTCCCTGTGGGGCAGGTCTCTGCTTATCTGGAACAGCACATGCTGAAGGTGTTTCTGGTTGGGCTCCTGTGGTTTTGGTATAGATGGTTATATCCCAGATGCAATACCCACATCGGCTGCTATGAATATGCAGGCATATTTCCAGATTTGAATCACAAAATATAACAGACTCTCTTGCTCAAAGAGGAAACCAAGACATTTATTCAAACACCAGAAAGCCAAATCCATCATAGTAACAAAGAAGTTTGTACACATTTCCAATGCAGGGGCACCACCATCCCCAAGCCTTATCTCTGTCAAGCCTCCCTACAAATGAGCTACCTTAGGCAGAATGCCTCCGCCCCTCACTCATGCCAGCTGCTCTGCCCGTTTGGCAAGCTCCTCCCACCACAGACTCCGTGTGACTCAGGCTCGAAGCAGGTCACAGGTCTATTAATGGATGGGAAAACTCTTCCTATCCCATTAACATTAGAATGGTGTCTGTGGTTGTTGGTGGGATGGGTGTTAAATTGAGGTGATGAGGCTGGGAGTCCTAGGATACCCGGATGTAGCAACCCCAGAATACTTCTAATA
Source organism: Trichosurus vulpecula (assembly GCF_011100635.1). Lineage (NCBI taxonomy): Eukaryota > Metazoa > Chordata > Mammalia > Diprotodontia > Phalangeridae > Trichosurus > Trichosurus vulpecula. The sequence continues at coordinate 202,428,707 of NC_050581.1, read as the reverse complement.
TCAAAGCAAACACATTGACTCCTGGTGTGTTTGCTTCTCTGGGCCCCCTCCTTATGTTGTATGTAAAAAGCAGCTTCTTGAGTAGTTGAAATTCTGTTTCTCTGTACAGGGAATGTTCCTGGTGGATGGACATTAGGTAGATGTAGAAATCCTCTCCCAGCTTGTGTTTGAAAGTTGCAGTTCCCCAGATAAGCAGCAGCTCCCTCAGGTTCTTGGGGAACTCTTGTGATACTATTCTCCCTTCCACTATAGCCCCTGAGTGTGTGTCTCATTAGCATTAGACATAGATGCAGGCAACATTTGGCCAGGGGGACTCTCAACTCTAGAATGGCAGGACTCAATGGCCCTTCTCTCTTGAACTGTAGGGTCCAGGTATCATTGCTGTCTCTCCAATTGTCTTCAAAAATTCCCCTTTTGGGGTGGCTCTGCTTCTGGACTGGCCTGGCTCTCTGCAGAGCATTATGTGATAACTGGATAGCTGCCCCAGAATGGGCTGGGCTAGTGCTTCCCTCAGCACTTCTGATGAGGGATGGGCATGTGTGTTGCTGTGTTGTCTTGAAAGAATTCAGACTCAGACTGTTGCCAAGCCAAGCAATATGACATTTATTGGAGTGATACCCCCAGTGGACTCTGCTCCTTAGGGGAGGAAGGGTGTCTAGCTGGGTTATTTGTATGGTCTATATACAGTTTCGTAGTGGTGGGAAACAGGAAGTGGGGGGAACAAAAAAGGGGAGGGAGAGCACTACTCCGAGGTGTTTTGTGAATACTTACAGAAAAGCCTGTGGTGGGGTTATAAATATATGATCTTTTTGAGGTCAGATCGTGATTCATGAGCATCTTCTGCTGATTACTTCCTGCCTTCTGTTTCACGTCCTACATCCTATCTCACGTGTATTCTGTTTGGACTTGCTTCATCTGCCTCAAGCACTTTCTGGTTCATCACATCCTATCGGCCTTGTCATTTCCAGAAAGCCAGAGCCCCTAGACCTTGGGGTTGGCAAAAGCACCCCACCCCCAGCTTTGCTCCCTGGGCTCAACTCTGAGGTTTTATTTGGAACTCCAAGCTAGCATGGAGTCCTTTCTTTTAACCACCTTTCTGAGTTCAGGGTCAGATCCCCTCAGGGAGGAACTTCACTCTAGCTTAGGGCAACCATCTAGTTTGGTGCATTGCCCAAGTTTTTGCCTTAGCAAGCCATATGCCTCTTCTCTGTGGTATAGGATTCTCCACTTTTTCTTGGTGATATTTGGAAATGAACAGTTAGGAAAATGTCCTGATGGATCTTTGACCTGGGGACAAGAACATTTCTTGGCTGCTTTTTCCTGTCCTAGCCTGGTAAGCTCTGAAAGGCATCTTCCATTTAGAGAGTGAGCCTGATTCACCCGTGTTGATGGTGGATTATTTTCTTCAGAACCTGAGGGTGTTTAACTCCTGTGTTCTCACCTGCACTGGCCACCTCTCCTGTAATTTGAACATTATGCAATTGAATTCTCTTTTTAAAGCCATGGGACCAACCAATGCTTACAGTAAAGGTTTCTTCAGTCTCCACTTTGTCCCCATTTTCTTTCACTGCCTTAAATAAACTTCAAGCCTTTGTCTGCCTGACTATTGTGTTCTTTGTAGACTATCGTCCTCTATTCCTACAGCTGAAGGACGCCCCTTCTAATACTGCAGTGCTTTCCTTCCTTGTAGTTGTTTGCAAACTGCAACAAGCTGCTGCAAGTGCTTTTTCCTTAATTTCACCTGTGAGTTTTATAATATTCCAGACTCTGGAATCCAGCATTCTGATGACCTCTGGTCCCTTAGAATTACTCTGTCCACCTTCCCGGTGCTCAGTTATATCAAGTTTTTGTTCTAACGTGATAACAAGCATCTCCTTTGCTTTACTGCCAGTATTTCCATCTGAAGCCTTCTTCCTTTTGGCTATGTCATTAAGAGATCTTTAAAAAAATAAGCAAAACAGTTGGTAACGTGGCATGCAGTAGTACATCATTCTAGATGTGCCAGTAGTAGCACCAAATGTGATGAGAGAAGAGTTGGACGTAGCAGAGTTACAACATTCAGTTAGCTTGTATGGGTCACATTAATTGAATTTTGGCTGTCATTAAATGCAACCTCGTTTTCCATAATTTACACTGAAATTGAATTATTCAAACTTGAATTAATCACATCATAGCTGTGTTACAAAATCAATGAATCTTAAGGGTATCTCTTCTGTTTTCCCTGATGAAACAGAAGTCTAGTGACTGGCCAAATAGTCCTAACCCTTCTACCGTGATCTGACCATGGTTCAGGCAGTGGTAGTCTCCATTCTGAGCCAGATGGCTCAGACTGACTTCTTGTGTCTGAACTGCTTCTCAGCTTACTTTGCTGTATCTTCTTCCAAATTATACCCATTAACCACGAGTATCCCCCAAGGTTCTGTCTCGAGCTTTCCTCCCTCTATACTATCTTGCTTAATGATCTCATCTGCTCCCATGGATTTATTACCATTTGTAGGCAGATGTTTCCCAGATCTGTTTATCCTGCCTCTCCTGACCTCTAGTCTCACGTCTAGTCTGCCTTTTGGACATCTTGAACTAGATGTCTAATAGCCATCTTGAACTCGACATCTGAGTTTGAGGCCAAAACCAGACTTGTCTTCTTCCTCCAATCTCTCTCCTCTTCTGAACTGCCCTATTGCTACTGCCAGGAACTCCACAATTTCCTAGTCACCTGGATTCCAATCTCCTCGTCTATTTTGACTCCCTTAGCCCACATCTAGTCTGTGACTGTCTTCTCATTTTTGGCGACACTCCTTCATATTGCTGCCCCGCTGTGGCAGAGGTCCTTGTCACCTCCTCTACCATGGCTGGAGAATGGGTTCCCTGCCTCAGCTCTCTTTTTACCCTAGTCCATCCTCCACTCAGTATTCTAAGTGAGCTTCCTACAATGCAAGTCTGACCATGTCACAACCCTACTCCATAAACACCAGTGGCTTTATATCTTTTGTTTTTTAAAACATTTCACCCCACGGCCCTTTTCCTACCTTTCTAGGAATCCTACTGCACTGTGCACACACAGTGGGCTCACTACCTCTCCTGACTCCTTGCCTTTCACTTTCAAACCGGACAGCGCTATACAGATGCTAACTATTACTGTGAACAAATCTCGATTCTCTGATAGGTGTAGCTTGCTTCTTCTCTTAAGAATTCCATCACTTGAGTGTGCAGCTTCCAGATCTGGAATGCTCATTTGTTCTTCCTCACTGGCCTCCCTTCTCTTTTCTGTATATTTTTTTTCTCTTGCTGCTGCTTCTGTTGTTTTTAATATGTGCTTAAACTTTTTTTTTAAAAGCACACAACACAAAACCGCTTCTGTCTGTAACCAAATCTTGTTTCATATGGATGGGATTATTTTTCCAGAAATAATAAATTATGCACGTTGCCTTCCAAACTATTCTACTTTTCTGTGCATCCTTGTAAGCTTCCATCTCATCTGTCCATCTTGTGTTAAAATGACAGGCTTTTCTTTTTTGGTATCATTATTTCTAACCTTCATCCTGTCAACTCTCACCCCCACGTACCCCCATTTGAAACCAAAGAAAAAGGAAACAAAAAACCTATTTGTAACCAAAGAGCAGAACCAAACACAACACTTCCCCCTGGTGGCTCATCCAAAAGTGTCCCAGGAGGGAGATGTGCTCAGACCTCTACTCTCATGTCTAGTCTGCCTTTCAGATGTCTTGAACTAGATGTCCAATAGCCGCCATCGTGTGGCTGTCCTTGTATAAATTATGGTTTCCCCCAATGGCGTGGATTCCATTCTGTCAGTATATTAGGAAGGCAGAATTTATGATTTCAAAGAGAATCTCATATGTGCCTAAAAGGTCCGGAACCGCAGGATATAAGAAATTCTCTAGGCAGAAGGCAGGAGAACTAAAGCATGTATTTACACTCCACAGTAACAATCCCACAAACCAGCGTCCCCATTTTGATATTTTCATCAAAAGCTTCCAGGCCCAATAAGTCCGCCTCACAAGAGTAACTAGGAGGCCACAGAGAAGCGAGATGGTATAAGGCAAAATCGTATACATGCTTCCCCTCTACGGTAAGATTACCCACTAGCCTCTAGTCAGCTCTGCTACCGGCAGCTCAGCTTCGGCTGTAGGCGTCTCTGGCTCCAACCGGAAAAGGAAAGGAGGATCTTCAAGCTGTCCTCTCCCCTCTTATAGAGTTTTTGACATCATCAAGTGCCGCCTGAACGACCAGGGCCGATTGGTTCTTGACTTGGCCCCTCCCCCAGCGTAGACCACGTTAACACACCTCCCCTCAGCCAGCGCCACGACTCATCACACAGGAAGCTCTGGTCCTGCCCCGGAAGAGCAAGCCCCAGCGTCCAGGGAAGCTCAACGAGGCGAGCTGAGTCATTCAAAGAAAACAAAGTCCATTCTGGCTACACTCCACCCCTCACAATGTTCTAGGATGCACTATCCAATCATAATTCAAATTAAATTATATATCCTAGAACATTGTGATCCAATTATGCAGGAAACTAAAACATATCATTCACAATAAAGCAAAACATATCATTCAGTGACATTCCCAAATATTGGTTTACGATTCAAATGTGATCCACCCCTAGATCCCAGCCAGATAATCTCTTCAATCAATCATCCCAAAATAATTATTAATAATTTAAATGTCCACCCCTAGATCTTTGTATCCATTACATAGGATCAATAATATCATAACAATAAAACAATATAGCAAGGATAACACAAAATAAGTACACAGAACACTATCATCATTCCCCCCCTCAAACAATTGGGGCTCAAAATCTTGGGGTAATGGGTGAAGGTCTCATTTTCCATAGCTTCTTCTTGCTGAAATTGGATGTAGAGGTGTCCCTGCCCCAAAGAGTCCCATTCCAGAGTTCAGTTCTTTAGCGAGCTGGCAGGAATTCCAAGAATGCTACATGCTTAGGCAGTCACCGGAAACTGCAGGGTGCTTAAACCTGCAGGAGACAGAACTAGCGACAAGGTTAACTAAAACAGAAAACAAAAAGAGTAGGCAAGTATGGGCTATTATCCTTTAAATAAAATCATCTCCAGTTTAGTTGAAATTTCAGTTATGCAGAGATCCAATATCAGAGCCAAACTCAGATGGGAAATGTTTCTTTTTTTAAACGGAACACAATGAGGAAACTAAGCCAAGAAGATCCCACCCTAGATGGAGACCAGGATTGTCCTCCCAGCCTTTCCCCAGATGTACAAGGGAAACCAGGAGGATCCCATCCTAGATAGACTAGGATTGTCCTCCCAGCCTTTCCCCAGATGTACAAGCTTTCATCCGTTAATCACACCCTCTGAGTGGCTTGTGTCAATTACCAACATCAGCCATACCTGTGGGGTCCGTGAATCTAATATTATAGCCCTATTCACGGTAAAATATATGGTTCAGGGGTACGATTTGGTAATTATCTTCCCCTGAATAGACAACTGTTACAGTGTTGTTCTTCCCATGGGCTATGACTTCTGCAGCCTTTGGAATATCATCTGGCTTCCGTTTTACCCATACCTTGGCTCCCAACTTTATTCTATCAATGGAGCAAGCCCCTTTTGCCCCTCTAGTAGTTATTCTGGGAGGAGGGTCAGTTTTCACAAAGGGTATTTTTTCACAGGGGATAATAATCACTTGAACTATCCTATCATTCCTACCAAATTGTACAGGTTTTTCACCCAAATTCTGGAGTGTCACAACAATTTCTTTTTGATAATTTGAATCTATCACTCCAGCCAATACATGTACTCCTTGAGCTGCTAATCCTGGTTTAGGTAATATCTGTCCAAAATCATTCTTGGGGATTCTCATACATACTCCAGTAGGGGTTTTTCTTATCTCTTTCCTATTCAACCTAAAATTCTCTATACAATGTAAATCATATCCTGCCGAACCAGGTGTTCCTGGACATGGTAGGGGAACATCTTCCCTCACAGTCCAAAATTCAATATTTTGGATCTCACGTGTTTGCTGTTCTCTAATCTGCAAATTTGGGGTCATCATTCTGGCTAGAGGTGTACTCCCCCCTAAGGGCCTATTATTCAAATTACGTAAGGCAATAGACAAATTATCCTTCCAATGTCGATATGAATTATTAGAGCTTAATTTTCTCAGCTGTTCTTTCAACAATCCATTCATTCTTTCAATCAGCCCAGATGCTTGTGGGTAATATGGAATATGATATATCCATTCTATATTGTTCAACACACAATATCTTTTCACTTCTTTGCCCTTGAAATGTGACCCATTGTCACTTTGAATCTGCATTGGGGTTCCATAGTATAAACTTACAATATCTAGGGTTTTACAGGTGTTTTTCTGAGTTGCATCCTTATAAGGACAAGCCACTAGGACACCTGAATAGGTGTCAACACACGTACATACATATTTACATCCTTTATCCTGGGGTAGTGGGCCAATATAATCTATCTGCCAAATTTGGGCTGGAACTTTTCCCCTTGCTATTTCTCCAGTTACTATCCTAGGAAGAGTTCGTTCTTTTTCTAATTGGCATATACAACACCCCTCTGTTATTTGTTTTAACAACGCATGAGAGATACTGATACCTCGATCCTGTGCCCATCGGTGGGTGGCCTGGACCCCTAAATGGCTGGAGGTCTGGTGGACCCATCTCGCTAAGGCTAAGTCATCAGTTGGAGTTGGAGTAGGGACAATACATTCAGTGGCAATCTTTGCTAGTCGATCCGCGTGTGCATTGTACTCACGCTCTGGTGTGGTCAGGGTCGCGTGAGCATCAACATGAAAAACTGACAAATCCGTAACCAAAGACATGTCCCATATATTTTCCCATAACTCTTTACCCCAAACTTGTTTGCCATGAATCTCCCAATTCTGATTCTTCCATATAGGCATCCAAGTAGCTAATCCATTAGCTACCGCCCATGAATCAGTAAATATATGACACTGTCCTCCCTTCTCCATTCTGATGGCCTGATGTACTGCCATCAGTTCAGCATATTGGCTACTTCCCCCTATCCCAGAACTTTCCAGAGTTCGCCTAGTACAGGGGTTATAGGCTACTGCTTTCCAATGTCTCTTCTGTCCTAAATATTTTGCTGTCCCGTCAGTAAACCAAGCGTGTTTCTTCTGTTCTATACTTAGTCCATCATACCCATTATTCCATTTCACTAAGGATGGCACCATCTGTTGCTTAGATTCAATGGGTTTTTCATTTCTCTCAGTGCCAATGTTCGCCACCGATTCATGTAAAGCAGAAACTCCACTTTTGCCTGCTCTGGACCTATTCTGAATATACCACTTCCATTTGATTATGCTCGCCTCTTGTGCATGTCCAATTCTGTGAGAAGCTGGGGTACTCATTACCCAAGTCATAATTGGAATTCCAGGCCTTAATATCACTTCATGACCCAGGGTTAGTTGCTCAGTTTCTACTAAAGCCCAATATGCAGCTAACAGCTGCTTCTCGAAAGGTGTATACTGTACTCCAGATGAGGGCAGTTTCCTTGACCAAAAGCCTAAAGGTACACTTCGGCTCTGTTGTTTTTGCCACAGACTCCAATTTGCATAGTCATCTTGTACAGTCACTTGTAACTCCACTGGCCCATTTTGCATAGGCCATAAGTCCAGAGCTAATTGTATAGCAGCCTTTGCTTCCTCAAAAGCTCTACTTTGTTCAAGGCCCCAGTCGAATTCATATTTCTTTCTGGTGACTTTATACAAAGGGTTTTAAAATCTGTCCCAAATGTGGGATGTGGTGTCTCCAATAACCAAATAGCCCTATGAACTTTTGGGCCTCTTTCTTATTAGTAGGGGTGGGAAAATCCTGAATTTTTTGTCGAGCTTGTGGGAGAATTTCTCGCAGTCCTCTATTCCACTGTATCCCCAAGAATTTTACAGTTTGAGCTGGCCCCTGAACCTTTGCGGGGTTGATTTCCCATCCTTTGCTTTTCATATGGTCAGTTAATAATGCTAAACTCTCCTCCACTTCTTTTATATTCTTTCCCTGTATCATGATATCATCTATGTAATGTGTAAGCTGTACACCAGGTAGCTTTAATTCATCCAAATGCTCAGCTACAATCCTGTGGCAAATAGTTGGGCTATGAATATATCCTTGTGGCAGGCGTGTAAATGTATACTGTCGGCCTTGCCAAGTAAAAGCAAACTGGTTCCATTGCTTGGGGTCTATTGGGATCGTAAAGAAGGCATTGGCCAAATCAATAACTGCATACCAAGTCCCTTCATGTTTTTGTATTCTCTCTATTAAAGTAACCGTGTCTGGAACAGCAGCATACAAGGGAGGAGTCACTTTGTTCAGCTGTCTATAATCTACTGTCATCCTCCATGTCCCATCTGACTTTCGGACTGGCCAGACAGGGTTGTTCCATTGAGTAGTTGTAGGGACTAACACTCCTGCCTCAACACATTCTCTTATAGTGTTGGCAATTTCATCTTGCCCACCTGGCACACGATATTGCCTCAAAGTAATTACTTCAGAAGGTTCGGGCAAAGTGATTGGATCCATCTTGATTTTCCCCACTAAGACTGCATTAATGCCTATTTTCCTCACAGCAAATTGGTATTTCCCTTTAGGTAAATTTAAGGTCATACCCTTCAAAATGTCTATTCCAATGATGTATTCAGGAATAGGCACAATAACCACACTATATTCTTTCTTGGGCAACTGTCCAATTTTCATCATCAATTTAACTTGTCTGGCTGATATTTCAGTCCCTCCTAGTCCTGTGATGGTAATAGGAGTTCCATGGCTGAATTTGTCTGGATTCCCGTAGATAAGGGTGGCCTCGGCCCCAGTATCTATTAATGCCCTAGTTACTGTACTTGACCCATTTTTCCAATATATGGTCAAGTTAATGTGAGGTCTGCAATCCAGCTTACGTATTTCCTTAATTTGGGCTGGGGCCTGGCCTGTTTCCTAGTATTCCCTAGCATGTGACTCACTTGGGTATGAAGGTTCAACATCTGTAGCATTTGCAGGAGCAGTTCTTATTTCCCTATCTCTCCTGTTATCGAGTCCTTTATCTCGGTACATCCTGTACAATTCATTGGTTGGAATGCCATCTATCATTTCAAAACCCACCCCTGCTCTCAATAGAGCAGTGAACATTTCTTTTCTTGTCACTCCATTTTGGCGCCAAGTTTGCTGGCTGTTCACCCTTCTCTCTCGAGGAGATCTGTCCCTTCCCCAGTCTCCTAAGTCATGTAACTGTAAAATCTTATTTATCACCTCTGTAAGATGGCTCCCTACTTCCCCAAGTAACAGATTCAAAATTAGTTGTTTATAAGCAGGGGGAGCTGTCCTAATTATTAAATTCCTATGAGGGATTCCTATGGGATCATTGTAATATTTGTCTGCAGTTCCTGTCATAATAGCAGTCTTCATTACCTCCTCCTTTAGTCTCATGATACAATCTTTAAGTGAATACCAGGGTCTGTGCTCAGTGGGCCACATAGAATCATTAGTATATCTCTTATTGCATCCCGCAGCAGCTAATGCCAACAGAGTGGTCCTGCTAGCATCATCTCCTCTCTGATGATGTTCCCTAAAAGCTTGCTGAACTAGAGGATCGTGGCTGATACCTATGAATCTCATACAGTCCCTCTTATCTACTAATATTCCACCAGCCCCTTGATCACTGAGCCTTACCATCCAAGATATTAATGGTTCTCCTACTCTTTGGCTGAATCTACTCAAAATATCTGTGACCTCTTGTGGTGAGAAATCTTCCTGAAATTCCCTCGTAACTAAATTGCCACCTCGGGTTTCTGTCCTCCTCCTCTCTACGGGACGAACGCTTGTCTGAGTATTTAACCATCTCCCATTCTCTGTGCGAGGGATGTCCTGAACCCTAGTAGCGTTTTCTGTCTCAGCCCCTAACACTGTCTCATTTTCCCCCCACTCGCATCCCCTGCCACCATGGCAAGGACAAAGCAGGCAGTCAGGCTTGGTCTGGGCTGAGTTGGGATGCACTCTTGGCTTATTTGGCCTCCTGTTGCTCCTAGCCACATTAATAGAAAAGTTCTCATCTGAGTCAGTGGGTTCTTGAGCAGCAATTTGTTCTCCTGCTATCTGAGATTCCTGTTCTTGCTGTGGGGTAGGAGTGCCCCCATCTCTTTCACTTAATCTCAATCTTTCATATACTAGCCGGTAGGCTGATAACACTATCCAGCTTTGCCTAGATAGCGATGCCCCTGACTGAATCCCAACCTCTTGTAAACACCTTTCCAAATCCTTAGGATCTCCTCTCTGTAGCCTTGGTTCCCAGTTTTCACAGGGTCCAGCTTTTTTAGCCAATTCCTTTCCTAAGGAGGAATAAAAAGGATCCTCCCACCCTGGGATATTCATCTCTTACTCTGAAGTTCTTCTGCTTCTGAACAGAGATCTTATACCTAGCGATCCCATCCACTTCGTCGCCAAATATATTAGGAAGGCAGAATTTATGACTTCAAAGAGAATCTCATATGTGCCTAAAAGGTTCGGAACCGCAGGATATAAGAAATTCTCTAGGCAGAAGGCAGGAGAACTAAAGCATGTATTTACACTCCACAGTAACAATCCCACAAACCAGCGTCCCCATTTTGATATTTTCATCAAAAGCTTCCAGGCCCAATAAGTCCGCCTCACAAGAGTAACTAGGAGGCCACAGAGAAGCGAGATGGTATAAGGCAAAATCGTATACATGCTTCCCCTCTACGGTAAGATTACCCACTAGCCTCTAGTCAGCTCTGCTACCGGCAGCTCAGCTTCGGCTGTAGGCGTCTCTGGCTCCAACCGGAAAAGGAAAGGAGGATCTTCAAGCTGTCCTCTCCCCTCTTATAGAGTTTTTGACATCATCAAGTGCCGCCTGAACGACCAGGGCCGATTGGTTCTTGACTTGGCCCCTCCCCCAGCGTAGACCACGTTAACACACCTCCCCTCAGCCAGCGCCACGACTCATCACACAGGAAGCTCTGGTCCTGCCCCGGAAGAGCAAGCCCCAGCGTCCAGGGAAGCTCAACGAGGCGAGCTGAGTCATTCAAAGAAAACAAAGTCCATTCTGGCTACAGTCAGTTCACACCCAGGATTCTCTGAAGCAGACACTTTGGTTATTTCTTTCAGCACAATAGTATCACCTGACGTTCACATACCACAATTTGTTCGACGCTTCTCCAGTTGTCAAAGAAGCATTTACGGTGTTCTACCTCTTGGATCCCCCAGAGGGATCCTTCTGATCTTGCTGTTCCTGTGTGAGGAGGTGTCTTTGTTGCTGTTGGCTTTGCTGATAGGCCATCTTTCCTGTTGCTTTTGGGCTTCTGGCTGATCTTTCATTCAGTTGTCAGGAGGAAGAGGTCACTAGTTTCTTGGTGATTTCTTGATCTTTATTTGGTTTGGTGAGAAATGCAGGACTCTGCTGGACTAGGTATGTGGGAATTAGGCATTCTCTAGTTATGGTAGCCTTCTTGGCCAGAAGGCTACTTTAATGACTCTGTTTTCTGTGCATTCTTTAAAAAAATGCTTCAATGATCCTTTCTTTCTTTCTTTTAAGCTTTTCCTTAGAGGCCACCAAACTGTCCATTATTACTTTGCCCTGGCTCCTGAGGAAGTTCAGCTAATCCTCAAAAAGGCATTTTTCTGATATTTTGCCTTTATAGGGCCCTGACTATTCTGTGGGGCCATTTTGGCAACTGTTAAGGTGCCCAGTCTCTCCACCACTCGGTAGAGAGTGACCTGCCATCTTTTTGGCTATCATGTGTGTTCCTTTGGCACCAAGGTTCCTTAATAAAACTTGTCACCTCTTTCGTGATCTTATATATCAGTAAGGCAAGTGTCACAATATCAATGGTGATCATAAATATGCCTGTATAGTTCTGTATTGAATATAAGAGACTCTCCCTATAGAAGGCTGAAGAAGTAAGACATTTATTCAGGCCACCAGAGGATCAAATCCCAAAACCAGTAACTCCAATTCAGCATAGCAGTTATATCCCCAAACCTGCAAGTCCACTTCATTTTTACAGCAAAGAATTTAAAACACTATCACAGCAGGGAGACAGACATCCCATAACCTCCCTGCCCCCCCAGCTGGGGCCTTTCTGAAAACATCCTAGCTGTCCTTTCCTCCCAAAGTCCTGAGAGCCGGCTTAATGGCTACCCTCGGGGTATGTATACCCTTTTTAAATGTGCTTCATACCTCTCACGACCTAATTAGCTAAAGTTGTGAGCCTTGCTATAAACAAGCTTCCCTTAACTAGCTCCACCTGAGACCTATGAATGGGATTAATGGGTGGGGAAGGTCTTTAATCACATTAGCACTACATCTTGATAAAGGACTTGGTTGTAGTACATCTGCCTGCTTCTATCAAAGGTTTTTTGAGTTGACTCCATTGCCACACAAGAAGCCCCCTTCAGCCTATTTCTGACCTGACACTTGGACTGCCTGTGAGTCTCTGAATCTGTTTTCTTAACCTCCTAAGTGTAAGTCCGTAGGCAAGCACAGCTCTCTCCCAAATGTTAGCAAATATGTCAAAGCCTGTGGCGTTGTTCCTGACAGCTTTGTATGCAGGCACTGGAAATGCAGACCCTGACTCCACTGAGATTTCTGCTTGGATTTAAGAGCCCTAGCATACTTAGAAAAGCTCACACACTCAGGCTGTGGGGTCTTCCTGAGGATGTGTATCAGTAAGGCAATAATCACAATATAGATGGTAATTGTCAAAATGCCTATGTGATTCTGTATCACAAAATACACAAGACTCTCCACATGGATGGTAGACACCAAATAACCAGATCCAGTAACCAATAAGTCCACAGCATTATAGCAGAGAACCACTCCATCCCACAACCTTCTACCCCATGCTGGGACCTTTCCCAAAACAAACAGCCACCACACATCTGCTCTCTCTCCATCAGCTCTGTCGTAACTGCTCTTTCAGCATTTCCTGTGACACAATTTCCTTTTCCTCTGAGCAAGCTCCTCTCACTACCTGTGACTTAGGCTTCCTATGACGTAAACAGGTCGTATGGCCTATTAATGGGTGGGAAAGATATTCCATAGCAGCTTTTGACAATCTTTCACCATTACGGGGACAAAATGGAGAGATATGTGCTACTGTCTTCTAAGTACAGTTAGGTGAATTCAGCACTAATAGAATGACTAGATTTAAAGATTTGTCATTAATGTCTCAAAGGCAACTTGGAAGTTCTCTAGAGGAGTATGTCAGTGTACTTTTGAGTTGTTAAAAGCTGGAATAAATAGCTAAAACACCAGGTGACAGTGAAGAGGTCTAAAGAAAAATGATGATGGTAAGAAAACATAGGTTTCTAGGGGTGCTCCAGACCCCCAAAATACCTACATGCAAGGTCCTAACAAAAGACTTTGACTCAAGCCTTCTCAGTCAAGGAAAAAGACAAAGTTTATTAGGGATTCACCATAACGGGTTGCCTTAAGAAATCCCACCCTTTGAGACGCCTGTTTTCACAAGCAGGCCAGATCCAATCTACCAAGTTGGATTGAATCTGAACGCCGGGAAAGATATTCCAATCTAAATTGCTATTACAGAGTGCAAAGTCTTTGTCTTTCCAAATATCTTTATTCCTGCCAAGGCCAATGCCTCCTTAATTAGTTTGCCTTCGAAGTCTATTTTGGTCATCAAATTCTGGCTGGAAATCCATATATTGATCCATAATATTGTAGGCTCTGTGGTGTCTTTCTGGTTCTTGATTTGTGTGCCTGTGAGTACTGGTTCAAATGGCTGGTTCTGACTAGGTGATGCATCATGTTCTTACAATATTCTTTCAGATACAAAAAGGCAATATTTGAAGCTACAGCAGCTACAGGTGCTTATACTCTCCAAATCTGTAGCACAAGGTGGTTTTCGCTTTGGTTATTTTGTACAAAAACCACATGCTTCTTACACGTGTGTTGCCATTTTAGGCAAGTAAAATCTATTTATTACTAGTTCAAGGCTCTCTCTTGACCCAAATCTGCAAAGTCATCCTGTAATGCCTTCATGGCCCATGTCATGCACAGGACAGCACCAATTACTTTCTGGTACTGTGTGGGGTCAGTGACAGTCTAATACTGCACTCCTTTGAATAGCACTGAGGTTTGTCATTGTTTCAACAATAAGATTTCCTTCAGGGAACAAAACCTGACCTCCCAAGGGTTAGCCTTTTGCTTTATTGCTTATATTACTTTTCATATTCCTCCATAAAGTGTTCTCCCTACAAATGATGCAAGGAAAAGTGAGCAAAGATGATTGGTTTGGCCCAACACAATTCTTAGGTATTATCCAAATAGCTTTGAGTAAAGGCTGAGACTCTCAGCTGCATTTCCATTTGATTTCAAAATACCTCCTCGAGCATCTCAGCCTTCCTAGTTTTTGTGGGTATCACTAGAGGAATTTAAGTGGCCAGAGGCTTACAGGATAGGGCATCATTGTACACATTGGTCTTCCTTGGCAAATGGCACATGTTGAACTTATGGTTAGCTCTGCGGCTGTCTATCTTTGGTAAGCTGCATTTAACTTGATGCTGCTCAGAATGTGTCTTTGCCTGATTGTCTGTCCACGCTGAAAATTTAGCTCTGCACACACGGTCTTTGATCTTGGTGACAGGCCACCTTAAACACAAGAATCCCAGTTGGGGTGGGGGATATCTAGCTCACTAGCATCAGGTTGTCTGTTGGTGAGGGCAGCAGGTTTTTGTTGACCATCACTCTCTTGGTACTGACCTGTCACCAAGGCTTTAAACATCCTTAGGAGGGGCTTTCCTGGCTCTCCCTAGGTGGATCCTGGTTCAAGAGGAACATAGCTTAACTAGTCTGTTTTCATTTCTCATCCCAACAGTTTGTCAATGGTTTTTGAGGCTTTAAGCTAAGCTGCCTTCTCTTTGTCCTTTGTCTTTTGCTTCTTTCTGGTCATATATCTTTGAGTGGTAAGATCATTAAGAGGTTTGACAACAGCACAGTTCTTCACACAAGTAGGAGACCCTGAGTCCTAAAGAAATCCTCCATTCTACTCTTTTTCATGGACATGGCCAGCTGAGGGAAGCTGCTGTTTTCTCTGCATTAGTGCTCACTCCTTTCTGGAATAATACATGACCCATGGATACACTCTACAAAACTTCCCTTTGTCAGGTAACTCAAGGCCACGTTCCTCTAATACATGTAGCACTTGCATTACTCTTGACTCATATTTTTCCAAGTAACAAACTCAGGAAAATCACAGCAAGTTAGAAATGTCTATATCTTTTGAGATAATTCTTATTCTAGGAAGTATTTTTGTTTCTCAAGAATGTAGTAAGCAACAGTCTTTTGGGTAAAATATATTCAGATTGGCTCTCATTCTCTGGTCATATTTCTCTATTTTGGAAGCTTTAAGCCACTTTTTTTTCCCTCTCAAATTCAAATAGGAATGAAGGTCACTAAATTGCACATAAGGATCTCTGTAGTTGTATGTAAAAAAGGTACTAACTCTATAGATTTATTTAATACCTTTATGTTATTAAATATTTTCCAATTCTATTTGTAGGATCATTACTTAAAGTTCTTAATTCTGAAAATTGGGAAACCATAATTACAATGCATTGTAGTACACATTCTAGATTTTTCCCTTTTCTCCTCATACTGGGGAGCTCAAAGTGTCTCTTTTTCAGTCTATGCCTTTTCCAAATTTGCCTGAGTGCCAGATAACATAATAAATTCTCACTTATCTTAAGCATCAAATTAGGAGTAACACATTTCACTTAAATTTAAGGGAAAAGTTCCTACTTTCTTTCTTATCTCTCTTCACATTCCAAAGTGGCCAGATCTGCAATGGAGGGAGAAAGAAAGAGCATATATATATATATATATATATATATATATATATATATATTTAACAACTTCCGAAAAGTTTCCACCTTGTACTCTCATAACCTCTATTCACACTGTTTGTGCAAATAGATTATACCTTTCTTAAACTTCCTTCACATGCATCTTCCTTACATGGTTAAACTTTCTTGCTTTTCCTTTCTGGTGGACTTTGATGAAAGCCCCTTTAAAACTGCATGCACATACCTTATTTCTTTCTAATTCTGACTTGACACTCCTCTTTACCTTGCCTTTTCCATCACATAACTTAAACAAGAAAACATTTTTCTCTCTCTTTCTCTCTTCCCCACCCTCCTGCTCTTCTGAAGATACTGGAGTCAGGGAGGGAGAGAAAACCAGATAGTGGGCATTACAGGGTGTCAGATTACACACACAGAGAAGCACAGATATAGACAGACACAGACCCAAAGATACAGAAATCCAAAAGCTTTTTCCCTTTCCCTGGGAGAGCTTTCCTCAAAGCACCAGGAAAAATCCATTCTACCCACCTAGGTCAAATATTTTTAGAGCTCTTGTCTATGGCCATTTTTCTTTCTATTTTGCTCCAAAGCAATGGGTTTTAATTGCCCTTTCCTTTTTTTATACTTTTGTTGTTCATTCCAATTTTGCAATTGATTCCCTAAAGGACTATCTACAGGTACCTCACACTTGTGCTCCGACTGCACAGACTTAGATTGTTTTTTCCCATAATTTATGAGGGCCGTCACCGCACCCTCCCAAGTTCAGAACAACTTAGCCGAATTGGGAGGGTCGCCCAATTCCCCCGAAGTCCCCCGTGAAGCGATCTCGTGAGCGTCCTTGACCTTGGAATTCCATCCCACCCTAATTTGGTTGGGAGCCGTCACCACACTCCCTGAGTCTTAGACTGAACAAATAACTCCCAGACCTCCGAGTGCTAAATTTGGGTCATACTTGTCACTCAGACTGTAGAGTCCTAAATCCTTTCATGGTTTGTTGGTTGGTGGTTGTCCTTAGTTGTCAAAGAGGACCAAAATGACATAGATATGCTAGAGTCAAGTTTCAGTGTGCCCGACTCTGGCTGATCAGCCCAATATGAGCTTGGAATGTTCTACCACATAGTCCGTGTGAACATTTGGGGTGGATTCTCTAAATCTGTCTTTCATAGACTCCAGTGGAGTTTTTATCTAGTGTTTCTCATAGTATGACCAGAATACAAGGGTCATTTGGGATCCACTGTCCAGTGCAGCAAGTCATTTTCAACCATCAATCTTGACTGTCCTTTCTGTCCAAGGCCCTATGCTATCAGATAGAATGGTCCCTTGTACAATGGATATTTAGGTTCAGTTCAGAGTCTAAGGGCCAGTGTGACTAATCTTCACTCTTGGCCCTGCCTCCGTTTCCTGAAACTGGTTTTTGGAAATTCATCCCCTTGTACACCAACTCTGCATTCTTGTCTCTGGCAAATGTCACTCCTCTGTTTATCCAGGCCACAACTGTTCTGTCCTTTCCTGTCTGTCTCTCTATTGGTCAAGACTTTGACTCACATGGTCATAATCTCTGGTCCTTCAGGCCATTTCACTTGGTGTAGCTAGGAGTCAGTGGCTCTTCTGTGTCTCATCAGACTTGTTTGTTTTTTTAACAAATTTTTGCCCTTGAGTCTGAGCCACCAGAAATAGTCTCTTATCTTGTTTCTAATGATCCACAAATGCAGGAAGATATCCTGGCATCATCTGAGCTGAGCTTCCTGAAGTTGTACTTTTTTCTCCTACTTAGAAATCATACTCCAAGTGATTTACTCTTTTTAGCAACAGCACAAGACTTGGCAACCTTCATTTGTACCCAAGATTGATTCGGAATTCCTTGAGCTCTTACATATGAGGCCTCTGCATATATTGTTCCTCCCTTTGTCGGTGTCTGGAATCAACAGAAAGGCCTTCCCCTTCTTCATGAACTGAAACTTGGCATACACGTGCTTTGCCTTCCCACCTTTCTGGCCTCCTCCAGCATCCTTGTCATGTGACTTTAGGCTTTGGAGTCCTCTGACTCTGTCTAGTTAGAAAGGTGATGCCTGTAAGACTTGTCTAGCATCTGTCTGGCTCTTTCCGTCTTTGGGGTACCTGCTGCTGCTGCTAGTGCATTGGGTATGTCTGACTCAGGGAAAATATTCACAGGGAAAATGACAGCACTTCCCTTGAAATAGATATTTGTCTATCGCATTTAAATAGTTTCATTTGGACAGAATAACTTCGAATAGTTTCCTTCGTTCATTTGTTGTAAATTCCCCTTTTTAATTTTTGATAAAGGAAGGTTGGTTTCCATTTCTTTAAAATCAGACCATCAAATGGGTTACCTGCTTTTGAATTTTCTTTTTAAAGTAGCTAGTAAGTCAATATGTGTTGTGGGGGTGGGGTAGGTACCTTTTCTCTGCTGTTTTCAAAGCTTCAGGTTGCATCTGCCCTTGCTCCTTAGGATCTACCCATGATCAGGGTCTGAAAGGGGACCTTCTTACAAGGATGAGGAGTAATGTCCTGCAGGAAGCCAAGCACCCAACCTAGACCTTGGGATACCAGTCCTTGTGGCTTGCAATCTTAAGAACCTCGGGGTGTGGGAGCTTTGTGGGATTCTTTTGGTCTTCCTCCTCTTAGCAGACATACACATCAATCTGCATCAAGGAGCTAGAATGTGCTACTGTTATTCATTCAGTTCTGAGATAGGTGTAATATGCACACCTGACCCATTTTCTTTATGTCTGTTGTAAAAAATAGAGGGAAGGAGGAATGGGACTTGGAGAAGAAGGAGCCACAATCCTTGAGGGATAGGGGAGGGGGTGGGGAGCAGACCCTCAGTGACAAGCCTGGCCCCAAGCTGAGCTAGGTGAGATCTGGCTCCTCAGGGCCAAACTCAAACCTGCGTAGAGGTTCCTGCAGACGCCCCAAGCCCAGCTGACTAACTCTTGATCATCCTGGTTGATCTCTTCTGCCTCGAAATGTCAAGAACTCTTTTACATGTAGCCAAAAGGTAATGATACAAAATATTAAGCTGACTTTGGTTTTTCTCTTAGTGCAGGCAGTAGAGAAATGGATCATTTTCTTAAGGAAAATGACTTTTTGTGGCCAGGCACAACAGAATGTACCTGGAGTGCAGAGCTCTTTGGACCTCACCTACAAAACCCAAAAGATAAACACTAGACTCTTAAGGCTAATTTTCAGATCATTGGTGCTTAGTATGAGCCCCTTAGTATCAGTAAGGTGAGATCATGATCTTGAGAATAACCATGAACATGCCGGAATGGTTTGGAATCACAAAGTATGAAAAACTCTCTAGGTAGAAAGAAGAGGAAGTGCAATATTTATTTAGACTCCAGAGGATAAAATCCCAAGACCAATAACCCCAGTTTGATACAGCAGTAATTATATTCCAAAACCAGTAATCCCACTTCAGTGTAGCAACAAGGAAGTTATAACACACAATATAGAAAGGAGCCAAGTCATCCTGTAACCTTTGCCCACCCCCGGCTGGGGCCTTGCTCTAAACAGTCACTCAGGAATCCTAACTCCACGCTCAGCACTTTCTTCTGCAGCCCTGTTGACGCTGGCTCTCTCAATGTCTGCTGCCTCAGTGTCTTCTTGATGTCTGCTTCTCAATTCTGTTGCCCTTCAGTTCTGTTTTTTTTCAATTCTGGTGTTCTCACACTCTCGGCTCTCCTTATATACAGTCCCAGTCCACTTCTGGTTGGCCAGAACTCGGGTCTCTGGTTGGCTGAATTCATGGTTGACTACAGCTCAGTGCACACACCATTGGCACTGGTCTTAGCGACTCCCCTTAGGGCCCTGAGGTCTTCACAACTGTATGGGCTTAGTACCTGGTAAGTAGAGGCTTTAGGCTCACTTAGAAACAAAGCCCAGCCTGAGGCCTATTGAATGGGTGGCGAAGATCTTTGATCACGTTAATACTACAGCCTCCACCTGTTTGGAGATGGTAATGGTCATCCTAGTAGGTTAGGGGCACACAACTGTGCTATCCTTGGGCATTGAGGTGGGGGGAAATGATCGGCCCCCCAAAGCGAGGCAGTTATAAAAGGACAGGCTACCCCAGGGAGATGCAATTGTCTCATCTGAGGAAAGGATAGGACATAGAATGCTGAATCAGCCCTGAGACCCTCTGCTTCCTCCTGGGCCCCACAATGAAGCACATCCCAGGTTCCAATCCCAGTAGTAGATCGGAGGAGTGGGGACCCTGCCCCCTCTCATCACCTTTATCCCCAAAAGATGGTTGCTGCCTTAGCTAGATTGTTTGTGCAGTTGTCTAAAGAAGGTCGACAATCTGGCTTATCTACAGCTGTGTTTTTCTTGACCTTTCCTCCTCTCTAATACTTTACAATCTTTTTTTCCTGTTACTAGTTAGTTAATGGTGTATCAGTAAAGCAATAATAACAACGTAGATGATGATTGTCAAAATGCCTCTGTGGTTGTGTATGGCAAAGTGTACGAGACTCTCCACGTAGAAGGTAGAGGAAGTAAACCATTTATTCAGACACCAGAGGACCAGATCCCACATGCCTTTTATCCAGTCTATCACAGCAGTAAAACATGCCATACATAATATTACAACCTAAAGACTTGCCATTCCAAAGCCTCTCTGACCCCCTGCTGCGATCTTCCCCAAAAGAAACTGGCAGTACTGCTGAGTCAGCTTGTCCAGCTCTAACCATCATCATGACGGCCATTGGCAACCTAGCTTTCCCTCCCTCTCCCTCCCTCCCTCTCTCTCTCTCTCTCTCTCTCTCTCTCTCTCTCTCTCTCTCTCTTTCTCTCTCTCTCTCTCTTTTTCTGCATTTCTTGTGACATAATTTCCTTTTCCTGTCAGGAAGCTGCTCCCACCACATGTGACATAGGCTTCCTGTGATGCAGGTCACACGGCCTATTAATGGATGGGAAAGATCTTCAAATCTAAATTGCTATTACCAACGGTTACTAAGTTCGCCACACCCAGGAGCCTTACCTATGTATAGCAGTGGATCTCAGTAGAGTTGCCTACTCTCCGTGGCAGGGCCTGCTCAAAGCCCTAAAAGTCCTTGTAAAGGAGTCTCACCTAAAGTTAGGAAGTTTATGGTTTGAATCAGACCTGTGGATTTTGTTACAGTTTCTTGGTGTGTGATGGTGCCACCGTCTCAAAGAATTCAGAGTCAGACCACTACTAATCCAGGTATAGGCATTTATTGAGAATGATGCCAATGACTGTTTCCACAATCCGGCTAGCAGCTTCTGTGGGGGTGTAAGATCCGCCCACAGCCAGCACCCGAAAAGCTGCCAACAGCACAGGTTCTTTTGATCTGCTTAACTAAGGAAAGCAAGGTGAAGGGGTTGACAAGTTTACTTTAATCCAGCATACAGACAGCATTCACTTAGTTCAGGGGAAAAATCCAGCACCCTGAACTTCAAAACAAAATACAAACAAATTACAAACATGAACAGACAGACCCAATACAGATTCATAGTTACCAACATCTAGGTTGAGCCCAGGAGCTCGGAACAAGGGCTGGCCCAGAGTCATGTGCCACCACTGCTGCGGCAAAGAGCTCCAAAGAACAGACAGCCAACCCCTGGTTTTTCTATCTTTTTCAGGTCAGGGGTGAGTCACACATGCAACTCACCCACGTGACCTAGGATTGTCACAAAGAGGCAAATTAAACTCACCTGGTCTAAGAGCCTCTGCTCTCCCAGACACAGAAACTAGGCCCTTCCTGGAGTTAGTCCCACCTTGGGCCCCACCTTAGCTGCCAATCCACACCCACTAAGGTTTTACACCTAATAGGGGTTTGGGCCTGGGGCTTAGCACCTAGGAAGGCTCAATGAATTACTCAAAGGGAACAAAAGCCAAACTACTCAAGGGCACTTGTTGAACTAAGTGCTAAGGAGCCCATTTTTGGTTACTAAGAAGCCCATTTTTGGTTACCAGCACAACGGCTGAGTTCCAAGAGGAACCAGCGACTTCGTAAGGCAAGACAGGCAATTTCATAATGTAATGATGCTGATTAGTATTAAAAAGGCATTATAAGTTTGTTAAGGGATTAAATAATGGGGGAGGGGTCCCTTCTGTGGTTCAGTAGTCAGACATCTTGGCCATGCTGCTTTCTGATTGGCTAGCTATTGTGGTCCTGTCTTGGGCTAAAATAGGTGATGCGATTGTGTTTGAGTGTAAGGACACACCTGTTCAAACATGTGAATTGGATCTGGGGGCAGTGGCTGGCTAGGGGCAGTGGCTATACTGAGTCTGGGGGCTTGTGATGTGGTTAAAGCTACATTGTGTGGTCATATCAGGACATGCCTTCTGTTCAGTGGGGCCCTTAGGGAAGTTAGGATCTTGGGGCTGGGGGAAGCTTTATTAGGATTCCATCAATTTCATTGGGTAGAATTTCTGAAGTAGTTTTTTTATCTAAGGCAGAAGAGCCCCTGATCAGCAGCTTAAATTCTCGGAGTTGCCAGAGTCACAGCCAGTGTGCGTCCCAGGCTTCATTTACCCAGCAGTGGCTCCATCCAGGAAAACAGGATCTGAAAATCAAATACTAGAGTGAAATAAGATGAAAGTCAACAGAAGGACCTTGAGCGGGCGCATCTGCATTTAAACATGCTCGTTATGGAATCTGTTAAGAATTTTAAAAGCTTAGAGATTCTCCAATAAGCAGAGCTCTCCATTTAGGACACACTTGGTTTATAATATAATGAAGTCCCTTTATTAATATCTCCCATTTATATAGCACCTACTGTAGGCCAGGAACTGTGCTAAATACTTTAAAATTACTTCACTTGATCCTCACAGCAAGTTATCCCCTGTTGTTATTCTCTTTATAGATGAGGAAACTGTGGCAGACAGGTTAAGTGACTTGCCCAGGGTCACACAGCTGGTGCCTCAGGCCGGATTTGAATTTAGGTCTTCCAGACTCTAGACTGGCACTCTATCCACTGGACACATAGCTGTATGTATGTAATCTGGAAACATGGCTCTCCCCACCCCCCAACCTTGAATTTACTCATCTGGCTATAGCTGTATGCATGGGAAGATGAGCATACCTTTGTAGGAATAGTGTGGGACATCTAACCGTAGGGAACATGGGAGCAATCTTGAAACCCTACACAATTCTGTAAGCGTAGTCCATGGCTTTTCCACTGATGGGATGATGGGACCATGTCTTTGAAAGCAATCCCTGAATTTTCCCACACATTTCAGCAGCCCAGGTGACAGGCTTCTTGCCCAAGGCATCTGGCCCACCACAGGCTAGTTACCACTCTTTAATCCCATCCAGATCTTTTCACTGTCCCTTTTTTGTATTTAAGTATTAGACTCAGCCCCATTAAGTTGCAGATTCACTAGGAATCTAGCCCACGCTATTGGTGTTACAATAAACCTTACCACTTTGACTGGAAGAAGGTTTGAGTGTGCAAATGCTTTCCAAGCAGATGCTGCCCTGTACGCTGACGTTGTGGCATTCCCAGCAACTCCAAACCTCATTACCACCACCAGCTAAGCCTTGAGGGAAGCAGAAAGAAGCCGGTATCAGGTGGGGCAAACAACCACTACCTTCCATCAGATGCTAGTGGAAGAAGCCCAAGGAAGAACAGGACCTTTCAAGCTACAATCCTGCTTCTAATCTGGACTCTGCAGTTACAGCCCCCAACTTCTAGGCTTCTAGAGCTGCTGAGACCCAGCAAAGAAAGTTCTTGATACCAGAGTCTTTAGCACTGGGGGAAGACCATGAGGAGGAGGGAGAAGAGGGAGCTTTTGGTGAATGGGCACAGCTTTTCAATTAAGTGTCTGCCGCAGGATGCCCTTATTTTGGATATCTTTGACCAAGTAACCTCATCACTGAGAAGTTTTATTGTCTTGAAAGATTGAATCGGGCTTGGTACTTACACCTTGGAATAACTAGGTGACACTGTAACGGATAAGGCTTTGGGCTTGGAGTCAGGAAGACATCTTCAGGAGTTCTAATCGGGCCTCAGATACTTATTATCTGTGAGACCCTAAGCAAGTCACTTAACCCTGTTTGCCTCAGTTTCTCAAGTTTTGAAATAGTGCAACAACAGCGTCGCTAGCATCTGCTGCGGAGGTGTAAGGCCAATAACACCAGTACACAGGGTGGCTGCTAGCAACTTTAAGGGGTCAACAGTCTTACTTTAATTAAACATACATATATCATTCACTTAGTTCAGGGGAAAAAGTCAGCACCATGAACTTCAGAGAAAATACAAGAATAGAAGATAACATAAATCAGCAGACAGGACTTCTGTCTGACCAAGACAATACATACAGTTACCAGAGAGAAAATACCCAATATCTGGATTTTCAAAGCCAGGGGGCTCCTTAATGGCTGTCCAGATTCTAGTCTGGCCAAATCACGGGAACACTCTAAATCCCACTTTGCTTGCCCTTACAAATAGCAGCTGTGGGAAGTGATTCAATCATGGACTGTAGAAAATTGGCTTTTGTGGAAACATACTAAGGCCTTTTCCTGTACCACATTTTATGAGATCGTATTAGATGTTACTTTAATCTGAAGGCCTTGGTCTAATCTGCAAGAGAAATTTTAGTAGTTTTTTTTTAATAATTCTGAAACAATACCCTCTCCTGAAACCTTCTCCTAAAGTTCAGGGAGGAATTCTGATCTAAGACAAGATAGAATCAGGGAAGGAAGATTTTGAGTAATCCAGCTACCTCTTGAGTTCCCCCTTTTGTAAGTCATGCAAGATATCTTTTTACATTAAACATCCTGCAAAAAGGAAAGGAAAGTGAAAAAAATGTGTTTTAAACTGCACTGAGTTGATTAATTCTCTGATGAATGTTTTTCATGTTGGGTCTTTTGGAGTCATTTTTAGGTCATTGTCTTGATCAGAGTAGCTCCTGCTTTGACAAGGGATCATTCTTACTCTATTGTTGTCACGATGTACAAGGTTCTGATTCTGCTTGCTTTACTTCGAGTCATGTCATTTTGATGAGATTCAAAGAGAGTGGTCAATAAGAAACCCACTAGCTCAAGTACCACTTAAAGCCACTTTAAGAGACAATGAGATTCAAGTAGGATGGTCAGTGAAATATAACTAACAATGGTCCCCCGCCCCTGCACCCAGAGTTGACAATGGCCTAGATAATAAGCTAAACTCTGCACTACTGTCCTGGGTCACCTTATCTCACCTTATCTCCCATAGTGCGATTTCCCTCTCCTGGGCATCTTCCTTAATTGGAGGGTGTCCCCCTTAATCCTTTGGGGGGGCTGCCTTAATCTGCGGTCTCGCTTGAGCTTCATCTCCCTTCCTGAGCAGAGGAGCCTGCTTGGGTACTTTGTAGTATAGTTTGAGATGTGGTACTTAGAGGCCACCTTCACTTAAAAAAATCACAGTAATCATACTACTAGTGGTGAGGTTAAAGAACCATATGTTTTTGGGGGTGCTCGAGACCTCAGAATACCAACACACCAGGTTCTGCTCGAATGAATTCAACTCAAGCCTTCTCAGCCAAAGAGAAAAACAAAGGTTATTACAGATTGGCCATATTGGGCTGCCTTCAGAAATCTCACCATTTGTGACGCTCCTTTTCGTAGGCAGGCCAGATTCAAGAATCTGAGCACCTTCATGGAGGCAAGATGAAACCCCCATACAGATAGATTGTGGGAGGGATCTAGGGCATCCTCTGCCAGAATGGGACTAGCAGGATGAAGCAGGCAACAAGGAACAAAGCACCAATAAACCCCCAACGCAGGAAAATCCCACCCACCTCTGTCCTTCCTCACCATTGGCTGGAAGGTGGGCTTACAATCTGAGTGCAAAAGGCTAGACAAGTTCTGGGAAATCAAGCACATACAATCCAACCCCCATTTCCCTTGGTTAATGATTATTGCTAAGGCGGCATCTATAAATCTAAAGAAAAAGAAGAAGGTGAGGGAAGGGGTAGGCTCTGTCCTACCTCTTACAGTAAAGAGCAGCAGGTCACAGTGACCTTATCCTCATTGGGTAAATCTTTAAACCAGAAGAAATAACAGGGACTTAAGGGAAGAAAGGCATTCCTAAGGGGCTGAGTAATCAAGTTCTCATAGACTCAGACTTACCCACTTTCCCTTTTCTCTGTATATTGATTCTCAGACTTACAGATATATGTATATGTAGTATTCCCTGTGAAGTCTTCACACTTTATTCTCTCACTAACTCACTCAATCCCCCTCTTCTTGACACCATCTTGAAGATTTCGCATTTTTGATACGTCACCCACTAATCTTTTCCCATCACTGGTGATATTTTAATACCACATTCTGTCTTCCATCACTCCCATATTATTCCTCTGAAGCTCACTCTGATTTCCTTGCTGTACACGGTTTCCACTGCTCAAGACCCTCAACTTCACAGATTCAGAATAGACAGTAGATTGTAGTCTAGAAGATGTAAGGGAAGTTAAACAATATAGTATACAAGGCCCAAACAAAAGGAGAATTATAATGGTCACAGTCACAAAAATTATAGTATAAATCATTAATTTCCATTTGTCCCAAAGCCAGGTGACGGGAAATAGCTGTTGCCGAGTCTCCATCCAGGCAGCTGCCTCGTGTAGATGATGGACGTTGGGCACTATCTGTTGGGTTTTATTTATATACAGACAAGAAGTATTTACTCCCACACACACTCCACCCTCAGCAGCCAAGAGATCATCTAAAGCTATCCAGTTATCCAAGACCTCATGGGCTAGAGAATCCAAGGATTCTTGCAAGTTTTGTAATCCAGCCGCTGTTTCATTGGCAATTACCTCCATGGTCTTAGTAATATTGGTCGAGACAGTTTCATGGTCTATATATCGCACCAAAGGTATAAGAAATGCCGTAGTTTTCTTGACTCACCATATAAGGTTGCCCCAAAAACTTCATCTACTCCTATGAATCCCCTGATTAGATGATATTGGTGTGGTGTATTTATATAATTGGATTCCAGGATTAATAACACAAAGTGTACACTGACCGTAACTTTTATAGGGGCTTAGACACTAGAATGCTTTGAAGGTAGTAATTATGTCCCAATGTGTACGATTACGCCAAGCTTCATATACTACCAGAGATTCTGTTGACCTCCCATGAGCAAAGATATAACCCAAGGGAGCACATATGGAGTTTAACCTTGTAGTCTTTAGTAAATCAGACACCCTTTTACTTCAACCATGTGTGGAATTGCAAATAGGAAGGAAGACAGGGTGCAAGTCAGTCTGATTTAGTTTCTGATACGTCTGCCATGAGGGGGGCTTTGGCTCTCGGGGTTCAGCAGGTAGATTCCTGAAACTTTCTCCTGGTGTTAAAACCATTGAATTTGGAAAACAATAGCTACAGTTAGTGGGAAGATACATGTTGATACCGGTTGCGTTAAAGACTACAAGGTCTTTGGTACATCAGTCACACATGATATGAGTAAAATTTGGGGTCGGGGAAGTATGACTTTTCCCAATTACGCATTTATAATAGAAAGGTCGCACTTGAGCTATTCCATCTAAACCTATCAAAATGGGGCCAACGTTTTGACATTTCATATAAGTCGTATTTGTAAAGGGATGACGACTAGTATCAAAGCAGGGCACTAACCGAAAGATGTCCTTATTAGGCAATACTGGGAACAGAGGAGAAGCATACCTTGTAGAAGGATAAGGATCAGGCCAAGTAGCATGGGGGTCCATTCCTCACCTGAGGATGTGGATGACATACCCAACATTCCTGGGGTCCAATATCTGCCACGGCCTGTCCTAATCTTACAAGGGAATTTTGCTGCCATTCTGATAAAGCAGGAAAAGTAAGTACCATGCTCTCAAAGACTCCAAATTGTATCTCCATAATCCCCATATTTTACCTTGAGTCCTACAACTAAAAAAACAAACACAAATACACAATGAGAAAAAAAGAATATCTTATGCATCCATCCCATGGACACCTAGATCTTGCCTCAGATGCAGCTTCAAACTTCCAGGTTCAACTGGTTCAACTGTCCAAGTTGAAGGGGGTTCCACAGGTCCTTTTCATCTAGTATGGTGGGTCCAGCCATTTTCTTGGGTCCGGGTGGCTGTATCTGAGATCAGTAGAACTTGGGCAAGCTTCTCTTCCTTCCAGGCCTTTACCAATACCCAATCCCATGGCTGATACCTGTGGACCGGAAATCCCAAAGGTGGGGTTTGAGCTATTAATCCTTTCAACTGTAGGGCCCGGAGGTGTTTGACCAAGGCCATTACATATATCCTAGGAAATCTATCTTTTTGATCCAAACCCAGATCCCAACCATCTTTTGTCCTCCCTGGATATGGATGTCCAAACATAAGCTCATAAGGGGAAAGTCCTATATCCCTTCTAGGTTTTGTATGAATCCTAAGAAGAGCACGAGGCAAACATTTTGTCCAAGGTAATTGTGTTTCTAAAGCTAATTTTGTTAATTGCCTCTTGATTTCCTGATTCATCCTCTCAACTTGCCCAGATGACAAGGGTGCCACGGAGCATGAAGCTCCCAAGTAATGTGTAATGCTTGGACTAGAGATTGCAGAATCCTAGCAGTAAAATGAGTTCCCTGATCCAAATGTATCTATTCCACAATTCCATACCTTGGAATAATTTGTTCCAATGACACCTTACTAACCACAGAAGCAGTGGCATGGGGTAGCAGGAAGGCCTTCACTCAGGAAGTTAAATGATCTACTATGACCAATAGGTATTTGAGGCATCCAATAGGAGGGAGTTCAGTAAAGTCCACCTGAATGCACTGAAAAGGTCTTAACCCCGGGGGCTGCCACCCAGTGGAGCCTGGCGTAGGACAGACTTGTTTGTCCTTCGACACACGAAGGCACCCATCCACCAATTGTTGGTCCAATGTGTAAAGGCCAGGTGACACATACCAGGTTAGGACTGGATTACACAGATTCTGAACATCCCAATGACTTCCTTGGTGTAAATACTGGAGCACCTCTCTCATATGTGCCTTGGTTAGTACTGATCTCCCATCGGGAAGAAACCAACTTACATCTTTTTCCTGGGCCCCCAGTTCTAGTGCCTTCTGCTTCACTTCCTTTGTGAAAGAGTGGGAGAGAAAATCGGGGGAAAAGAAGGAATCAGAACAAACATGCTATTTATGTTATCCATTGCTTCACATCCCGATGTCCCAGCCCTCCTTTCCTCCTCATCTGCAAGTCGATTCCCCGTGGCCTCAAAGGAGTGTCCTGCCTGATGGCCATTCCCATGTATTACTGCAGTTGTCTATGGTAATAATAAATTCTTTAAAACCTGAGCCATTAAAGCAGTGTGCACTAATTCCTTCCCTTCACTGTTAATCATCCCTCTTTCTTCCCAAATTTTTCCAAGTGCATGCACTGTGCCCCAAGCATGTTTAGAATCAGTATACACATTTTCCTCTTTCCCTTTTAAGGTTTGTAAGGCTTGGTTCAGGGCATACAATTCACAGGTTTGGGCTGCCCAATTAGGTGGGAGTGCCCCTGCTTCCACCAGGAATTCTTGATCTCCATCCACTATAGCATAGCCATTGTTCTTTTTCCTCCCACCACTCTCGAAGAGCCAGGGCTCTTGTAAGTCCTCCTGGACCCTAGTTTGGAGGTCGATAATGTCCGTACAATAATGTTCCGGCTCAGAAGCATCACTGCCATTCGAGGTTAAAAAGGAGGTGGGATTTAAATTATTATCTTGAGATTGTATTAAGTCATCCTTTTCCAATAAAATTGCTTCATATTTTAGAATTCTAGAATAAGTTAGCCAACTTCCTGCTCTTTGATTTAAGATTGCACGTACTTGGTGGGGAACGTTTACAATTAGACTCCCCCCAAAGGTCAGTTTTCTACTTTCTTCCAACTAATACAGCCGTGGCCGCTACTCCCTTATCCACATTTACAAATAAATGGAAGGGCTTCTCCAAGGAGGGGACTGCTAAAACTGGGGAAGAAACTAAGATCTCTTTTAATCATTTAAATTCCTCCTCCCCTTCTTTGTCCCACATAATTTTATCAGGTTCTTCCTCTAGTAAATGCTGATATGTAGGTTTGTAAGGGCTGCATAGGAATCAATCCAATTTCTACAATGACCTACCAGACCCAGGAACTTCTGAAGTTCCCTTTTGTTACTAGGTAAAGGTGTCTGCAATATCCCTGCAACCCGCTCCAGATCTAATTTCTAATCAAATGAACCAAATATTTAACTTCTTTTCCAGCAAACTGTAACTTGTCCCAGGAAATTTTCAACCCTTCGTGTCTCAAATAATTCAACAGGTGTATTGAGGCACTACTAATGTCTTCTCTTCTCCTACCTACTACTAATAAACCTTCTGCATACTGTAACATTCGAGTTCCTTTTGGTGTTTGAAACCTCTCCAGTATCTTTTCTAAGACTTGCCCCAACAGGTTTGGTGACTCTGTATACCCTTGGGGAAAGACACACCAGGGATATTGTTGCATTCTTCCAGTTTCAGGGTCCTCCCACTCAAAGGCAAAAATATCTCTACTTTCTGGGTCCAGGGGACAAGCCCAAAAGGCACCCTTCAGATCAATCACACTAAACCATTTTCCTTTCTCATCTGTTTTTCCTAATAGGGTATAAGGATCAGAGAGCATTGGGTAGGAAGATGGTATAATCTTATTAATTTCTCTTGGAACCTGCATGAACCGGTAGGTCCCGTCTTCTTTTCTAACAGGCAAGATAGGGGTGTTAAAGCTTGAGATACAAGGTTCAAGTAGTCCTGCTTCTAATAATCCTTGGATCACTGGCTTCCTTCAAGGGATATTGGATGCTGCCGCACTCTCACCATGGCAGTGAGATCTTTTAATCTAATCTTAATGGGTGTCATCTTAATCCCACCCTTATTTGTGGGAGTTGCCCGCACTTCAGGATGCGCCAGTTGATCCTCCTCTTAAAACTAGTGCTCTCATAGGAATTGTCTGGGTCCCCCTGGGTATTAGTTGGATCGATAGCTTCTCCCTTCATATTCAAATTCCAAAATTTCAGCAAGGGCTGCAACAAAGTTTTCACCTTTTACCCCAGAGGTGATAAGAGTATCTTGTGACATTTTAATTCCCTAGTGTAATCTAATGACTTTGTGACTGCCTGCACTGTCTAAACCAACAGCCTAGCATTCTGTGTCTGTTTATCCTCCTTCTCACGAAAACCTTCGTAGCTTCCTCTAATAATTCCCCCACAGTCTTATTATTCCACCTTTCTATTTTCTGAATCTTTTTGTTTATATCTGAGCAAGCATTGCTAACAAAATGTAATTTCAACATCGCCTTAGTAGTTTTATCCCTCATATCCAAGCCAGAATATTTCCTTACGTTCTCCTGCAGCCTCTCTAAAAATTCAGATGGTGATTCATCCTTCTTTTGTAAAACCTCAAAGGCTTTCTTCATGTTTTGTGACTTAGGCACAGTTTCTCTAACTCCAGTGATTATCAAATCTCTTAATGCCCTCATATGTTGTCTATATGATCCCATTTTGGGTCGGCTGTAGGATATTTCTCATCAGCCGATGGCACATCCGTGCCTGGAGGGGCGCCTCCTATCCAAATCCTTCATTCCTGCCTTCTGAATCATTCCTCTTTCCTCCTGGGAGAATAATATATTCAGGATAGACATTAATTCATCCCAGGTATATATATATATATATATATAAAGTCCTAAAAACTGATCCAACTGTTCTGCAACTCCCCAGGGGTCCTCCATTAGGGATTTAAGTTATTTCTTAAAGCCCCTCAATTCAGAGGTGCTCAGTGGGTCATTCACAAATCCGATATGTCCTATTCCCATTGGGACCTCCCTGAGGGAATACAATTCACTGGGATGTTGGGACTTTAAGAGAAAATTCTCTTCTCTAGCTCAAAACCACCTTTGGAGGGGGCCAAAACGGGTTCAGAAGCTCTAGCTTTGGGCTCCACCTGCTGGGGTGCTGCAGCTGCCGCAGCAGGGGAAGAGGGGGCATAGGGAGGGGGAGGGCAAGAAGGGGATCCCACTGTGTAGGCAGGCATTCCTCCTTTTGCTTCCCCTCACCTCTCACGGCCATCTGCTTCACCCCATTACTTCGCCAGAGGGCGGTATAGGAGCTTTCCTCTGGATCAAAGGGATCTTTACCATTTACATATATATGTATATATATTTAACTTTTGGCACACCAAATCTTCATAAGATCCAAATTCTGGCCACATTACCCCTCTAAAATCCATCCCTCCCTAAAAGAAACAACAAAATCTTTTCGTTGTCTTATCCTTTCCCTTATACTTTGGCAGTTTACCCCAATTTTGAAGTCTGTTTCCTAAAGGACTATCTACCGGTATATCTGAAAAACTTTGCTCTGTCGTTGATTGGCTTTTTCCCATTTTAATTTACGAAGTCCGTTGCTGGAACTTCCAGGTCAGAGACCTGGCCGAATTTACAGGAGGGGTCACCCCACTGCCCTCAGTCACCCGGGGCTCACTTGGCAGCATCCCTTAACAGGGTCAGCAGTAATTTGGACAAGGTCCATGGCGGGATCCTCCAAGTCAGTGACTCGCCAATCAAGACCCCAGGACGCCCAG
Source organism: Trichosurus vulpecula (assembly GCF_011100635.1). Classification (NCBI taxonomy): domain Eukaryota; kingdom Metazoa; phylum Chordata; class Mammalia; order Diprotodontia; family Phalangeridae; genus Trichosurus; species Trichosurus vulpecula. The sequence continues at coordinate 202,396,285 of NC_050581.1, read as the reverse complement.
ATTTTTGCCCCCCTCCGAGTTATACACGTATAACTTACTCTTCTGCAGCTGCCAGCCAGATTTCCAAATTGGAGCTTTTTAAATCGGAGCTTTTTGGCTTCTGTTCCTCTGAGTCTCTCTTTCTTCAGGATTTTACTCAACTGATCCGAAAATACCCAAAATTTGCTCTCGAATTGCTCCGGTCCCTGAGCCAAGCAGGAGTCTTGCTTACAAAGTGGGCATATGCTGGACGAACCCCCAAAATTGCATGGGGTATAAGACCCTCACCAATTATGAAAAGAAATTAATTTTAATAAAGAGCTGTCTCAAGGTAGGAACGGAAATAAAATTTTATTCAGTTCTCATGAGAAAAGGGCGTTCTCTGCCAGAACGGGACTATCAGGAGGAGGCAGGCAACAAAGAACCAATAAATATACCCCTCATGCAAGAAAATCCCACCCACCTCTGTCCCTCCTCACCATTGGCTGGGAAGCGGGCTTACAATCTCAGCGCAAAAAGCTACATAAGGAACTGGGAAATCAAGCACATAATGACTATTGCTGAGGTGGCATCTATAAATCTAAAGAAAAAGAAAAAGGTAAGGGGAGGGGTAGACTCTTTCCTACCTCTTACAGTAAAAGAAAAGCAGGTCACGGTGACCTTATTCTCATTGGGTAAATCTTTAAACCAGAACCAGAAGAAAGAACAGGGACTTTAGGGAAGAAGGGCATTCTTAAGGGCTGAGTAATCAAATTCTCATAGACTCAAGCTTATCCCCTTTCCCTTTTCTCTGTATATTGATTCTCAAACTTATAGGTATATGTATATGTAGTATTTTCTGTGAAGTCTTCACATTTTATACTCTTACTATCTCACTCAATTGTGTCGGGGGCGACCCCGACCGCCGCCTCTACTTACCCTGCCCTCGGGTCTTCAGACGTCTCCGGCTCCTCTCAGGGGAAACGAGAGGAGAAACACCAGGCAGAACACCGGAGGAGTAGGCAAACAGCTTTATTGCATGGCTTGATAGAAGTTCCCCCCCCCCCACCCTCTCTGGGGCGCGCCTTATATATCCTATGGGGTGTTCCGGGTTGGCTCCTTCCCAGTTCCTCCCCGAGGGTGGAGCTCCTCCAGTAAGAGCCGCCCCAGTGCTGAGGTGGCAGAAGCCACACAGGCATTGCCACGTCAGCAGGTCCAGACTCCCTGGCGTCTCACTACCCTCTTGGGGGGCCTGGGTCCAGAGCGCCCCTAACAACTCCCCCTTTTTGTTTTATGACATCGGCTTTTACAGCCTCTAAGGAGCGGCGCAAGACCCCAAGCATACAAGAAGTCAAGCAGGGCAGGCACAAACAGAAGAGAAAGGCAAGTATGAGGAAAATCCCCCCAATGGAGACCCGTTGGAGTAATTGGTGGATACTGAGAGCGTCCCACCAGTCTCTGGCATTGTTATAGTCCTTTTCCCAGTCATTATTGAATTGTGTAGTGGCGTTCTGTATGGCCTCAATGACCTCATCTAGCATGTGGAGTTCAGTGGTGAAATTAGTGGCAGTGTTGGTGTCTTTAAGAAGTTTCTCTTAATTGTGCATACTGGGAGGCATTGTAGGGAATAGGGGTTACACAAACAGGACAATACTTATAATGGCACTGTAACCTCATATACCGAATCAGTAAGGCTTGTTGCTGCACGACCACCTCAAGGACTTCCTTGAGGGTCTGTAGCTCTGAAAACAGCAAGCGGTCGATTTGTTCTTCGTGTTTCCACGCAAGACCCGATTGGACCATAAAGTTTTGCAAGGTGGAGGCGACGAAGGCGGGGCTTCCCAGACCCTCCAGTGATGATGGACACATTGCCGGACACCACAAGCGGGAGTGCCTCATGGCTCCAGGTCACCAACTGGAACATCGGGAGATTCGGGGTAATGGCCCAATGCGTGGGGTTCACTGCCAGGGGTGGCAAGATGGTAGGAGCAGCCGTGGACGGGGTCGCCAACTGGATCATGGCAAACAGGCAGATAAAGGCGTTGTTCAAGGCACCCCTCTTTCTTTGGATGGTCCTATTCTTTCGCCGGTCTCCGTCCCCTGAGGCATCGTTTCCGACGGGGGTATGACTTCGCAGACCCGGCGGATGGGCACCCACACCTGTTCTCCTGTTGCATCATCTGCGGAGACACAAAGATACCCCTTCCCTCTTATTAGCACCTTCCCTGGACCATGCCATTGTCCTTCCTCGTCTTGCCACCAGATGGTACTGCCTTGAAGGCACGAGGCTGGTGGTGACGCCTTTGTCTCTGTCCTCTGCCTCCCTCACCAGCCCCCAGCATAGTATCTTAGCACGGGCGTGAGGCCATCGTCACGAAATTGTAAAAAATTGGCAGTAAAGGTAGCTGTAGCGAGCTGCACATGAGTCAGCCTACCCGCCATTCCCCCTTTTTGTTTTATGAGAATAGTTTTAAGGGTGCGATTGGCGCGTTCCACGATGGCCTGGCTGGTGGGATTATGTGGAATGCCGGTGACATGGGTGACACCAAATTCCCTGAGAAATTGGAAGAAAGCATTGGAGCAGTATGCGGGGCCATTGTCTGTCTTAATGATGCCAGGAACGCCGGCAAAGGCGAAGCATTGGAGAAGGTGGGCAATGACAGAGGTGACAGACTCCCGGGGTTGAAGGGTTGCCATAATGAACCCGGAAGAGGTATCAACACAAACATGAATAAGAGATGATTTAAAGTGGGTGACATCCATTTGCCATAAATCGTTAGGACAGTCACCTCGTGGATTAAGAGAATGCTCTTCCGGTGGGGGGCGGAAAGGGACACAGGCGGCACAGTGTTTCACTATTTGGCGTGCCTCTTCTCTAGGGATGCTGTATAGGTACCGCAAAGAGCGAGCAGAGAGGTGAAATTTCTCGTGAGCAGCCTGAGGCGAATAAGAAAGGGGGCTTATGAGAGCTGCAGATAAGGAGGAGTCAGCTATGTGATTACCCCAATAAATGGGTCTCTCCAGAGAGGTATGCGAACGTACATGAATGACGTAAATGGGGAAGGTGCGAAATGCAAGTAGTGCTTGACCCTCTACGAGCAAGTCAGTGATGGTGGATTGTTTGGTCATGATAGTGGCATTTTGCAAGGCAGGCAGGGCGGAGGCACAATACAGGCTATCAGTTATTAAATTAAAGGGCTCCGCCGGAAGCATTTTAAGGGCTTCAATTATGGCAACCAATTCATTTTTCTGTGCTGAATGGAAAGGCGTGGGGAACACGTGTAAAATATTTCTTTGTGGGATATACACAGAAGCTTTGCCAGATTTTGTTGCATCAGTGAACACATTGGGGCCTGTGACAGGATGCTGCACTACCATGTTCTTAGGCGGAATGACAGGCATTGTTTTCCATCCTCTAAGAACGGGAGGAAGGACGGAATGTTGAAATAGGTGGGTAGCGTATATGGCCGCCCAGTCAATATACTCCTGAGCGAGGGCCCGCAGAGTCTCAGGGGAGATGGATAAATTGATAAGTGAGCGAATCCCGTAGCTCTGGACGGATTGCTCGCTGGCCCGAAGGATGTGTATGGCAAGTAGTTCATATTTGCAAGGTAATACCCTTTTTAGTCTGGGGCTATACAAACATTCTAAAATGCCATGAGGTTGGTATAAGGCAGAGACATCTCCCTCTTTGTTTAACAGTGCTAAGAAAATAGGCTGCTTGGGATCTCTGCGGACTAGGCAAGAGGAGGTTAATTGTTCAATATGCTGTATCAGTTTAAGTGCCTGAGGGGTCCATTGACGGGGTGAGGAGAGTGAGGGGTCACCTCTCAAAATTTTGTACAAGGGTTCCATCTGTTGGTCGGAGATAGGAATGACAGAGCGTACCCACTGTATGGAGCCAATTAGCCTTTGAAAATCATTTAAAGTTGTCACTTTATTTATATCAATTGGGGGAACTGCACGAAAAATGTGGTCTCCTGTTATTCTATGACCAAGGTACTGGAAGGGATCGGTGGTCTGCACTTTATCAGGGGTGACATAAAGTCCGTACCTTTTGAGAGCCCCCGTGAGTTGCTGGAGGACTGCAGAGACCGCTTGGGTCATCTGCGCAGCGATTAAAATGTCGTCCATATAGTGTATAATCATGGCGCTGGGGAATTGTTCTCTCACTGGCTGTATGATGGCTGCTACGTACATCTGGCATACCGTGGGGCTGTTGGCCATGCCCTGAGGAAGTACTTTAAATTGATACCGTTCAGCAGGGGAGGCCAAATTAACGGAAGGTACTGAGAACGCAAATTTTTCTTTGTCCTTGGGATGTAGGGGAATAGAGTAAAAACAGTCTTTTATATCAATAACTGCCATCTTCCAGCCTTTCGGGATTGCAGTGGGTGTGGGGAGGCCAGGCTGTAGCGTTCCCAGAGGCTGCAAGGCTGCATTGACTTGCCTGAGATCTATGAGCATTTGCCACTTCCCACTTTTCTTTTTAATCACAAAAACTGGAGAATTATAGGGGCTAAGGGATGGTTCAATATGATTTTCCTTTAACAGTTACTCTATAATTTCTCGAAGGGCAGAGAGCTTTTCTATGGTCAGGGGCCACTGGTCAACCCAGATGGGGTCATTGGTTTTCCATTGCATCTGAATCGCTCTCGCCGTCGCAGCAGCCCCTATCAGTTTAACCCTGAGTGCTCGGTGGAGAGCGTTGCACCCATGCCTGCAAGGATGTCTCTCCCCCACAGATTAATGGGGAGGCCGCTAACATTGAGTGGTTTAAACAGCCCTTGAGTGTCCTCGTATTGCCATTTTAAAAACCTCAGGGATTTGGTAGCAAGCTGGGTCCCCCCCACCCCGGCCACAGAGTGGCTCACTTTTTGGGTTTCCCAAATAGGGTCCCAATCCTGACTACATATGACAGAGACATCAGCTCCTGTGTCCAGCATCCCTTGAAGGGGCTTTCCCTCTACCATGAGGGTGATTATTGGTCTCTCAGGAGTTATCTGCTGGACCCAGGAAACGAGATCCCGTCTGTGAGAGAATAAGTAGTCCTTATCAAGCCAGGGGACACTAATGGCTTGGGCTATTTCCTGTTCTGGGCCCAAGGTCACAGGGAAAGCATGAGGATTCGTGAGCCAGATCTCAGTTCCTTTTGGGGGCAGGACTTGACTGTGTACTATAAGAAGGGGATAGTTGGCAATTCCTATGACCAACCGCGGGAATTCCCGGGGTAGGACGGACACTGAAACAGTTGACCATGGGGGGGTACCTCTAATTCGCCAGCTGTAGTTTTAGTTGCGGCTACCACCAGAGGTTCACTCAGTTTTCCTTGGTGGTTGCAGGGAAGGCTGAGGGCACAGGCTGGGCGTGGTTTCGGGGGCCCTCCTTTTGCTTTAGGGAGGACCCCCTCCCCCCGTTTCCCTGATTCCTAGGATTGGAACGGCAATATTTGGCCATATGCCCTGGCTTGCCACAGGAGAAGCATCTAATGCTCTTGGGCGGTGTTCGGCAATTGCCTCTCATGTGCCCTTCCTTCCCGCAATTGAAGCATGTTAGTTTCTTTCCTCCCCCACTCCATTGTGCCATCAGTTGGGTCTGCTTTTCTAGGCAGGAGGCCATCGTGGTCATGGGGTCGCGGTTTGGCAGATCCATCATTTTCTCAATGATCTGATCAAGGGAAGGATTATGTGGCAGCGATGCAAGCGCTGCACGATATTGCGGCAACAGCCCTTCCTTCACTAACTGCACTATTAGTGGCGGTACAGCGCCTGTCTTACCAAAGGTGGCATGGACTACTGTTTGCACTCTGCTAATAAAGTCCAGGGGTAGTTCATTATTTCTCTGCTTTAGGGAAGTTAAAGATGCCTTGCCCCCAGGGGTGCCTAATTTCTGGAGGGCCTTGAGATGACAGGCATTTACCGCTTTTCTCACATTGTCATCATAATCCAACTGTTGCTGCAGGGTACTATAGGGCCCCGAACCCAGAATCATATCTAAGGCATCTTGCTCGTCTACGATGTTATTTTCTGCTATGTACTTCCTCGCTTCTCTACGGGCGTAAGCCCTGAAGGCGACCGCCGTGGCAGGTTCAAAGACTGCTTCGGCAACCTCCTGGAAATCAAAAGGCGTCCAGGAGAAGGAATAGCAAGATGATTCTAAAGCCTTTTGAACATATGCTGATCCGGGGCCGTATTTCTGGATGGCCTCTTTCAGATCTCTAATGAATTTAAAGGGGACGGGCCGGTGATGTCTGGTTTCATTAGGAGCCCCGGAATTCTCTATTAGCACCGGAAGAGCCATCGGGGAGTCCCACTCTGCCCAATCTATGTCCTCCCCATCCTTAGCAGCCTTAAGAAGGCTGAGGGAGAGCAGGCTTTCCGGAGCTGTGACCGTCGTTGCTTTTTCGGCACGGTACCGGAAACCTTTCGGCGCTCCCAGTGACATTGCCGCCATAAGGGCGGTGGCCGCTTCCTCCTTCCCTCCGGACTCATGAGTTCCCTCCCACCAACTCCATCTTTCCTTTTCCTCTTTTCCCTCCTCTAGGGGGCGCCGGGGCGGTAAGTGAGCACTCCCTTTTTCTAGGGAGTTCCACAGTTCCTTCTTTTTTGGGGCTTTTAACAGTTCCTCCTCTGGAGGGGGAAGTGGGAAGTCCCCATTGCCTTGTTGTAGGGCTTCCCAAGGATAAATGGATTTCGGCTCGGGGTTTTTCTCTTCCTCATCGTCTGAACCCGCTAGAGATGCCCCTACTTGGGCACCCCTCTCATCCCGTATAGGGGGTGGCTGGGGCGATAGGGCAGCCCCTATCGCCGAGTAGATCGCAAAGTCTTTAGGGTCTAAGAATGAGGGGTCCGTTTTATGATAAGAGGCCATTTGCTGGCCCACCAAACCCCATTTCTGCGGATCCACCCCGGTGCGCTCCAGCCACGGGCTGACCACCCAGATCTTCTCCACCCACTCTCTACATGCCCTTATATGAATTTTAATGCCTTGTTCTTTGCAGACCTTGTAGATCTGGCAGGCGAGTACGCCTTTGTCCTCCGGTTCAACTCGGGCTTTGCTTACTTTATGTCCCATTCTTCCCAAGGACGCTAACCTTGGGGCTGCCTGATCTTCCGCACCTCCGCCTGCGGGGAGCGGGCTAGCGGCGTTCCGGTCCCTGTTCGGGCGCCAGCTGTCGGGGGCGACCCCGACCGCCACCTCTACTTACCCTGCCCTCGGGTCTTCGGATGTCTCCGGCTCCTCTCTGGGGAAACGAGAGGAGAAACACCAGGCAGAACACCGGAGGAGTAGGCAAACGGCTTTATTGCATGGCTTGATAGAAGTTCCCCCTGACCCTCTCTGGGGCGCGCCTTATATATCCTATCGGGGTGTTCCGGGTTGGCTCCTTCCCAGTTCCTCCCCGAGGGTGGAGCTCCTCCAGTAAGAGCCGCCCCGGTGCTGAGGTGGTGAAAGCCACACAGGCATTGCCATGTCAGCAGGTCCAGACTCCCTGGCGTCTCACTACCCTCTCGGGGGGCCTGGGTCCAGAGCGCCCCTAACACAATTGTAACACAGAAGGGAGGTACTGAGCTGATGGTACATCAATGTATGTGATTCTAACAGAATAAAGTTGGTCTCACTCCTGTACTCTCCACTTCCTCTTCCCAAACAGAAGAGTGAAGTCTGCTCCTGGCCAGGAAATTTGCCAATTCCTTTGGATTCCTCAATAATAATAAATTGCCCTTGATACCTGAATTTCAGTGTCAAGCGTATTTCTAACAATTTGGTGCCAAAACCCAGGAAAGACTTGAGATCTCAGATGGGGTAAGGTAAGATCAGGAGGAGCACTCCTGTAGATTTTGACGGTCCTGGAGGTTGAACCCCACCCCCTTCTGAACTCACAACTGCCACCACAGGCATTGAGGTGGCTGTATTGGCCTGGAGGAATCCAAAGGATAGGAGAGGGGGAGTCTGTGCGGGTCAGTCATTGACTGATGCCAGACTTGGATGACCAGTTGACCAGGCAAGCTGATATCAGGCAAAGGTGAGAAACCCCCTTTGTTGGATGGGAAAGTTTCTTATAACAGGGGCTAGAATGGATATGGTTTGCACATATGCCCAGCTTGTAGAAACCATCTTGCAGGAATCTAGTGGTGGGGTTGAGCAGGTATGTGGATCTAGCTGGAACGTATGGTTCAAAGAGAGCATACACCAGCCTTGCTAGGCTTGCGGATGGGAGGCATGAGTACTGGGCCCAGGGTGGGGGAGGAATCCCCCCAGGGAGATAACCTCCTGAAATCCTCTGAAGGAGGATGTTAAAAGGCTAGGAGAAAGCTCCCAGGATGAGAGGAAAGAGTAAAAGAAAAAAAGGGGGGAAACTTTTGGTTTTCTGTGTTTACCTGTCTGTGTCTTTGTGTGTCTGTGTGAATGAGAGAGAGCGTAGCCTGTCAGCAAACAAAAGCAGCAGCAGGAGTGGTCAGTAAACTTCCCCTTTCCCCTCCCTTTCCACTGGCATTCCTGAAGAGAAGGGCCGAAGCAGCGGCAGCAAGAGGGATTGGGGAGAGCAGAGCAGGCAATTCAGATTAGTCTGGTCAAAGTTTACCGTTCTGAGGAGAAACAGCTACAAGTTACTGTCAGTGAAAGCCCAGTTGTGGGGGTTGAGATTGATTTATGTAGAAAATGGGGAGAGAACAGGGTGTGTGAGAAAGAAAGCCTGAGAAGTGTTGGACCAAGTTTTCAGGGCTTGGATGTTTATTATTCCCTCGGCTCAAGAGTCAGAGTTATCTGAGCCGGAGGAAGACTTAAAGGTGCATGGGAAAAGTTCTTTTTGAATTTCCCTGAACTAAAGAAGCCTCAAGGTAAGAAAGGGTTACAGCTCCTACGGAGATAAGGAAGAAAGGATCTTTTCCCTCAGGTCAAAGGGAGGCAGGCTAGACAAGCATTTTAACCCTTTTTCTCCCTTTCTAAAAGAGAGAAGTTTTTGTGTAATAGGACCCAACCGGAAAGAAACTCACTATAGTTGTATGTAGAAATGTGAAAAGTGAAAATGTGGCACTGCTAATTTAATGCTTAAGATAAATTGGAGTTTATTTTACTATTTGGCACTAAAGTTTATGGGAAAAAGGCAAGGAGAGATGGTGATAGAAGTGGAAGATTAGTAAATGAAAATCTTAAGCAGGCAGGTTCGAGTAAAGGTAGATAAGTCTGATTTAAAGAAAAAAAAACCAAATGAAGTTATGGAAAGGTTGAAGGAATTATGTCCATCCACCTTTCAGGCTAGACTTACGGGCAGGTTCTATTAAATGTAATATGAATATTGGTCCAGCAGATCACTTTAAACTGACCTGGTTATAACAGGTGATTCCAAACTGTTTGTAAACTCACCAAGAAGAAAAATGTGAATGGGGAACTAAAAATTAAAGAAACATATGACTTTGTAGATTTCTTCAGGGGACAGGGCTATTAGCACATATTGTTATTTGGCATTGAGAAATTTATTAATTTTGTGGCCCCAAGAAAGTTAATTCACTATTCTATGAGGAGATGAGGGTGGAATTCACTCCTAGGGATAATATGGGAGTCACATAATTGTAAAAGTATTTGGCACAATGGTTGGCAAAAACAAATGTTATCTGAGTGAAACTGTTTAAATGAAACATAATTACTTCTTAGATGTGAAGTTTATGTTAATGGTGATGAGATGAAGCTGGAAACACATCCAACCCAGATTGGTAAATAATTAATTTTGGTTCTAAAGGGTTTAAATACATGACAACTGTTTCTGGTATTGTCGTATTATTAAAATTTTGTTTTATTGTTTGGCAAACAACTGTATCATCTGTGTTGTCAGAAAGGCAAGTTCTCCAAATGCTGTTAGTTAAAAAATTGTACTGTAAAATGATGAAGGGGTTTTATTAAGTCATTTTATTTGACCATGTGTTTTAAAGAATTGTAATTGAAGAAATTATAAACTTCCAAGTTTTCAGCAGTTACTGGGATCTCTATTTGTACAATAAATGGGGAAAACTTGGAAGTTTTACTGAGAGAGAGAGAACAGCGGGGTCAGAAACCAGCTGACCTACTAGCCTGGCTTTTTAAAGTCAGCAGAACTGATTTCTGATAATTGGCTTTTAGGACAGATTTTAAAATTAGAATTTGAGAAAGTTTTGATTAATGTGACTTGGCATCTAATGATAAAAGGAACTGTTCTTATTGTGAAGTGAAGTTATGATACCCAAAGACCTAGAAGGTTTTATGGGGAAAAATGGAAAATCCGATTAATGCAAATATATGAAATCTTGCTGTTTTCAATCAAATAATGGGGTAAATTGGTACTCTTGTATAGTCATGTGAAGGATAACATTCTTTCTAAATATTAATGGGAACAACTAAATAAAATGAGAAGAAATAAAGATACAAACTCAATGCTGAATTATTATCCCATAGACTTAAGCTGGGATTTAAAGTTACTGTGTATCGATGTGGAATAAGGTCCTTAAATGTTTCGAAGTGATGTAAGAGCAATTGGGTATTAATACAAATGGTGTAATTAATGACTGGAACTAAATCAGAGACATCTTCAGTTTGGGGAAAAGAATTTCAGTGTAAGTTTCTTAGAGATAACTTGCGGAGTACTTTTGCATTGATGGGAAAAGTTAAATGTGGCCGTTTGGATTTGAACTTGTGCCGTAATCTAAAACATAAGATGAAGTTAGTGTTTGAGCCTATCATATTTATATGGTTCAATTCTTGAAGTATATTTCATTAGAAGCTTTGGAAACAGATGTAAATCTGCTAGAGCAATAATTTATGATCTTAATGGGAAAGTTTTATGAGCAAAGGTTAAACAAAGGTAAAGAAGGACACACAAGCTGGTTAAGGCTCACACTTTAAAGATGTTCCTTAAGCAATGTAAGATTATAGTCATATCTTAAACTGATTATTAAAAGTTGCTATCAAAGACCTAATGGGACTGGTAACTATTTCTCTGAGTCTAACTCAAGGTGTGGATATCTATCAAGAAAGTCTGTCTGAGCCACACTGATCGATCCCATGTTGCCAGCAGCCCTGTGAGGGGCAAGTATGAACTGCAGTATGAATTGCAAGCCAAGAGAGCACCTGTTCAGCATGTGCTGAGGTGGGACTCTCTTGACTTGATTCCTTAACTGAAACCTGGCAGACTTTAAGCCTGACTCAATGCCGTTTGCAGTTTAACAATTTCTGCCTGAAGTTGACATGGAGTTGGGAAAATATATATAAGTTATGTCCCTAATTTCTTAGTGGCAACTTTCTATAATCAAAAGATTTTTTTAAGAATTTATTGAATAGGAGCGAAGATGGCGGCTGGAAAGCAGGGACTAGTGTGAGCTCCCTGCCAAGTCTCTCCAAAAACCTATAAAAAAATGGCTCTGAACCAATTCTAGAACTGCAGAACCCACAAAATAGCAGAGGGAAGCAGGGCTCCAGCTCAGGACAGCCTGGATGGTCTCTGGGTAACGTCTATCCTGCTCAGAGCTGGGAGCGAAGCTTTAAAAACAGATGTTCAAAAAAAAAAGGTTTTGCATGCAACTAGAAAATAAGATACACAGGCAATGGGGCGTAGAAATTTATCTTGCCCTACAAGAAAGGAAAGGAAAAGGGGATGGGAGGGGAGTGGGGTGACAAGGGAGGGCTGACTGGGGAACAGGGCAACCAGAGTATACGCCATCTTGGAGTGGGGGGGGGTAGAAATGGGGAGAAAATTTGTAATTCAAACTCTTGTGAAAATCAATGCTGAGAGCTAAATATATTAACTTTAAAAAAGCCTAAAAAAGAATTTATTGAATAATTGATTCTGGAATATCTTAGGTTTCTATAAGACTGAACTGTCAGTTTTAGGAATTTAGTCCAAACAACAACTAGCTAGTTGGGCTTGACAGCTGTTCTTAGTGTGCATTCCTGTATGAGTTAGGGTCCTTTAATCCTTTGTAAAGCTATGGAGACAAGTTAAGGGCTTGTGAGAATGCTTGTCTCAATCTCTGTCACAATTAGTTAATGTTAAAAGAAACATGGCATGAATAGAAGTTTAAGTATGTATTGGAGCTTGTTGTTAATTCCTTAGTGAAGTTTCACTAGGTTTTAATGTAAACCTCTTAAACATGATAATTGGCCAAGGTCCCAATTTTGTTTTTTTAAGAAGGATAACTTAAAATTGTGCTAAGGTCAGTTTTGTAGGAGAATGAGCAAAAGGAAGCTGGTTTCTATAAGAAGACAAGAAGAGATGCTGTACTTGAGATGGCTGGAACAAATACCAAGGACCAGACGACTTCATTAGATGATGCTCCTTGCCAGAAAGCAATATGGGACTAAGACTTACGAAACTTAAAGGGACGACTGGTTGTGCAATTTATTTTTCTTTTTGGTCTTTGTATCTGTGTTTATTAAGGGAACTGCCCCTTTTCGATTTGTCAATGTGTTGATCATCAACTTCTCCCCTTTCTGCTTAAAGGAAAGATGGATAAGGGGAAGAATTCATGTGAGAAAAAGTGTGGAAACATAATCCTTAGTAAAGACAAGAGCAGGGATTATGAGAGATTGGTAAAAGTTAGGGAAAGTTATGTTTCCACATGGGTGGGACAATAATTCCCTCAAAATGAGATAACAATCAAAGGTCTCTCCAGGTAAAGACAGAGGCGTTACTTGCAAGTCTCACGCGAGAACTAGGCGTAGCCTACTCCAGGGCAGAATGGGGTAGGGAGGCAAGTTTCAGAAGACTGACAGGCAGTTTATATACCCCTTAAAGGCCCCCCCAAACTTACAAAACAATTCTAAGAAGCCCCAAAAAAACTCTGGACCTCCATCCCCGTCGGGGGGGGGGGTAGTTGGCCTCACATTTTTGAAACAAGGAAAGATTCTTATCTAACACCTTAACCTCAAACTAACAGACAGCAGCTACAGGCATGCTCACCCTATGTGTATGCAGGATGTGGATATATGTGGTGTATGTGCAAGTTTAAGCGGGGGGTTGTTAATTTTTAAATTTAAAGATATAGTTCAGGCTTTAAAACATTAAGTATTCTTTTCCTTAAATGAGAGACTTTCATCCATTCCACTCACACAGAAGAGTTAATTAAGTTCCATAGAATAATTAACGAAGTGTCAGCTTGAACAAAGAAGGGAATAAAAATTAACTAAAGTAGATGGACCCAGCCAGTGAGAGACTAGCTAGTGGCTTTCAGAAAACCACAAACTCTGGATAGAGGCAAAACTGGTCTAAACCGGCCAGATAATGGTCAGGGTTGAAGAGAAAACTGGGTCAAATGGCTACCACTCATGCTTAATTGGCTAATTGAATATTACCTTATACACACCCACAGGGAGGAGTTTTCCACCATTTTTGAACATGGGACATATGTTGAAGGGGGGAAACATGCCAAGGAGTTGCATGTGGGGGGCATGTAGGGAAGATTGTAACCCAGAAGGGAGGGCACCAATGTGATTTCTGAAAGGAGGTACTGAGCTGATGGTGCATCAATGTATGTCAGTCTAACAGAATACAGTTGGTCTCACTCCTATACTCGCCACTTCCTCTTCCCAAAAAGAAGTGTGAAGTCTGCTCCTGGCCAGGAAATTTACCAATTCCTTTGGATTCCTCGATAATAATACGTTGCCCTTGATACCTGAACTTCAGTGTCAAGTGTATTTCTAACATTTCTTCTTCTTCTTCATTGTCTTTGATACCTTTTAGCAAAATGTAGTTTCCTGATTCTTTTAATTAGATCTGTATTTGCTTTTTCTTTGTCTGAGGTCATGGTTGCTACCCCTGAATTTTTTTTGCACTTTAAAGAATAATAGATTCTGCCCCATCTCCTTATTTTAACTCTGTGTGTCTTTTCTGTTTCAAGTCTATTTCTTGTAAACAACATATTGTTGGATTCTGAATTCTAATCCATTCTGCTATCCACTTCCTTTTTAGGGATGAGTTCATCCCGTTCATGTTTACAGATAGAATTACTGTGTATTTCCTTTCATTCTATTTTCTTCCATTTATCCCTCATCTTTTTAAAGTTTTTTTTTACTCTTCAAAAGTCTGTTTTACTTCTGATCATTGCCTCCCTTAATTTGATGTCCTGCTTATCAGCCCCCCACCCTACCGCCTACCATCACTTTTTCTTAGGCCCTTCCCTTCCTCCTTCCTGTTGGATAAGATAGATTTATGTAACCAACTCTGTGTGTGTGTGTATGTGTGTGTGTGTGTGTGTGTGTGTGTATTTGTATATGTATGTATGTATGTCTCTACCTATCTATATATCCATTCTCCCATTTCCCCCTCCATTGTAAAAGCTTTTCCTTCTATGTCTCTTCTCCCTTTTTCCTCTTCCTACCCCCTTCTCCTAGTGCATCCCTCTTTCTCACCCATCCATTTTTTTTTAGATCATCCCAATATGATCAACTTAGGCATGTGCCCTCCTTTTAATTGCCCTTATAACGATTAAGTTCTTAGAAGTTACATGAATCATCTTCCCACATAGGAGTATAAACAGTTTAACTTCATTGAGTTCCTTCTGATTTCTCTTTCACGTTTACCTTTTTATGCTTCTCTTAAGTTGTGTTTTAATGTCAAACTTCCTATTCAGCTCCATTTTTTCTTAACCATTCACCATGAATGCTTGAAATCCCTCTATTCATTTAAGGTCTATTTTTTCCCCTGAAGGATTATACTCAGTTTTGCTGGGTAGGTAATTCTTAATTGTGATCTTAGCCCCTTTGCCTTTCGGAATATAATATTCTAAGTCCTCTGCTATTTTATAGCAGTAGCTGCTAAATCTTATGTGATCCTGACTGTGGCTATGTGGTATTTGAGTGGTTTCTTTCTGGATGCTCATAATGTTCTCTCCTTGACCTAGGAGCTTTGCCTTTTATCTGTATAATTTTCCTGGGAGTTTTCTTTTGGGATCTCTTTTGGGAGGTGATTGGCAGATTCTTTCAATTTCGTTTTTATCTTCTGGATCCAAAATACCAGGAAAGTTTTCCTTATAGTTTCTTGAAATATGATGTCTAGGTTCTTTTTCTGATCATGCCTTTCAAGGAGCTCAATAATTCTTAAATTGACTCTTCTCAATCTATTTTCCACGTCAATTTTTCTGATGAGTTATTTTGCATTTTCTTCTAATTTTAATCCTTTTCATGTGTTATTGTTTCTTGATGTCTCATGTAGTCATTAACTTCAATTTGACCAATTCTGGTTTTTAAGGATTTATTTTCTTCAGTGAGACTTTTGCCACTTGGCCAACTCTCTTTTTTAAGTTTTTTGTTCTGTATTTTTGTGCCTTTTTTAAAAAAAACAACAAACTGTTAATTCTCTTTTCATGATTTTTTTTTGCATCAGTCTCATTTCTCTTGTCATTTTTCCTCAACCAGTTTTATTTGAGTTCTAAAATCTTTTTTCCCCCACTTTCTCTTTACCTCTTCCAGGATTCTTTTAGGGCTTGTGTCCAATTTGCTTTTTTTTTTCTTTTGAGACTTTGATTATAGCTATTGTCATATTGTTGTCTTCTGAGTTTGTGTCTCGATCTTCCCTGTCACCATAATAGGTTTTTACAGTCAAGTTCTTTTTGTTGTTGTATGTTCATTTTTCCAGCCTGTTTGTTGACTTCAAAATTTAATGTTGGGTTCTGCTCAGTGGGGAGGGGGCAGGGAATGTCCTGAGCCTGAGTATTTTGCATGTAAGTTTTCAGTGCTCCTAAAGCAGTATGATTCCAGGAGAAGTGTGGTCACTGCTCTTCTGGACTGTGCTTTGATCCTTACCAGGAGGGGCTTCTGATTGCTGGCAGCAGCAAGTGCTGCTGCTCCTCAGGGACCTGTCTCCCACAAGCTCTCCTCTCCAGTCTTGCACTGTGCCTTGGAAGTGAGTACGGACAATGTTGTTGCCCAACAGAGCTTAGTCCCTTGCCTATCTTTAGTACACTGGGCCCACGTAAGCTCTTTGTGACCAGGTTACCAATGCCCTTGCCATCTCCGGCTGGGTGAGAGCTCTTGTGGCTAGTGCAGCTGCCTTCAAGGCCCACAGCTGTTGTAGTGCCTCCGCTCCAGAGACACAGACCTGGCCTTCTGACTTCCTAAGTTGTCCTGGGCTGAAAAATGTCTCAACCTACCTTTCTGTTGGCTGTGCTATTCCAGGACTTGATATGATGCATTATTTGGAAGAGAATATTGGGGAAACTCAACTATCAAGCTTCCTCACTCTGCCATTGTGGTTCTACCTCCTTGAGTTCCCTTTTGCCCAGGCTATACAAAGAATCCTTGATGGTGGTGTGGATGGTGTTGAATGTCAGTCCAGGGTACACAAACTTCTGCCCAACCAAATCTCCGTGAGACTTCTGACTGCACCCTAATGTGCTTGCCCAGTTATACCACAGGTACAATAATATGACTGCTTCTCTATCTTGATGTTCTGTTGGTGTTCTGGTCGCTTCATCTAAAAGAGGTCTTAGGAGTTCAGGCAGAATGGACCCATCAAACCCAGGTGATGAGTTCAGATCCAACACCATTGGCTTCAGGGTGACTTGTCTTCTTTTCCTGATGCAGGCTAGGTGGTCTTACCTGTGTCATGGGCCTCCTGGTCTGCCTTTGTAACCTAGAGGAGCTCTGAAACATGGGAAGATTCATGTTCTTGCTTCTTTTTCAGATCACATGGTTGGCCCAACTATCACAGCAAGCTGGATTTCAGAGGCCAAGGTGTGCAACTTGTCCTCTCAACAGCGGGTATTAGACTAGGGGTACAGAATGAGAATTGGCAGAAGGACTCGAAATATTGGGTAGTTTTATTTATAATTTGTTACAAAGGAAGGTGGTATTGGAGGCTGAGGTTCAGGGTGTCCTTGGGAGTGAGACATGTTAAAAAAGCATCAATAAAACCCAAAAAAGGAATGGAATTGACTCGCTCTCAGAAGTGTCTTCAATCTCCCACAATGTTTTTAAACATGTAGACAAATGTAGACACTGGTCACAGTGAAATAATATAATAAAAATATAATAATAAAATAATATAATAATAAGAAAAGACATTCACACAGTTTTATGCACCAACAGTGGAACCAGCTCAATCAGAGAACTGCCTTGTATGAGGAGCTTAACTTTGTCAAAAGCTAACTACGACTCACGCATCTTAGTCAAGCAGAAGATTTATCCATGTGAGGAAGATAAGCAGGGTTAAGATTTGCAGTCAGGAGAGGATGCGTTTATATGCTCAAAACACCAGTGAAAGTTTAGGATGTGCCTTGCAGGGCAAATCTCTCCAGGAAGATAGGGCAGAACAATGCCTTTTCCTGTGCTTCATTGGGCCTGGAATGGGGAAAAAAGTAAGCCCCTCTCTAAGAGAGGAAAAAATAGAGGTCTTCAAGCAGAATGAATGAATGAGAAGGCATTTATTAAATTCTTACTACTGCTGGGAATAAAAAAAAATACAGTCCCTTTTCTCAAGGAATTCACTCTCCAGCTAGCAGAGAAAATGGATATAAAAGAGATCTACTGCAGCCAGATAATAAGGTCCAGGAGTCCCTGGGTCCTGGGGTCTGGAGGGTGCAGCAGTAAGGCACTTGTTAAAGCCTCTAGGATTTGAGAAGCAGTGGCAGATGGTCCTCCTGGTATTGGTCACTTCACTCTTCTCAATTCATACAAGTCTTCACAGGTTTCTCTGAAGCTTTCCCTTTGATCACTTCTTAAGGTACAGTAGTAATCCTTTTGTGATGATAATTTTTCATTTTATTAAATTTTACTTTGCTATTCCTCCTGAAACATTTGGTTAACTGAAGCCTGTTTCCTGTTAATATTAACCTCACCTGGCTACTGGAGGAATTTAAGGGAAGATTTTGACATACTTGTGATAAGAAACAAAATGAGAGAAAGAAGGGAATCATTTCAGCATCTTTTAAAACCTCTCAAAAGATTTTATTTGTTGAAGAATTTCCATGACAGCAAACCTTTGATAATCTTTGGACATGTAAAAATCTCTTCCCTTCAATTAACCCTTTGTGACTTCTTTAAAATGTAGCCTGACAGTTTTGCAAATGTAGACATTTGCAAACTCGGTGTTTAGATCTATAACTTACTGTGTTTGCTAATTTGTTCTAACTTAGTTCAAGTTTAATTGAAGGAAGCATGAGATAATGTCTGACTAGGTCTATATGACCATTACGTATGGCTTAAGAAGCCGTAAAGTTGGTCATATATTTTTAAAAAATATTTCTCAGTCTTTCTGATGGAATTTTCTCTATAAAGGCTGGTCAGAAACTGCAGTCTGGGTTCAGGGTCATTTTTCTGCCTTCTGAACCTGTGCATAAGCATAATAATACCTAAATTTTCAACCCTATAGTATCTGAGTTGTGGTAGATTTCTTTCAGCAGCAGTAAAAGACCACATGAACTCAAAGAGGAGATATCTCTCCCATAACATTACTTTCATATACTTGTTCATCCCGATAATCATTTAAGATCATTTGAATCCCAATAAGGGCCAACGCCTGAACTAATCAACCAGAAGCATCATCTCAGCCTAACAGACATACCTCCTTCTGTTTCAACAACTACAAGGCCAGGTGAAGCAGACTAAGAGCATTCCTCTGTTTTTGTCCATTAAGGATGTGGTGCCTTAACCTAAGACACTATCTTGACTAATCTTTTATGGACATGTACTATGTTATGTCATGTTAATGGTAAAGGAAACATAGATATCCTGGGTTGTATTTTCAATTTACACTTTATCAATTTTCTTATTGTAGTTACAACTTATTCAATTGGGAAAATTTCTTTCTCATACTATGGTTAAATATATATATGAAGATCATAAATTTCAGTGACATAGACATCTTGAATTGGTATTGTTCTAAAATGTATTTAAGGCTTCACATTCTTTTATCAGATGGTCATACTTAGAATCTGGCTCCATGTACATACATGTTTGCTGGCTTTAAGGGAATAAACAATATGAATTTATATACTACCTAGCCTGTTTGCCTCTTTTAACCAAAATTTCAGGTTGACAATCCACATCCCAATTCTTTACCAACACAAAAAAGAGCTACTGTACTTATTTTTGTATGTACATTTTGTACACCATTTCTTCCTTTGATTACTTGGGACGTAGGCCTAGTAGTGGTATCTCTGGGTTACCATGGAAGCATAGTTTAATATTTTTTAACATTCTATAGCATGCTAAATTGCATTCTTGTTGCCAGACCTTTTACAGCCTGGCCTCCAGCCTGATGAGAAATCATTCTCCTTCCCGCCATCTTTGATTCAGTCAAACTGGCTTTCTCTTCCTCTACATAGGCCTCTCTTATACCTGGAATGCTCTTTCTCCCCTCCATAGAATTTGGGTCCCATTTATCTACAGGCCCTGGAAAAACCCCGACCTTGAACTCTCCTGGAATGTTCCCACTAGATGAAGTCTTGGCTGATTGCCTGAGGCTATAATCCTCTCAACTGACCTTTCATTATGGCCTACACCCAATTCTCTGTTACCCTTAACCTAGCCCAGCCCTTCATTGTCTGTAACCTCCAGATCTCTGCCCCTTCCCCCCAAACTATGTAGACCCCATACTTT